>NC_089273.1:40420764-40765455 GCF_963678975.1 Dysidea avara
AAATCAGATATTATTGCATTCGCGTTTAAGTGTGCAGAAAGAAGAAAAATGTGACCGGGCCTGCGAAAACAGGGCATGTGGGCACAAACTACATCCCATCACTCTACAGGTCATATCTCAGTACTGGAAAGTATATTTCCATTCTGTAACTTGCATCACGATGCCAATGAAATGCGTACTAAGTGCTGAAAATTGCAACTCCATAGCATAATAGTACAAAAAGTTATGAGTGATCAAATTGTGAAAAAGTAGACAAAAATCATGTGCCCACATGCCCTATTATAGCAGGCCTGGTCACAAATGAAGAAATTCAGCCATTTTTAAAAATTCTCATATCTCAGGAATGCTTGAAGTAATTTGATCAAATTGGGTAATTGTTCTACTGATGGTAGTGAGTATTTTCACAGCAAAAAAATTGTCTTTTTATGTAAAGGCAGCATGGAGCTACAATGCATGAAAACCATGTTTTCTAATATACTCACAGTGTGATGTGACATGTGTGCTTCTTGGGCTGCATAACACACTACCATGTGTATTGATTTTAAAGAAACAGGACTAGCTACAATGTAATAAAACTTCTCAAGAGAAATAGATGGAACAAATTTGCTACAAAGTCAGTTCTGATTTTATCACTCAGTATGGTATGTGGTGTTTTATATAGTGATCATGAAGGTTTGTGTTTTCCAGCTAAATACTATCTAATCCAAAACAGCCAAGATGTAAAAAAGGTGCGGCCCCCAAAAAGCCATGGTGAAAAAGACATGAAATCCAAGTTGGCGGCCAAGAAATGGCTGTGATGGTAGGTAAATGGCAAAATTTTAATAATAACAATTCAGGTGAATTTGTACTGCCTCCTCCAAATTGCACTAGGACTTGGCAACAAATTCACCTGAAATATTGTTATTACAATTTTTGCCATTTATCTACCATCACAGCCATTTCTTGGCTGCCAACTTGGATTTCACATCTTTGTTCACCATGGCTTTTTGGGGCCGCACCCATTTTTTACAGCTTCGCTGTTTTGAATTATATATCAATTTTTCATAGTTTGTGGTTGTATACTCCAAAGTATGGTCAGCTTTGAGGCTTCTTTACCACAGGAAGGAGAAACAAGATGTGAAGCAGTTGTAGAGTTGAACATACATTTTTTTTATAAT
Organism: Dysidea avara; assembly: GCF_963678975.1. Taxonomy (NCBI): domain Eukaryota; kingdom Metazoa; phylum Porifera; class Demospongiae; order Dictyoceratida; family Dysideidae; genus Dysidea; species Dysidea avara. The sequence continues at coordinate 40,421,922 of NC_089273.1, forward strand.
TGTACAATTTCTTATATAACAAGTGAGCGAAAAAACTTGGAATTTTCAACTAGAGTAGGGAAAATAGCACATTAATATAAAGTACTGAAACAAGCATGATGTTAAATCACAGTAAAACAATAAGAAATGTTATATCCCTACTGTGCTCAAGATACCATTATGGTAATGGAAATGCACAGTAGGGACATTACACTATTAATTGTTTTACTGTGATTTAATATCATGCACTACTTCAGCTTGTTTCAGTACTTATTATTGATGTGCTATGGTCCCTACTCTAGTTGAAATTCCAATTTTTTTGCATATTTGTTTGTTAACTTTTTTGAAATAATTAAATATTATGACTGGTGAGCCCACACATACCATGGTGCCACACACCCCAGCTTTATCAATTACAGGGGCGGATCTAGGATTTTTTGAAAGGAGGGTGGGATAAGCTAGACAGGGACATAGGTACTGTAACTAGCTTGAGGTTAGAAGATACCAAGCTTTTTCACAGTGTGCTATAGTGGTAAGATTCATGTAGTATCCATGGTCACATTAGCTATTTGGAATAATGACTACATTGGTGTGTAGCATGCCACCTAGGGGGGTCTGGGGGCATGCCTCCCAGGAAATGTTTACTCTTTAAAAGTGAATCTAAGAGTGTTTGTAGCAGTTTTTCAGTGAAATTTCAGTTTATATCATTAAATTTTACTTTTCCATTAAATCAAGACTGATTACAATATGCATTGAGTAGCTAGCTATCATGCATGCATGATAATCTTTTCATTTGTAGCTACCAAGCATTTAGATATAGCTAGCTATATACCATAACGCATCAATTCCTATTAGCCATGCTCTAATCAGCTAAATCTGTAAGGCAGAAACATGTATAGCTAAGTAGTAGTAGTGTTAAACATCACAATTATGACACTTTGTTAGCCTTAACGCCATTAAAGTGTATTGAAAAGCAGAATGTAGTAAAGGGTAGCTATTAGCTAGTCCTTAGCAAAATGCACTATATTTTTTATTTACGGGCTTTCTGGATCTGCTCTTGCGATAGTCTTATTTCTAGATCTGCTGGGTTATGAAGACTGGCTACAAATGCCACCATAACCCACAGCATGGGGTCATATCAGAAGGTAACTGATTTTACAGTCATATAGACAAAAGTGGGTGAATATGCTGTTACAGTAGCTGCCGTATGAGACTGTAAATTACCTAAAGACTACGGTTTGCTAAATGGCCACGTTGATAGCTACATATTATACTGAAGCTGATAACTCTAACCAATTAAACCAACTAATACTTTTTAATCATGTAATTCATTGTAAAATATAAAAACCACACTAATATGTAGTTTAAAAAACACCTTTAAACAAAGTTAAGATTGAAGATGATGGCAGCCCCAAATAATCATCCATAGATGCGAGACAATAATAGGAATAGTAGTGCTTTAATAAGAGTACTAGCGCATGCACAGTAGTACGTGGCGTCAGTTGTTTGACAAGTGGCTGTCAAGTGTTATCAAGATGCCTCCAAAGCCAAAAGACAAGAAATCACAATCGAATGCGAAGAATTCAACGGAATAGACCACAAGGCAGAAGAAGAAAGCTAGGCCCAAGAAGCCTCCAGCTAAGACCGGATCGTGAGCCAGCAAAGTGTCCGGGGATTCTACCATGGCAGGACAGAAGAGAAGGAAAACCGAAAGCACTGGAACTCCCCTTGTGAAGAGATCAAAGACACGCTCCTTAACAGCAGCAGACATCCCGGACATTGTGTCAGCAGTGGTGAAGGCTATGCCGCAGCTTCAGGACGCAACTTCGTCTATGCCCCGAAAAAGATCAAGCCATCGCATGCAGGATACTACTGATCAGGCCAGGCAATCAACATGCAGCCGCAGCACTCCTCCTGTCACTCCGACTGTCACCGACCCCCAGGATAGCACTGATGAAGAAGACGCCAAGAATGAATATTTCGGTAAGTTATTGTATATAGTATGTATTATGTTGTGGCAGTTAATTATTGGATGGCACGCCACGCCCAAGCTTTATATAATGCACACCATGCTCATGCTCTTTTGTAATGTGCACCATACCTTAACTATAATGTGTATCGTGCCCAATTAATGTACACCATGCTTTGTGCCATGTATGTCTAAGCCTTTACAATACAATGTTATACCACTCTAACTCAATTCAAAATAATATACAATGTAAAAGCTGGCAGTTTGCTTATACTGGCATATCCCCCTTGTCTCATCGCCTCTGTGTCCTGTCCTGCAGCCTGCTACGAGTCCCCTGATGGCAGCCAACTCTCCCATATCCAACAGCTGGGACTCCATTCGGACTATGATGAACTTCTCAGCACTGACAGTGATGATTCAGACACACCGTTCCCATCCGAGAAGTTACATCCACCGGTCTAATAAGCAATGGCCTCCCTCCCATCCCTTTTAGACTTGTGAAGCATGTGGAGGATGGACTGTTTGTAGAGATGGGAGAGCTTTTGCCAAGCTACCAGGGCTCAGCTGACTTCAATACTGATGACCAGCATATCCGTAAGCGACCCCTGTGGTATCCAACATCATTGGTTGAGTCCAGTGCTTTGCAATCTACATGGCAATCATCTCTTGCCAAAAGCCCAAGCGAGTTGCTGACCTCCTGGGATATCAAAGTCTAATAATAGGGGCATCACAGGACTGTCATGAAGGCCAGTGAGTAACCTATGATTGCCGCTTTCGCCTTAAAGCATCAGCCTCTCATATCAGTCAGTGGTCAGTTATAGACGTCACCATCTGGAATATGACCTTTCCAGAGAAAGCTATTCAGTGTCGTCAACCGCAAATATCTGCCACTTACAACACACCTAACCCGAACCCTCCTCAATGGCCACAGCGCCAAAACCAACCAATCTTTCTGAACTGGAATGACAGCCCAAACAGTTGCTCCAGGGCTTCTTGCCACTACAAACATATATGTTACCGTTGTGTCCACAACCCTAGAGCTCAGGACAAGCACGACAGCTTTCCAGTGTACGTACAAGCAGAAGGACAGGCAGCACAATAACCAGTCATAACTCGTATTCATCTCCATTAGCTGACTCATTTTTTCCCTTCCTTTATGTACACTATTATATTTATATTTATGTACAAATGGCATTGTTACAAATATAAGGCTTGTGCTGTGTTGTGCATTCATGTGTTTTTAGTGCAGCCACAATGTATATCTCAAGCTGGCTTGATCTTGGTGGTCAGTGTTGGGCAAGTTACTTTGTAAAAGTAACTAGTTACATATTACATATTACTTGCAACAGAACTATTTAGTTACAGTTACATATTACCCATAAAATAAAGTAACTGTAATGATATTACATATTATATTACTTTGTGTCCACAGCCTTAAGCTGTCACGTGTGAAACTACCATCTTATCACGTGACATGATTGCATTGTTGGACAATGTACAAATCTTGGTTATAAGTAAGAAGCTAGTGAATAAGCTTCATTCAATAGGCCTCGTTACTCCATTGTGGTTAGGCGTTACTCAGAGGATTACTAACGAGATTAGTAACTTCGTTACTTTTAGTAATAATATTACGTCATATTAGACTCGTTACAGTAATTATATTACTTAGGTAACGCGTTACGTTTGTAAGTAAAGTATCTTGCATTATATTACCTGTTTTCATAGCGTATTTCGTTATATTACTTTGTTACCACAAAAGTAATAATATTACGTAACGCGTTACTTATGTAACGCGTTACTCCCAACACTGTTGGTGGTGCACTGTGCATGGCAAGCCCATATATTGAATATGTTGTGCATGCAATGTTGGGATAATTTAGTAACTTGTGAGTTAGTGCACTCGACACTCATGTATAGGTTATGCATGTACCACGCAATGGTTACAGTCTAATTTTCATCAACACCTTCTCTCCTATGCAGTGGTGACAGAGCAGCACATTATTGGTGTGCCAACTAAGGACTTGCGTTGCAACTACACTCAGCTTGGACAAACCACTTAAGCAATCAACCATCTGATGTCAAAAATACCACCCGTAGCCAGGACAACCAAAACACCACTAGTGTAAGAAACTGGAAAAAACACTGGAAGATCACCCTAATAGACCGTTGGTTGACTTCTTCCTCTCTGGAATTACAGTGAGTTTTTACATTGGCTTCAAGCTACAATCACACCCATTGAAGTCTTCCAAGCAAAACTTAAGTTGTGTTCTTCTACACCCTGAAACAAAGGAGAGTTACCTAACTGAAGACATTGCTCTCGGATGTGTTGCTGGCCCGTTCCAAGAATTTTTAGTTCCACATGCACATGTTAGCAGGTTCGGGGTCATTCCCAAACACCACCAACCAAACAAGTGGAGAATAATTGTTGACCTCTCCCATTCGACTAATGGCAGTGTTAATGGAGGCATCCCAAAAGAATTGTGTTCACTAAAGTATATCACAGTGGACTCAGCTATTGATAAAATTAAGCGCACAGGCCGCAGCATGCTGTTAGCTAAATTTGACATTAAAAGTTCCTTTCGCCTCCTGCCAGTTCATCCGGCCGATCGCCACCTTCTTTCAATGAGATGGGATAAACAGATTTCAGTTCATTGACACCTGCTTACCTTTTGGGCTCAGGTCCGCTCCTAAGTTGTTCAACGTCCTGGCTGACCTGCTGTCATGGATCCTTGAGCAACAGCTGGTGAAACCAGTCATGCATTATCTGGACGATTTCCTCACCATGGGTCCGTCGCATTCCACCTCATGTGCCAATAATCTTCAGGTGATCAAGGACACTTGCTCCATGCTAGGAATACCTCTCGCCTCAGAAAAAATTGAGGGTCCTTCCGAGTATCTGACCTTTCTAGGGATCACCTTGGATACTCAACTCATGCAGGCTCGCCTACCTGACAAAAAACTCATACGAATTCAGAAGCAAGTTGCAGCCTGGCTATCCCGCAAAAAGGCTACAAAAAGAGAGATCCTATCTTTGGTAGGCCTTTTACAACATGCCACTAAGGTGGTAATACCAGGAAGGATTTTTGTGTCCAGAATGTATAGGGCAGCAGCTCGTCTAAGGAAACTATCTCACTTCATACGTCTTACTAGGGGCTTCCGCTCAGACCTTAGGTGGTGGCACCTCTTTGCCACACACTGGAACGGGCTCAGTTTTATCAATGGATCCACCCAAGACTATGTAATCGTTACAGATGCATCAGGGTTCTGGGGTTGTGGAGCAGTATTTGAATCTCAGTGGATGCAGCTGGCATGGTCGAAGGAATGGGCATGGATGGACATAATGGCTAAGGAGTTCATGCCAATTGTTTTAAGCTGTGCTGTGTGGGGACCGCTACTATCAGGCAGCAATGTAGAATTCAAGTGCGACGACAGCAGTGTCATGGACTCCATCACCAAAGGATCCTCGAAGGAGTTAATGGTCATTTAATGGTCATTTAATGGTCATGCACCTTTTGCGCTGTCTTTGTTTTTCTCAGCCAATTTTGATATTAAAATCTTGGCCTGCCATATTCCGGGCATACTGAACACTGCTGCAGACCAGCTGTCCAGAAACAGATCACTAGAATTCTTAAAGCAGAACCCTCACATCTCCAGCATCCCCACATCTATCCCAGCATCACTCTTAAAGGTCATATCTCCCCAAAGGCGAGACTGGACTTCCCCCTTCTTCATGTGCTAATTCAAGCGTACCATCAACAGGCTTCAAGAGCCTCCACCCACCAGCAAACAAAAACTCATATAAGATGAAGCTACATTGTAGTTAATCACATATATACCTGTAGTTTATTGTAAACAATTGTGGTTGTCTTTTATTTTAGTTGATCATATGGTTGTTATCCCTGTTGTTAATCTTACAAATAATAACAATTGCGAACAAAGTAACACTTGAGCCATTAATTGTATCATTTTTTAGACCTTCTGAAACCATCAAGGAGCACTCGCCTCAACAAGCTATTTAACAAAGCCCAGAAGTTGTTGCATTATGGCTTGGCCAAGTCAAGCAGGAATACCTATGCTGCGGCCCAAAGAAGATATGTGAACTTCTGTAAAATGGCAAGGATAAAGTCAATCCCAACATCTGTGTGCACCTTAACTCTGTTCATAACACACCTGGCTACCTTTAACATCTCACAGGGAACCATAAAGGTCTATCTATCAGCTATTAGACACATGCACATTTGTAAGGGATTACATAACCATTTCAATCACCAAGTCACCCCTCGGCTCCAACTCATCTTAAGGGGAATTAAAAAGCGCCAAAACAGGAATGAACTCTATCAGAACTCGCCTGCCAGTCACCATCCAAATACTTCATAGCATCAGATCCCTTTTGTCTAAGGAAAGTGCCTCCTACAACAACACCACACTCTGGGCTATGTGCTGTCTCGCCTTTTTTGGCTTCTTAAGAGTCGGTGAGTTTACAATTCCTACAGAAGGCTCATATAACCCATCTTGTCATTTATCACTTAGTGATATTGCAGTTGATAACAGGAAAAACTCCCGTCTACTACAACTGTTCCTAAAGCAGTCCAATACAGACCCATTCAAGCAGGGTATCATAGTGTACATGGTCATCACTGATAGCCCGGTCTGTCCAATAAAGGTAATCCTCTCATACCTTGATAAAAGAAGCAGGCAACCAGGCCCGTTTTTCATCACAAAGGATGGCAAAGGATGGACCACAGCTATGTTTCGAGCAGGGCTCAGGTCTCTGCTGGACAACCTCAAGCTAGATAAGTGCCACTACAACACACATAGCATCCGTATAGGAGCAGCAACCTCTGCATCGCTAGCCAAAATGCCAGATGCTCACATACAAACTCTTGGTCGCTGGAGAAGCAACGCTGTTCAACAATATATCAGACCTCCTCCCAGCAAAGTTGCAAAAATGTCCAAGATTATTGCAGCAGATTATCAATGACACACTAGACACGACTCGATGCATATTATTCACTTCAGCACATGTATGCCATGGCAGAATTTGTTAATCCTTTGTTGTTTTTTTTTGTAAAAATTAAAAATATAAAATTTTTAAAAAAAATTAAAAATTCGGACATGTACATAACTCATATGCGCTAAGTACTGTTTCCACATGACACTGAACTCGCAGACTGGCTACCTACACAAAGATCCCGATACTTGGGTGAAAGATTCCCTACCCTCGCGCATTGTGGGGCCCCTTTCTGTGGCTTAAAGGAAGGCCTTTGGTGCATGAAATGCCTCTTGGCACCAAATTCCTTCCCTGTCCAAGTATCGGCACACCTGGAAAAAGAAAATATAAGACATGGCAGGCATTTTACCCTAAAATATTAGGACTGAAAAATATTTTAAATCCAACACGGCAACCGGGACCAGGTGCAGATACCAACCCACCACCACTAACATCAGTTGGTGGGAGGCGAAGAGCTACCAGTGCGATACGCACCAGACAGGTCAAAGGTGAGTCAAGTATTCTAGTTTAAAAATATTTTTAAACAAAATTAAGATTGAAGATGACAGCAGCCCCAAAGAATCATCCATAGATGCGAGACAATAATAGGAATAGCAGTGCTTTAATAGGAGTCCAAGCACATGCGCAGTAGCACGTGACGTCAGTCGTTTGACAAGTGGCCATCAAGTGTTACCCTCCTCTCCCATCCCTGTATTTGTACTTCACCTCTTTCTCACAGCCGCAAGACTAAATAACAACATACGCTCATAAAAACACATCACTGGCAAAATAATGTGGTTGACACACATACAGGGGCATGGCACACATTGTTGACACACATAATTTATACATAACTTCACATAATCCACAAATATTGCAAGCACATTATTGCTGATAAAACTATGTATTACTAGCCAATACTGCATGCCGTGGCAATGTTATTGTGGTGACATGATATTGTCTATTTGATGTACTCAATAACTCACTGCAGGTAAACCTATATCTCCACTCTCCTAAGCGGGGGTGCAGACAGGCACCTATCATTGGCCATTACCAGCTATTCTAAAACATGGGAGTGCCTGGTATGTGACTCTGTCATGGGTCAATGCCTGCTCCCCCACAGCCCTGCCTTGTCAGTGCTGATATAATTATTAGCCAATGCGGCAGATTGTATTACTGCTTTGTTATTACATGTTACTGTTACACTGATGTACTCATTAGCTCACTGCAGGTGACTGAGTGCCGACTGACAACGCTATCATGGGCCACTGTCAACTCTACAAGCATGGGAGCGCCTGGCATGTGACTCCCTCACAGGTTGATGTCACCTCCCCCAACAGGAGTGTTGATGCAAGCATGGGAGCACCTGGCATGTGACCCTCGTCATGGGTCAATACCAGCTTCCCCAACAGGAGTGTTGACTCGCAGCTATGTCACAGCTGGATAGTGTCAGCTCCCTGTTGCAAGGAGCGTAACACACTGCTTCCCAGCAGGTGTTGCCTCTCAGACAGAAGCATGGGGGTGTTGCTCTTTTATGCGCACATTTCAACTTCTGATCTTCAGAGAGCCCAGCACGATGTTTATCCAAACAACTGCTGCCTCTCCAAGTGGAGTGCTGCCCCTATGACTTGCTCATGGGCCAATTCCACACAGTTCAGATGGTATATCAACACATGACTGCCTTGTGCCAATGTTGGTCATGCCACTCTGAAGCAGAGCATTAAAACAGCTGCAGCATCTCCATTGCTGATAGAGTGAATGTGATAGTACCTGGTCTCTAGGAAGGTTGCTTACAGTATTAAGACCCAGTCATGGCTTAAAGGAAGGCCTTTGGTGCGTGGAATGCCTCTAGGCACAAAATTCCTTCCCTGTCCAAGTATCGGCACACCTGGAAAAAGAAAATATGTGACCAGATTTGCAAAAAGGTACCTTTTTCACAAACAAAATTTGACCCATTTTTTTAACTTTAATGCTTCATAACTTATTGATCATGGCATATAACTGCTTGAAATTTTCAATGAATGTAGCTACAGTATCTGGCTACAGTTTTAAACTAAGAGCAAGATAATCAGTATAAGGAGTGAAGTGTTACATTATTTTGTTTGCTGGTATGTCCAATGTTTGGAAAAGGTACCTTTTCGCAAATCCAGCCACATATAAGACCTGGCAGGCATTTTATCCTAAAATATTAGGACTGAAAAATATTTAAAATCCAACACGGAAACCGGAACCAGGTGCAGATACCAAACCACCTCCACTAACATCAGTTGGTGGGAGGCGAAGAGCTACCAGTGCGATACGCCCTGGAAAGGTCAAAGGTGAGTCAAGTATTCAACATTAACACCTCTTATAGCCATAGTGGAAAACACTGCTAACTATATGAATAAAATGAAACCCACAATTAAAAATTTGGAACTGGATATGCAACCCACAATTTAAACCTGTTTTTGAAGAACTCCTGAGGAAAAGGAAGCTATACTCTCCTGGTACAGATTTGAACAATAAGTTTAGTTACATAGACATTTAGCAAGAACTGTTCGAAAGGTACCTCTGCAATCAGAGTAGTCACTATGAAAAATACTGACAAAAAGGAAGCCATCACATGCTACTGCCAAATCAACACTTTTCGCTGTCAGCAAAGATGAATGGGACACAAAGGAGGACACTGTTAAGTCCATGAAGAATGCATTGCATGTACTGTGGTATGCCAAAAGGCACCTCTCGGGACAAAACTACACTCAGTCAGTTACTAGAAAATTCAATTAAATATTTTTTGCTTAAATTCCTTAGCGATTTGTTGAAAGCACTTCAGGTCGATCTCAAATTAGGCTTGTTTGGGCTTAGTTTTGCTCAACCAATATTGTCTCATCATCATCTGGGAAAAGTGAGGCTGGTTTTTGGGTGATGCTTATTCATTGGCACGCCTACTCCTTTGTGGTCACTTTTCTCAACAGGCTAAAAGAATGTAACTATCAAACTTGTTGCAATTTTGGACAGTTAATCCTTGTTACAAATTACTATGTAACTAGTTATATTACTGTAGTTACTTTAATGTACTATATAGCCTAGTTATAGAAGTAGCTGAACTCTCTACTATATCACTTGTTTGTAACTGAATTCTCTGCCGGGTGCCTAGCTTATAGCTGAACTTTCTACTGAGTGACTTGTTTGTAGCTGAACTCTACTGGGCAGCTTGTTTGTAGCTGAATTGTAACTTGTTTGTAGCTGACACTTTACTTGGTGACTTTTTTTGTAAATGAACTCCATAAAGGTGATTTTGTTGTAGCTGAACTCTTCACAAGATGATTTGTTCGCAGCTGATCTCTCTACACAATGATTTTTTTTATTCTCCATTGTTTGTAGGTGAACTCTCTACAGGGTGATTTGTTGGTAGCTGAACTTCCTAGAGGGTGACCTGTTTGTAGCTGAACTCTCTACTGGGTAACCTGTTTGTAACTGAACTTTCTACAGGTGACTTGTTTGTAGCTAAATTCTTTGCAGGGGGGCTTGTTTGTAGCTGAATTCTCTACCAGGTGGCTAGCTTGTAGCTGAACTCTCTACAGGCTGACTTATTTGAAGTTGAACTTTCTACTGGGTAACTTGTCTCTCTACATATGACTTGTTGTAGCTGAACTCTCTAGAGGGAGATTTGTTTGTAGCTAAACTCCATACAGGGTGACTTGTTGGTAGCTGAACTCTCTACAGTGTGACTTTCTGTAACCAAACTCTCTACTGTATGACTTGAACTCTCTACAGGTAACATATTTGTAGCTGACTTCTCTATTATACACAGAAAAATTTGGAATTTTCAACTAGAGTAGGGACCATAGCACATCGATAAAAAGTACTGAAACAAGTTGGAGTAGGTACGATATTAAATCACAGTAAAACAATAAGAAGTGTTATATCCCTACCGTGCATTTCCTTTGTGGTATCTTAAGCACAGTAGGGATATAATGCTTCTTATTGTTTTACTGTGATTTGATATCAAGCCTACTCCAACTTGTTTCAGTACTTTTTATTGATGTGCTATGGTCCCTACTCTAGTTGAAAATTCTGTGTACTTGTTTGTTAACTTTTTTGTAAATAATCATTATGACTGGTGAACCCACACATACCACATCTGAAATGGCGCGGCGCACCCCAGCAATAAGTTATCAATTATCATCTAATAGGTGAAGTATCCATTATGCTTTGTTGTTAGCTATGTTCAACCCGTTACACAGCATTTTGGATCAAGAACTGTTCAAAAAGCACAAATACTAAAAGAAAGAAATGGTGCCGTGCTCCCCAGTTACTGTATATTAATTATCATCTGAAAATTGAAGTATCCATTACGCTTCATTATCTGCTATATATGTTTAACCCGTTACACACAGCAGTACGAATCAAGAACTGTTCGAAAAGCACCTCTGCAATCAAAATAGCCTCTACAACAAATATGGATGATTTCCGTTACGAAGGGAAGCCATCACGTGCTACCACCAAATCACTGTCAGCAAAGATGAATGGGACACAAAGGAGGATACTGGTAAGTCCATGAACAATGCATTGTACATAATGCGGTATGCCATAAGGCACCAGTCAAGCCGAAGCGACATCGAACAGTGAAAAAATCAAACCTGTAGCCTTAGCCATTATTGAGTTACGCTTGTCTGAAGGCATCAGGCAGTCAGTCAGCCAGTAGAAAATTCCATTAAATAAATTATTTTTAAAATTCTGTAGCAACTTGTTGAAAGCATTTTGGATCAATCTGAAAGTTTGTTTGGGCTTAGTTTTACCTAACCAATACTGCCTCATCGTCATCAGGGAAAATAGAGGCTGTTTTTTTGACTGATATTATTCCGTGGATCACGCCTACTAATTTGTCGTCCCTACTATACAGCAACTATTGTACTGTATGATACAAGACGCATGTGCTGAATTCTCTACAGGGTGGCTTATTTGTAATTGAACTCTCCACAGGGTGGTTGGTTTGTACGTAGCTAAACTTTCTACAGTTTGACTTTTTGTGGCTGAATTCTCTACTGGATGACTTGTTTGTAGATGAACTCTCTACTGATTAAGTGTAGTTGAACTCTTTACAGGGTAACTGTTTGTAGTTAAAGTCTCCGTAGGGAGATTTGTTTGTAGTTCAACTCTCTACTGGGTGACTTGTTTGTCTAACCTGGTAACTGGTATGTAAGGCCACTTCAATTGGTAATTATGTTTCTGGTCCACCGCCCACATCCTTTTTGGAGAATGTGAAATTTCAGAAATACATGGGTAAAATGCCTGCATCAGCTTTTTGAAAATGCTGGATTTCAGAAATAAATATTGGGCTGCAGCAATTATGCTAAATCTAACTATCTAAATGTATTTTATCATTGAAAACCTGCAAGAAATGGGCAGAGTGCATAGTACGGATCGATATACTCTAATAGAACAGTCAGTAAATCACAAAAAGTACTCTAATTCAGCAGTCACTTCATTGTTGCTTTGTAGCTGAATTCCGCCTGCCCGCACCTAAAACTGATTTTCAAAGGACCAGAAACATAATTACCAATTGGAGTGGCCTAACTGAACTCGCATGGGTTAGATGAACTCCTGATAGTGTGAATTCTTTGTAGCTGAACTCTCCATTCAGGAAGCATCCAGTTTCTCTACAGTGATAGAGTTGCTGGTAGCTATGAAGTCCTGTGCCTTTTTCTTCAACAATAAAAACAGCATCAAATGAATAAAAACAATTATTATTAATAGAACACAATGAAGTAACTACATGTATATAATTTATGTAAATAAGTTGATCTACTGTACATACAAACTGAATGCTCTAATTGCTGCTAAGAGAGACCAGAGCTATAGTAGTGTGGTGTCCTGGATTAGATGCTCTACCATTTTTTTTTTACTGAGGTCAACTGTAACCAGCTTGCATAGAGCCAGGTCTCATCGTGGCAGCCCAGTGACTATTGCAACACTTGACCTTGCAATATCTGAGGGTCAGGTGCTTCCATCACATTGATTATTGTTTATTTTCTTGATTATTGTTTATATTATATATTACCAATTGAAAAAAAAAGTAGGGTGACTGTACTATCAGAGTATCTCGATCGCGCACTTGCTACACGTAGATGGATCTCGCATTATAACTCGGTGGCTTTTACTCAGATTCTTCTATACTATATACTCCATGGACTTTCTATGATGTTTACTCCATCTACATACTGGTTTTCAGTTCACTCTTCTATGCGGTTTATCTGGTAGGCTTGAAAATTGATAGTTTTTTTATTCACGAAACTCGGTTGCATAATTGTGACACCAGTGGGGTTTTGTGTCATATCTTCATGGCCTTTATCTTGATTCCTTTCAAACCACAAAAAGGCACTCCTACAATGGTTACTCCATCTACATAGCAATTTTCAACTCATTACTCCAAAGAGATTACCCTGTAGGTGCGACAGAAATTTGACCTTTGACCTTGAATAATTGGTCATAACCCCATGAATGTACTTCAGTTTATATAATTGTAGCTATAGGTATGTACATAGAACAAAGTGTAGAAAAACGTTTTGCATAGTAAACACTGAATATCTGTGGTCATCCTTGGTTACCTGAGTACTCATGCTTACCTGTGTTTACTCATGTTTACTCTTTTTATCGGCATTTGCCCTTCTTTACTGGTTTTTCCCTTCTTTACCAGTGTTTACTAGTCATATTTACCCGTGTTTACACATGCTTATCATATTTACCTGTATTTACTCATGTATACCCATGTTAACTCATGTTTACCTGTGTTTACTGGTCATATTTACCCGCATTTACCAGTGTTAACTCATGCTTATCATATTTACCTGTATTTACCCATGTTTACCCTTGTTTACTCATGTTTACTTGTGTTTACCCGTGCTGATCATGTTCACTCATATCTACCTGTGTTTACTCTTGTTTACCCATGCATGTTTACTGTTTACCTGTGTTTAACCATGTTCACTCATGTTTACCTGTGTTTGCCATTGTTTACCTGTGTTTACTTATATTTACCTGTGTTTACCCATGTAGACAATTATCTACCTGTTATTTACTCTTTTTCAACATTGGAACTGTACATGAAATTTGTAAATATACTTGAGCAATTTTACAGCTTTTTGTAACTGTGTTTATTAGGTTAGGGGTGCAACAATATATCGATATATCGATATATTGCAATATTTTCAATCACAATACAATGTAGTATGTGTGACAAAACATATCGATATATTGCGTATTGCAATATATTGCTGTGTTACAATATGTTGCATAATATTGCAGGGTTGTAATGGGCTGTGGCTTGTGGATAATTAGCCTATTCAGCTGCCACCCTCCTGGAGGGCAGGCATGAAAGCCACCAGAATGTAATTGTTGATGTTTTAGAAGCCACATATCCTAAACAAACAGTAGCACTGCCTACTTGTACTGTAATACCTATTTAATAACTGTTTGCCATTATAAGCAGCTTTTGACTGGTGGGTGTACACCACATGACACTATTGTTATCTGCTGTATCTTACGAAGCTTAAATCCATGATTTATTTACACAAGTATAACACTTCAACATCACCAAAGGCCTTAATCCAAATATTGCAATACAGCAATATATTGCATTAATTTTTAAGGCAATACGCCATATGGTATTTACCCGTATTGTTGCATCCCTAGTGTTTACCTTGTTTACCTAGAAAGTATTATTGTAGTTAATATTTTGGTCCTATATCATGCCACATATGGTTTTGAGAGCCCAGCTACATGCATATATACATATCCCTCTTGTCACCCATACTCTTCAGCCACTTGATTAAGGATAATCGCTCAAGCATTCCTTAGACTGATTTGAAGATTTCTGCTGAAATTTTTATTAAACTAATCTATTAACTATACAACAAGCACAATTATCACAATACTGTGGGCTTACACATAGACCTCACTTTGAGTGACACTTTCCTTTTCGTATATTATCTCTGTTGGGCAGTCAGTCCACGCTTCAGCATGATTAAATGTATTGGTATACAGTACATCAAATAGCACTTTTGTTACTGTGATAATTGAAATACTGATAGTACATTACACAAGAGCCACTCTGTGTATTTTAAGATTAACGTTTAATTTTAAATGGTGAGGTGTTTCAGTGAAATATTAATAATTATTCTACTTTTGTATACTTCCTTGCTTCAGGTTGCCAATTTTGCTTTAGACATGATTGCATAATGCCAGCCAAAGCCCACGAAGAATGGCATGTTATTATTTCATATCACCATTATACCAAGAAAATTATATATTTATATATATATATATATATATATATATTATGAACTTTTGATTATACTAATTACTCTAGCTTAGTGTACACATTTTGAAGTTCACTTATGTATGTTGCAAGTTACTTTTAGGAATCATTACTACATTACAGCAAAGTGTCTATAAGCAAGTGAAATCACCACCTGAATTTAATCTCAACTGTAGCCATTATAACTGGTATTATACCATCATGCATCCTGTAGCTTATTAGGTAGGGATGAAAACTGCACTACTTGCAGGTTGTGATATTTTATTGTTTATGAAAATTTTATTGTAATAATCACAGTTTTAAATTTCATAATTTTTCGTTTACACTTGTATTTTACTTATATGTGTTCAGGAGCAACTAGTTCAACAGGAGGATCTTGGAAGTGGTCAGTATGGGAGAGTAAGCAAGTTTAGTGATTACAAAAATATATATGCTGGTAAAACTATATACCAAAGTCTTCTTCCTGGGTATCCTGAAGTCACTGCTAACCAGTTAAACAAGTTTACAAAAGAAATAAACTTATTTATGCGCAATTCCTACAGCCATCCAAATATTGAGCATTTTCAGACAGTATTACAATTAACACCTGATAATCCACCTACATTGCTCTCTGAGTTGATGACTGAAAATTTAGACATGTTTGTTATACGTATGAAAGGCAACTGCCCACTACACAAGCAACTTGATATATGTCATTACATGGTGACAGGATTGCAATATCTTCATAGCTTTGGTATAATGCATCGCAATTTACATGGTCGAAATGTTTTGATTAGTCAAGATGGAAGAGCTAAAATTGCTGACTACATATGCCCACAGATATTACATCTACCTAAGAATAAAACAGTACTCCCTGCAGATATACCTTACTTGCCACCAGAAGTAATTAGTGATAAATCACCGTACACTGAAAAGTCTGACATATATTCCTTAGGAGTTCTGCTTCTTGAAGTAGCAACACAAAAAATACCTGAAGCAACAGACACAACAGAATTCTCAAAGAAGTCAAAAAGACAACAGGAGCTCTCTGAAGTCAGATCTCATCCTTTGTTATTTACAATTTTAGGCTGTTTGAATACATTTACATTAGCCAGACCATCACTTGACAAAATTTGTGATGCTGTGGAAGATTCTAAAGAAACTCCGATGAGTGTTATGTCTGCTTCAGTAGATTTGATGGTGAGTAACAGTTTTGCCTTTAGCTAGAAAACTAATTAGCTCCCCAATTTTTTTTATTATAGCATTAATAATAGTGACTGCTTCAGTAAAATTAATACCTGCACACTATAGCACCACAACACACCTAGCAAAATCCATTGCTGAAATAGGCAAGTTCTAATTAATCTAGCAAGTCTCAATTTGATGAAACCTAATTATACATCATTTTGTTTGCTCAATATTCATTTTCACTTATAAGAGCATGAATCTCATGTGTTGCTTTAGAAGAAACAACATTCACATCATTTCTGCACCTAAAGCACCTTACTAGTATGCGTGAGAGATAAAGCTGCATCTCGTTAGATTTGCTATTTAATTTAAGCCAAATTCCAACTGCATGCACCATTGTACATGTTAGTTATGACTGTTAATATAAATACCTGAGGTTCACCTGTACAGCAGCAGTACAAAATCAATGTCTTAATTTCCCTGATGTTTAGTGGCACTATTTTTCCAAACTACTCAATTACGTATAATGGTCTGAAACTTTCCTTGAGAAAATTTTGGAACTACGACTGTGCCAGTTTTGCTGCATTTATCAGTTTATTGCACTTGTATTTTGATGATTAAAAGGTGTAATAAATGTAAAACAGATAAGAACTAATAATTATGCACCAATCATAAACCATTTTGGTTTCAACAAATCTCTCAAAAAACTTACTTTATCATACAGTGCGGTAGTACTGTACTGTATATTACGGATCATGGAGATTTGGGTTTTCCTATAGCCAAAGAATTCACCAAAAAACCAGCTTCACAACTCCATCCTGGCACTTTGGCACAGGGCCAGAGGAGGGAAAATTGGGTTGGTCAGGCCATTGATTATAATGTTGAAATTGCTACTGTATACATGCCAATGAGAGAGGAGCTGTTGCACAGTGTGCGAAGTGCAAAGCACAAGCATTCTAGGGGGGTCTGGGGGCAGCCCCCACAGGAAATTTTTGAAAATTAGACACTCGATCAGATATGCAATTTTAGTGATATTTCACTGCTAGTTAGCTATATAAATATGCTTAGGTCTATCTGTTGTTCTTCAGATTTTCTATACTATGTATAATTGTAGACCTGACATAGCTACGGCAGGGGACACAGCATGAAACTTGCTGTATGGTTCATTTAGTTATAGCTAGCAATTAGAAGTTCAAGGGGGGTCTGGGGGTGCAACCCCCAGGAGCTGCAGAATTTTTGCAATTTAAAGGTTTAAAAATGCCTTAAAATTTAAAATTGATGCTAAATTTTAAAGTAAAACTAGCTAGCAAATTGCAACTTTCCCCCCAAATTTCACAGGGAACCCATGCAGCATGGCCCCCTTTAGCTAGGATATAATTACTATACAGTGAATTCACACAGCTACAATAAAATGCTACACAGCTGTATACTACTATACTGGTTTGTATGAAGTGAACGGATCATCACGTAAATATACTGGTGGACAGTCACAAGACCAATCAGCATTCGAAAATGGCGCGATGTGGGTGAGACTGAGAGTTTGCTCGGTATCTCGACAGGACGAGTGGGTAGTTGAAGAGGAGTGATTTCTACTCAACATCTCATCCAGATGGCCACCATGTAATGTATGGGTGTGCAGCTTCTTGCCGAGGAGTGAGTCATCTGGTTTGTCACTGCCAGCCCTTCGCCCAGTAAAGGAAGCCAAGAGAGACAAGCCAAGGAATGCTAATGATTATTTTATGAAGACTGAATTGTGATATAAGTGTGTTGGTTTAGAATCAAAGAAGGCACCTGCCTTACACGTGATAAATGCCAACTGTCAGCACACATGATACTGTACGTACAACCCACAATCATTTCTGTACAAAATGATACGAATGCAATGCTGTACTGTATGGTAATTGGAGGTACTATACGTGTAGTTCTGTGCTTTAGTTAGGCTGAGAAACTAGGTAACTACTCGTGTCATGTATTTTCAATAACATCTGTAAAATGTATGTAGCTACATGTAGATGTGATCGTCCAAAGATTGCATGAGAGTAATGTAGTTCGAGCTGGTCAGCTAGTTGGTTCAACTCCAGATTATTGGTCCGGCTCAGGCCCGACCAACCGGACCTTCTCCTCCGGCCTTGTGGCAGTATTGGATAGGTATAACCAAGCCCAAAAGTGCCTTCAATATGATCCTAAAGGCTTCCAATAAATAGTTACAAAATTTAAACTATATATATATTCAATGGAATTTTCTACTGACTAACTGCCTGCCTACCTGCCTGATTTCTTCAGGCAAGCGTTACTTGATAACAACTAAGGCTATGGACTTACTTTTTTCACTGTTTGACATCGCTTCGTTCTGAGACGTGCCTTTTGACATGCTGCTGTACGTACAATGCACGCATCATATCATGGACTTACCTTTGTCCTTCTTTGTGTCCCATTTCTTTTTGCTGACAGCCCAAGGTGTCAATTTACGGTGGTGCAATGCATGGCTTCCCTACAGCACGTTTGTAAATGGAAATCGTCCATATTTTCTGTGGAGAATGGACTGATTGCAGAGACGATTCTAACACTGTTATTTGTTTGTAATGCTGTGTACCGGGCTGAACATAGCTGAGTAATGGCCACTGTACTTTCGAGGCAGTAACTGATGGGTGGGGGCGTGCGAATTTTCGAGGTGACTGGATTGTTGCAGAGGCACTTCTTTTACTGTATTTTTTGTCTGTAACACTGTTTAACATAGCTGAAAGTGGAGCGTAATGGCCACTGCACTTTCAAAGCAGTTTTTGATAGCTGGGGCAAGCGTTCAGCAGAAAACATTACTTCAGACACCATCTTTTCTTTTGATGCAGTATGTGTGGGTTCACCAGTTATAATAATGTTACAAAAAATGTAAGCAAACAAGTTAAAAGTTAGAAATTTTAAGTTCGATTAGGGATCATAGATAAAAAAAGTAACAAAACAAGGGAGGTTGCTTACACCTGCAGATACACTAGTGAACATTAATTTTAATCCCTAATTCAGTCTTGGTCTTGGTCTTGGGTATAGACTGGATTAGGAATTAAATGTTCACTAGTGCATCTACAGGTGTAGGTGACCTCCATTATTTCCTTCCTTTTTCTGATTTTTAATTTTTCCTTTAACTTGTAATTATACATACCTATAGGTGAACTTTCAACGCTCTCGTCATAAGATTAAAAAGTAAAATACCATACCCAATGCAGACAATTTTATCGAAGTTTATAATAAAATTCTTTTATGCATGCTATTCTTGTATCAACATTCTTAACTATGAGTTGCCTTTTTCCACCAGTAAAGCTGTGTAGACTACAAACCTTCATCATTAGTACTGTAAAGCTCTAATAAATAAGCTAATGTATTTGCAATTGGTTCCACATGGGATACTTAGAGAAAATAAGTCACTCTTGAGGATTCCTATGGATACAAAAAAGTGTGAAATTAACAAGGCCTGACTGCATAACAGACTCCTGTACGTGTTCAAGCGTAAATCAGATGGCTGCAGGATCAAGGCTGCCTAGATCCAGTCACGGATTTTTCTCCTATCTACAACCTTTTCAAACACACTTTATATAACATATTTTAACAGGCTATGGAACCAGATGCACTTGTGCTGTAAAGTAGTGGTGCACCAATTAATCGGTAAATAATTGGAAATCGGCTTATTGGCCTAATTTCAGTAATATCACTATCAGTTATTGTGACCGGGCCTGCGAAAACAAGGCATATGGGCACAAACTACATCCCATCACTCTTCAAGTAATATCGCAGTGCTGGAATAGTATTTTTGCATTCTGTAACTTGCATCATGATGCCAATTAAATGCTGGCTAAGAGCTAAAAATTGCAATACCATAGCATAATGGTACAAAACGTTACGAGCGATAAAAGTGTGAAAAAGTAGACAAAAATCATGTGCCCACATGCCATATCGCAGGCCCGGTCACAATTATTAATAGCAGATTATTTAGCCAATTAATTTTACTGACCTTGATGTTATTGTTTTCATAAAAATAAGACAAAAAATTAATGAAGTTTTAAAATTACGCATCAGCTAGGAACTTTTACAGTCAAGTGTGCTATTATGTATGTCAATCTGACCAATTGACTAAAAGGAAAGTATGGACTGTAACATTTAAATATCTTTAAGAGCTGGTCACAATTGTGACCGGATTTGCTAAAAGGGGTCTTCCACACACATCCAATTTATGAACTTTGGCCATTCATAACTTCAGATGGGAAAATGTTATTGCCTTGAAATTTGGACAGTGATGCGTACCAGCATAGGTTAATAGATGAAGAAAATTTCAGGTTAGTATCTTGTTTGAAGACAAAGTTATGGTCTTTCAAGTTCATAGAATTGGATGTGTGTGGAAGACCCCTTTTCGCAAATCCGGTCACAATTTAGTTTTCTTTAATGCCTGTAGGCATCTGAAACAAAAGTTTGCTCATTTATTATTAAGCACTGTGAAAATTAATTTAGGCTTGGGATTTTTTGTGTGAGTGCATTAAAAGTTCAGTAGTGTACAAGTATTCTTTTACAACAGTTTGGAAATTTCTCACCCAGTTTACTACACCTGTTGACACCATTAGCACAAGTAGAGTGAAATATTGGGAATCTATTGGATGAGGGATCAAAGAAAAAGTAGTGAAGCAAGCATGGATGGCCCCAGGAGGTTAATCAGGTTTCTAGAAACCGGTCAATGGATTTGCAGTCAGATCAAGATACTCTAATAGGACAGTCAATTACTCTAATAAAGCAGTCACAGTATAATATGTGACTGGGCCTGCAAAAATAGGGCTTGTGGGAACATAAAAATTGCCTACTTTTTCACACTTTGATGCATCATTTGTGACCAGATTTTACAAAACCGATCCAAATCGCACATCGGTCAAAATCAAACTGACACCACCAGTAGATAGCTACACTATCGTACTACTAGTTTTGACCCTCAGTACTACTCAAACTACTCGAGGCTGGTTTTAACAGACATCCTTTCTGGGTGGTGTGTAGTGCTCAAATGGCATTTTCAGACCTTGTGAAGGACCTGGCTTGGCAAGAATCAGTGGTTTACTGGTGGACAGCCTTATAATGATGGCCAGACGTTTTCTCTGTTGATTTTGCTACATATCAGCCACTAAGGAGCCAGCACAGCCCTGTAATCTCACGTCTGGACTCCAATCGTGGTCTGCCTCCATTTTGAGCTCTATCTCTTGCCCTCCCCACCACCCCCACCCTCCACCCTCCACCCCTTTGTGAGCACTCGTGATACTACTTTGCTCGTCCAACTGCTCAGATTTTCTATCTTATTTGGCAGGAAACTCTACAAGCAGCTACAAGTACTGGACGTGGCCTGAAAGGTAGCAGATTGATGCATCTTTTGTGTAAATTTCATACGCATGCTTGCTATCCTTGGAGAGTTATGCTGACTTCAATTCTTTAAAACCGTTTATCTCGAAACTTCTAATGTGCGATTTTAATCGTTTTCCAAAATCCAGTCACACTTTGTGTCCCACTATTGATTTGCCATGACATTTTCAGCACTTATCAAACATTTGGTTAGCTTTAAAATACAAGTTACAGAATGAAACTATTCTATCCCAGCACTGAGATATGAGATAGTATGTAGCAGGGTGTAGTTTGTGCCCACATGCCCTATTTTTGCAGGCCCGGTCACATATATAGAGCAGCAGTGTAGTAAGCCATGTAGCTATAAATAAGGATTTTCATGTACTTCATCAGTGATGCTAATACATAGTTAGGGTAGGAGAGTTATTCTCATCAGGTAGTAGTTACCTTTTCTTAATTGTAGTCTTTACCAAAAGTCTAGCTATGCTCCTGATCAGAAATCAGCTATGAAAATCCTGGAGCCACCTATGTCCAAGGAAATAGCAAAACAGAATAGGTTGTCTATACCTGCAGACCTGCAAATATGTGACCCAGTCTGAGAAAACCGGTCTTATCACCCATGTCAGCATATTTGATTTTTTTTCACTTAGGACACAATGCTACATGAATAAACTATCTAATTCCACATTTAAAATCAGCTAGACTTGAGTGGTCTGGTTTTGCTGGCTGCTTTTCCCAAGCCCATTGGTGATCCGTACGTGTGGTGTGGGGCCTTACTGGAGCTCTGGTCAGCCTGGAAACGACTGTATGTGGCTGTACAGCTCTGTAGTGTTGAATAAGTAACTCTGCTGTGAATTTCCTTTCATTTTAGCCAGTTTTGAAACCTCAGTGGCTCAAAACTTGGCCTAATTCATCCCTTGGCCTTCCTTTTCAATTTTTGAACACCATCTTGCCCACCTTCCAGGGCCCCCACCTCCCACCCATTTTGCAGCTTGCCTGATACAGTCAACCCCGGTTTAAAAACTATCTAAAATGGCAGGAAACTTAGTTGTTGGCTACTTGCACAGTGGATGCTCTGGAAGGTAAGGAATTGGTGTAAAACATGTGAAAATTTGTGACCGGATTTCACTTAACAAGGCTTCCACACACATAAAATCAAACTTATGATTTTACCAGAAATGGATTGCTGGTCTAATACACTATCATATTTCACACTGTACTTCCTTCAGCACTGACAAGTCTGGTTTCTGTAGCAGCTTTCTTCCGACCCTGTCAAATCCACGAGTGTGAGATTGGCACCATTAAATGGCCATGGCTTTGTGATAATGGTGTGTAGTGAGCTGGGACTTCACAGAGAGCTCGCCAATAGTGTTCTCAGTCAATTTGGAGTAATCTGAGTGCCATGGAGGGCCATGGAGAGCCCAAACTTGGCCTCTGGATTCCAATTGTCTTCTTACTTCATTTTATACCCGTATATTAAGACCACCGTCCACCCCCACCCTCCCACCCTATTAGTACCGCCTGTCATATTATTACCCGCTCGAAGAAAGCTGCTCAAAACAGGGCAAATTTTGGGTATCAGAAATGTATACACCCACTCAGTGATAGCTAGTGAACAGATGAACAATTGGTGCAAATTTTGTTTGCACAGCTGTAGGCACTGGGAAGTTATTACACAATGATTCCTTAAAATCGCCATATCTCCTAACAAAGCTTTGTGCGTCGAAGCCTTGTTTTGTCAAATTCAGTCACATTTGGTACACATAGCTTCAACCATTGGCGAGCTTCAACCATTGGCGAGTTACAACACACTAAATACTTAAAACCGGCATTTCTCGATACTTGTAAATAGGCGATAAGTCCGGTTTTGTCAGACTGGGTCACATATATTAATGGACATTTAATCCTTACTTCAATCTATAACCATGATTGAATTAGGGATTATTAAATGTCCATTAGTACATTATGTATCTGCTGGCATAGGCCACCTTTCTTGTTTCACTACTTTTTAGCTGTTCCCTTGTTTCACTATTTTTTTCTTGGATCCTTAATATAACTTAAAATTCCTAATGTTTCCTTCTGCTTGTTAATTTAATTTTTTTTAAATTGTGGCTACCGAACCCATGTATACTGCATCAGAAGAAACAAATAACAACATAATAATTTTGCATCTGAATATGGAACCCACCAATCATTTACTGAAAAGGTAGAGTCTACATTGTTTTCAGGAATATTCTTCCCATTACACAGTGTTAAAATGAAGAACATTATAAGAAGCATCTCTGCAGTCAATCCAGTCACTACAGAAAATACAACCATAAAGCTTGGTCGCTACGCAGCAGTCGTTAGCTATCGTGCTATTGTAAATTGACACTTTGCATTGTCAGCAAAAATAACTGGGACACAAAAGAGGGCAAAAGGAAGTCCATGATGAATGCATTGTACATACTGTGGTTGGTGAAAAGGCACATCTTGGGGCAAAGTGACATCGAACAGTGAAGAAATCAAACCTGTAGCCTTATCCATTGTCAAGTTATGCTTGTGCCAAAAAATTGAAGGAATCAGTTAGTTAGTTAGTTAGTTAGTTAGTTAGGTAGTTCATTAGTCAGTTAGTACATAGTTCATTAGTTAGTTAGTCAGTCAGTCAGTCAGTCAGTCAGTCAGTCAGTCAGTCAGTCAGTCAGTCAGTCAGTCAGTCAGTCAGTCAGTCAGTCAGTCAGTTAGTCAGTCAGTCAGTCAGTCATTAAATTCTGTTAAAGATAACATATTTAAGATTTCATAGAAATTAAAAATTTTGTGTGAAGGGTTTAGGGTAGGTCTGAAGGCATGTATGGGATTGGTTATGCCTAACCAAATCTGCCAGGTTATTATGAAGGAAAGGTGAGACTGTTTTTAAGTGATGTAGTTATCATTGGGCAAGAACTTTCACAACTCCTTTATCCTTAATATGATATATGTAGGTGTTCCAGTATCTTTTTTAATTAAAATATTCTCCATTATTCCACAATAGAATTTTGGCACAAAATGTTTAACTTGTGATTGCTCAATTATCTGAGTCATCTATGTAGTTAACCTTGATATGGGGTTTGCATTATGCTAATCATCATACAGATCTATTTATATACTACTTCTCTAAGTAAGTTTTGTGTCATTTAATCTTTTAGAGACATACTCTGCATACAGAATACTTTTGGAAGGTTTTCACTAGTGCTTACTTTACAGTGTGTCGTTACTCGGCTTGGGCTAGAAATTTTTGGCTACAGAACAATTTTCTGATGGTTGTGTCACCAACTCAAAATATAAACCACGGAATAACAACGACATAATCAAAACCACAACTCCACCTTAGAACTGTTGCATCATTGTGACACCCCACTACAGTTTTTTACCTTTGTAAGTTGCTAGCTTCCAATCTACTTATTTGAGATAGCCACTTGCCTATGGGTATACACCATAAATATAGACAAGTGTACATTAGGTGAATCATATTAAATTCTGCTCACCACAGAGCATACAGGATCACTGAGATTCAACAAACTCTTAGTTACTCTCAGTGCATAAACAAACTTGCAGCTACATATATATAAGCAACTGCAATTTCAATTCATTAGATGGCTGCTTGGTTTAATTGTAGCATTTTCCTTTATAATATGGGATCCTTGAGAAATAAAAATGTACTTTTTCTGTTTTCTGCAGAATTTGCATGCCTTAGTAGCTTATTTCAAGGTTGTTATAATTATATAAACAATGGACCCAGGGAATTGGAATTTTATGACTGTACTTCTCAACCTTTACACATTCTATACTTGTGCTATATATCTCTGCAAGTCACGTCATGTAATGGCAAAGCTATTTCTTCTCCATCACATGATGCTTATATTTGAAAATTATGAACACCTTTGAAAAACTGTCTGCTGTTGACTGCATTAAACCATAGTGGTGTATATTATCATACAGTATGATAGTACTGTATAGTAGGGACCACAAAGGTGTCAGCATGGCCTGTGAAAAAAAAATCACCAGCCTGATTTTTCCCTGACGTCAATGAAGCAGCATTGGTTAAACTAAGCCGAAATAAATCTTCAGATCGACCCAAAATGCTTTCAACAAGTTGCTACGGAATTAATAATATATTAATGGAATTTTCTACTGACTGACTGAATAACAGACTGACTAACTGATTCCTTCAGACAAGTGTAACTCGATAACGGCTAAGGCTATGGGCTTGATTTTTTCACTGTTCGACGTTGCTTCGGCCGGAGAGGAGCCTTTTGGTATACCACAGTACATACAATGCATTCATCATGGACTTACCAGTGTCCTCCTTTGTGTCCCATTCATCTTTGCTGACAGTGAAAAGTGTCAATTTGGTGGTAGCACATGATCATAACTTCCCTTTGTAATGGAAATCGTCCGTATTATTCATTGTGGCTACTTTGATTGCAGAGGTGCTTTTCGAACATGTTTTATAACAAGTTGAACATAGCTGACAACGAAGCGTAATGGATACGTCACTTTTCAGACGACAATTGATAGCTGGGGCACACAGTGTAATTTTTTTCTTTTGATGCATTATACATGGGTTCACCAGTCATAATCATTCTATTTTACAAAAAAAAAAGTTAACAACAAGTATACAAAAATTTGGGAATTTTCAACTAGAGTAGGGACGATGACACATCGGTAAAAAGTGCTGAAACAAGCTGGAGTAGTGCACAATATTAAATTACAGTAAAACAATAAGAGGTGTAATGCTCAAGATACCATAACGGAAATGCACAGCAGGAATATAATACTTCTTATTGTTTTACTGTGATTTAATATTGTGCACTACTCCAGCTTGTTTCAGTACTTTTTATTGGTGTGTTATAGTCCCTACTCTAGTTGACAATTCCTAATTGTTTTGTGCACTTGTCTATGTATATATATGTATTTTGTGATACACATTGACCACACTAATCTGTGTACCCTAGCTGAAACTTTGTGCTAATGGAAAGTAGTTTAAGTGAAACGATCACTGCTAGTTACACAAGCAGCTTGACAAACAGACTTAATGCGTCATCATGTGACACATGAATACCAAGCCCTTGTTTAATACCCTAGTTGCTGGAGGGGTGTAGAAGAGTGAGTGGCCAATGCTTAATCTCTTTTCAGTATAGCTACACTAATTTTCTAGTACAAGTATATGTAAACATTGTGTGTATATAATGTGTAATCATTGTTAAGTAAATCATATAAAATTTCTGGGTCCTCAGTCCTGGGTCCTTTTCCCTCAGACATCTATTCCAACCCAACAAACTATATAATGATTGCCAATCAATATTCCATTTATTGAGCATAATTTGAAAGTACTTTTTTCACAAAATTATGCTGGAATGCAAACTACTAGGTAATACTGTGACACTAGAATAGAAAAGTAATTAAATACATCATCTATGTTACATTTTTATAGGAATCACATCAATTTTCATTGGCACTACAGAGCGGAAGATATAAACTGAAGTGGGAAAATTGTAGTCCGATGCCAACTGCCATGTGCATGGCTTATGTCACCATCATCAATGCAACTATGTACATAGGAGGGGGCATTTGTCCAGATCAAGACAAGATGGGGTGCATATATGCATATAAGTTTAAAGACGACAAGTGGAGTTGTTTACCACCTTTGCGTAAACAATGTGGTGTTCCAATGAATATTAACAAGAAGTTAACTATTATTGGAGGATGTGAACTAGCCCACTCATCAAGAGCTATGAATACTTTAACAACATTCTACAATAACAGTTGGAATAATGATATATTTCCAAACATGCTGACTGCTAGGATCTGGCCAGATGTTGCATCACACCACCAGTCACACATAATTGTGGTTGGTGGCAAAAGTGATGGCGATGTTGTGCTAAACACCATAGAGGTATTGGATCTCACAACTTTACAATGGAGAATGGTAAAAACCTGCCTACCTCAGCCAATGTTTGCACCATACACAACCATTTGTGGCAACTCACTGGTAATAGTTGGATTCTGCACTACTGATGAGTGTCGTTCCACAAAAGCTTTCTTACTTGATATTGATGAAATAATAATTAAACATCACTTAAAACAAACCATTAAAGATATGTCTGATGAAGAGAATCATAACTTAAGTACCTTAACCAATCCTCCATTCTCAAAAACAGCTCTCATTCAAAGCAGTTCTACTCCTGTTATTTTAGGGGGAGAAGATAAGCTAGGCCAGGCAGTTAATGATATTATGTTATATGATGATGCTATAAGAGACTGGAGAAGAGTAAGCTCTCTTCCAATCAGCTGCATGTATACTGCTTTAGCAGTTTCCAACAACCAAATAATTATCACTGGTGGATGTAAGGATGCACAAACAATGCAATCCTCTATGGATACCAGCTTAAATAGTGTTTTTATTGGACACCTTGTAGAAATTTAATAATTTAATCAAGTAGAAACCAACAAAGTTTACTTCGTTTTTCTTTTATTTATTTATTTTAAAATGTATACACTCACACTATGCAATCATCATTTCAATTGACATGTACATTTTCCACTTTGTATATAGAGCATGTACATCCTGGCACAATGTACTTTGACACTTACTGTGAGATATTATAAGCAGTGGTAAGAATATTTTGAAAAATCACTCTTATGGGTGCATTCGACACTAAATATTCATTTCTGAAACACAGCATTATAAGTTACATCCCTACCCATTTAAGGGTAGAATAAACCATTAATATCTTGAATTACAAAAGAATTTTTAGAAATATTTGAAAAGTATTTTCTGCTTGTAACAGCACCATGCTAGTTTCAAAAATGTTGGCATTACCATAAGGGTGATTGTCCAAAATTTGGTCACATATATTATACTAGCACTGGTACCTGCCCTATAGCGCAGGACTGCTTACAATGAGTTAAGTTTAATCTTGTGGCTGTTTAGTGACAAAAAATTCTACGCAGCATTGGACTCAAGTATGAAACATCATTTGTTTATACTTTAAGCATAATATTATTATAGATTATATGTGGTATATTGTGTAAACCTATACCAATGGTTCTGGCAGTACCTGTCCTATTACAGTATGCACGCTATAAATCCTTTAAAATGCTGACAACAAAAGACATGGATTTGTACATACCATTGTAGCATTGGTACTTGCTTCACAGTGCAGCACTTGCCATACTGTGTATGTTACATGGTAAAGCCTATGTTAGGGATGCGCCGATTTTGCCAGCAAATTTTTTGGAAAAATACGTTGGTAAAAGCAAAGAGCAAAATGCTGGAAAAATAGGTGGAAAATTGGAAAAATGGGCACCAAGGAATGGCAGCTTAGCACATTTTGTATGAAAAAGATCGAGATACTCTAATAGAACAGTCACGCATGGTATTAGCATAATTAGGATAACATGAGCTCATAGGAAATGGTGACAAAAGATCGAGATACTCTAATAGAGCAATCACTATGTACAAAATATTCTAATAGAGCAGTCACACATGCTTGCAAGCTTGAGATACTGCAATTAATTTTTACTGACGCTCAGCAAAACAGAAAAAACCTGAGCAAAATACTGAGCAAAATAGGTGAAAAATAAAAGAATTACTGGAAAGAAAAATAGGTGGGAAAAAAAGCAAAATAGGCTCATCCCTAGCCTATGTGCAGAACCACCTTTACCAAGCAATGGGAGCCAAGTATTAAACATCAATGCCTATAATTATATGTAGGTGAATAGATGTTACTTTTAAAGAATGTTAGCTGTGTGTAGCTAAGCTAAGCCTTGTACAATGTTTACCAAAAAGGTGTGAACTATAAATGTAGTGTTAGTAGTAACGGTCATACAGGCTAGACATGTAATGCACCATTTCAGATTTGATGACATTTAACTTACTGACTACAAAATGGAACAAATTTGTACATAATGCAACATGTAGCATCACTATACAGTGCCCTACATTACTGGTACCTGTCCTATGGTGCAGGATATACATTCAAGTAAGGTGATAGATTCTGTGTGCATTCCTTACATGCTATTAGTTACACTATTAAATTAATGATTATTAAAGCTTTATAGTGGCCAGTACTGATGGTCTGACAGCAACATGTGCTGCATCCTTTGGTTCACCTAACCTAACAAACTGGAACTTGAAACTTTACAATTACTTAGCTAAAAGTAATAAGGTAAAACAAAAAATGGACCAAAGCACTGAAGCAATTCATGTTAGCCTACATTTACATGTATATCTAAAATCACAGTACATATAGGTGTAACTGAAAAGTTGAAAGGGTTGTTGAAATGAAAACAGTTCAGTGTAACCAAAAAGGTTGTTGAAGTAACAACAAAAAAGTTGTCACTAAAAAGGCTGGAAAAAAAGTTATAACCAAAAGGGTCAGGTAAAAGGAAAAACAAAGAAATTGCTTTCACCAGGATTTGATCTGGGGACTGAACACTCACAAGTTCAACGCTCTAAAGTTGTTTATAAAGGCCAGCTTAGGTTAATTGAAAAGCACAGTTTATATGTGGTTTACAGAAAGAATTCCAGCAAGATTTAGGTTACACCCTTGCATTCAACATGCTGTAAAATGACGAATGGCAGAGGTTGGAAATTTCATTTAAAAGCAATACAATTCTAAGATGATTTTTTTTCTTTGTTTGATGCTAAAATCACACTGTGACACTGACTTGCGCCGTGATTCGTAAGATAATTGTTGGATGCCATGGAATGCATGATATATAGACAAACAGACAGACGGATGGATGGGTTTTAAGCTTTATATATATATACTAGCATTTGTATCTGCCCTAAGTCCAGGACTATAAACATTTTAATGCTATAAACAGACACCAAGCATTAAACTATGGGGTGCCGTTTGTATCAAAATTACAATAATATAATAAGTATAAAGAACTAGGTTATATATGTTTGCTGTACATGGTTTATACTGTACATACGTACATTTTCATAAATAAATAATGACTCTTTTTAAATAAATAATTTACATTATTTAATATATAATGCTCAAATGATAAGGTAATGACAAGCATATTCTATATTATGTGCCATCTGTTGTCCTGTTACACATTTTGGCACAAAATCTGAATATTTGAGATGCCATTTGTATCAAAATTTAGTTTTTCAACTACATCATCAAAAAAGTTATGAAAATAATTTTCCTTGATATTGTTTACCCAAAAATGTGCAAGAGTTTTATAGTATTTTTCATTATTTATTAAATCATGAACATTATTAAATTTTGTTAAACCATTAAATTCTTTACTTAATGTACATTAGTATACCATTAATCTTAACAAACCTTGCAATCAACATCTACAACAGGCTACACAAGGTTACATGAGGCTACACAGAGTTACAGAAGGCTACATTGGGTTACATTAAAGCTACAAAGAGTTACATGATGCTACACATGGTTACATTCAGCTACACTGGGTTACATTAAGCTACACTGGGTTACATGATACTGCACAAGGTTGTATGAGGCTACACTAAAGCTTTACTGGGTTACATGAGGCTATACACAAGCTTACAAGAAGCTATACAGAGTTACACAAGGTTGGTTACATGAGGATACATTGGTTTACATGAAGCTACACAAAGTTACATGAGGCTACACAGGGTTATATGAGGCTATACTGGGTCATATGAGGCTATATACTGGGTTACATGAGGTTAAATTGTGTTACATGATGCTACACAAATTTACATAAGGATACATAGGGTTACATGAGGCTACACAGAGGTTATACATAGGTTTACTTGAAGCTACCACAGCTTAAATCACGATAATTACGGATAAAATAGTAGCCCGTCTTTATGCATGGAAATGGAATAGTTACGAACAGTTACGAACTCATACCCGTATATGGACAATTACGGGGTTCGCTAAAGTGCTACAAATTAACTCAACCTCGTATATGGACAATTACGAGTTTCGTTAAAGTGTCACCATTCTACTAGTATTGTATTAAAGAATGCCTACCGAGCAGAGTGACAGGAAACGGCGAAAGAGAGCTTGGGTATATTGCGAACATTGCAATCGAACAGTTTCAGTACCTCGACTTGGCACCGCCACAAGAGATTCTGGCTTATGCCAGACCATAGGGCGTAAAGGATCTATGGCCAGACGAAGAGACATCATTAATCAGTAGCAGCAGTAGCTCGATCGATGAAGAAGTTTGTTGTTGAAGCTCACCATATAGACTTGGAGGAAAGTGATCGTAAAGAGGAAGACACATATTGTATGATACAGCGATGTAAGAGGCACTTATAAATGTCTACTAGCACCTGCCCAAGTAAAGGGACGGGTAAAAGGACTGGATAAAGGGACTGAGGACATGAGTTAATGGCAGAGTAACTCCAAGTGACGTTGGTACATTTTAGAAGTGCAATTTAAAGCTAGATTGGACAAATCTATTAGAGCGTCAAAATTAATTATCCCGGGTTTTCTTAAATACCTATCAACATTAAGCCCTACTACCCTCTCGCATTACTGGGGGATTAGTGGAGGATTTAGGCCCAATTTGATCAGAAACTTTGCTCCGCTAGTATTTGATTACTTTAGGCATTTGTTTAGCTTGAAAGCTATATGATTTAGCTAACCATTTTCCTGAAGAATATTCTAGCCATACTACATGGAGATTTGACCATTGGCTGTTCCCCAGTTGGTGAAGAATTAAATTTTTTGAAAAGTCAAATCCCCACCATTTATACCACTATGTCTGGTGGTGGATAACATTGATAATATAATATAATAGCATAATATATAGTGGCATGTAGTTTTACCATTGCATGTACTTTGCAGACAGAAGTAACCCATCTGACAGAGGCAGAGTATGACAGTACAACACAGCTAAAATCATGATAAATACAGGGATTTCGGTAGCCCATCTTTGTAACTGAAAATGGGTAAGGACGTACTGATCATGATACGGGCTTAAGTCCGTTCATGGATATTGATGGAGAACATACTGTTCTTGGAAATGATGATGATAATAACATCGACAGAACCTAGGGCCATGGACTAAACCACGAGGAAAAACTAGCATGCATGATGGTAAACACTAAATAACTAGTTCAACACTGACCGCACAAGTACTATAGCCAAAGAGTATAGAAGTCCCGTGATTTTCACTACAATGGCAGATTCGTGGTTGCATAGAAACCAGAAATCATTAAATGTTATGTAGTCCCTAATAGAGTAATCACCCTAGCTAATAAAGCAGTCACTCTAATAGAGCAGTCACCCACCAACTAACATTATAATCGGGTGCAAATAAAACACTACATAGGTTGTCAATGCACTACAGTTGCATTATATATCACAACATCTGGAAATTCAGCAAGTCTTCAAAGACCTCATCCTCATAATGTCCAATCTTTAAATTCAGCATGAGGTTTGAGGTTGCCTAAGTTCTGATCTCCAATCTTTGGATCATATTTTCTTCCACTGTTTTTCTTACTAGCAAATGAAGGTCTATAAAATACAGGTATTTGCACTATTTGATAGTCAGTGTGAAAATACTAAACAACCAACATACCTACCCCCCCCATCCCCACCTTGTGGAGGAGCCAGCCATGCTTCTGATTAAAACAGCTAGTAAATTTTATGTCAGGCCAACCAAGATCAGTTTAACACTTACGAAAATATGCACATTTTATTACAAATTCACCTGAGACCAAAGTGAACCGAAGTCAAACTAACTGTAAAATAGTCACCCAGCACCTTCGTGCGTACTAAGCGCCTCTAAAAATAATTATCGTATTGCTGTTGTTAAAGACATTCAGAGCCTTTTAAACAGTTTTAAGACTTCACAACCATCTGAAAAGGCCAAAATGGCAAATGACATCACTAAGAGATGATTATTTGCTGCTTTAAAAAAGCAGCACTGAACTATAGAGAATATGGTTCTCCCCATGCATGCAACCACTTACAACCCTGTTTGTGCCCCTCCCCTAGCCAGCTCCTGGATCCGCCCCTGCAACTGCTCAGATTTTCTATCTTAATTAGCGGAAAACTCTACAAGCAGCTACAAGTACTGGAAGTGGCCTGAAAGGTAACAGATTGATGCGTCTTTTGTGTAAATTTCATACGCGTGCTTGCTGTCCTTGGAGAGTTATGCTGGCTTCAATTCTTTAAAACCGTTTATCTTGAAACTTCTAATGTGCGATTTGGATCGTTTTTCCAAAATCCAGTCACGTATATTAAATAATGATTATTTATTTAAAAAGAGTCATTATTTATTTATGAAAATGTACATATGTATAAATCATGTACAGCAAACATATATAACCTAGTTTTTTATACTTATTATATATTATTATAATTTTGATACAAACGGCACCCCATATTAAACACCATGTAGCTATGCAGTATGCATGCAGATGTTTTGATTATAACTTTACAGTACTGCATACAAGTATAGAATAAGGGATGTACAATTAATTTTACTTTTTAAAAATATGAGATTTGTTTTGTCTTTGGTTTTGACAGGAATGTAGCTTCCCTACCTGTGCTTTCAAAATGCTGTAAAGAACAAACAAAAGTATTGGTACCTGCTTTACATGCAGGACAATTAATACTACATAAACAGGCCAAGCATAAATAATATAGTGTCTGTGCATCCATGTTAGTCTTATGCCATATTTTTACTATGTATAGTGAAATAATGAACATGCAGGGCTATAGTTTAATACATTACTTGCAAGTTAAGGCAATACCTACATGACAGGTAGTGTACAGCAGCTCAGGTATTTCTGACCACCATGTACTTTTGGACGCAATATTTCCTAGAGGGGCAACAAGACTCGATCAATTATTACACTATTATGAAGACCTATGACTATAACCTCCATATATAAAATATAAAAGGATTCGGTTTGTATCGTCTGGCTGCAGTGACCTCGGACAGCCACTGTCCAAAAACGTCGATGCTCGGACAAAGACAAGTGCGCTCGGACCTACCCTCTACACCCTTCCCATCCAACTTCAAAAGCTATTGTGTGGTAGTGATTGATAGAGCTAACCTTGAGCTACCCCATGATATAAGCAGATTAGATTTTTATTAACTGGTATTTTAGATAGCCGGTTTTTCCCAGAGGTGGTAACTTGATCAAACTTCAGACGCAAAAAATCATTTTATTTTCGGACTTTACATTTATTTGTGATAATTTGGAATTTTATGACTTTCAGTAAAGCACTAGCTTAAAAGGCTTTAATTGCAGCAATTTAAACACAGGTATAGGGTGTTTTTTGGTTAATTCTAGGTGGAAGAAGCCAAGCTACATATAGCTGTAGTATAGTACTTCTATACAAATTAGCTAAATAAGGCCACACCTTTTACTCATTTCACATTTTTAATATTACTAAAGTCAATTTCAGATAGTGGAGGTCAGCAATGAGCTGTAACAGTGTGCAAAACCTCGCTACCGCATATATGACTGTTCTATTAGCGTAGATTATTGGTTGAACGAATTTCACTTGTTAACTTTCGTGTTGTAAGCTCCTGTATTTTCCTAGAATTTGTTCTGGAACAAGTCATAGACGTTGGGTCATGCAAACACGAAAACCTGTAAAATTCAAACCAGCGAAATTTGCTCAAAATATAAACTACTCTAATAGAACAGTCATATATGCGGTAGCGAGGCTTCACACACTGTTGCAGTTTACTGCTGACCTCCACTACCAGAAATTGACTTAAACAATATCAAAAATGTCAAATTAGTAGAGAAGTGGCCTTATTTAGCTAATTTGTATAGACGTACTATAATACAGCTATATATGTAGCTTGGCTTCTTCCACTTAAAATTGAGAAAAAAAATGTGTTTAAATTGCTGCATTTAAAACCTTGTAAGCTAGTGCTTTACTGAAAGTCATAAAATACCAAAATTATCACAAATAAATGAAAAGTCCGTATATATATTGATTTTTTGTTTCCGACGTTTGATCATGTTACCACCTTTGGGAAAAACCAGCTATCTACAATACCAGTTAATAAAAATCTAATCTGCTTATATCATGGGGTAGCTCAAGGTTAGCTCTATTAATCACTACCACACAATAGCTTTTGATGTTGCATGGGAAGAGTGTAGAAGGTGGGTTCGAGCGCACATGTCGTTGTCCGTGCATCGACGTTTTTGGACAGTGGCTGTCCGAGGTCACTGCAGCCTGACGATACAACTAATCCTTTTATTTTTATATATGGAGATTATAGTCATAGGTCTTCATAATAGTGTAATCAAGACACACGGTAGTGTGTCGTGCGGCCCAAGAAGCCGGCGCGTAATACCCGTGAGTATATTGACAGGAAGAAAGAAAACGCAATTTTCGCACCTCCGTAGCTCTGTGCTGCCTTGATGAAACAAGACGATTTTTGCTGTGGACACTCCCTCCACCTTCAGCACTCCACATTCCAAATTAGAGCGAAATCGCTTCAAGCGTTCCTGAGATATGCGACTTCAAAAATTGGCTTAGTTTCTTCGTTTTTTTCTTCTTCTGAGGTGTCTGCTTTGGCTGGAATTGCAAGTAGTCGGCCACATGCTGCATATTGTGCTTTTACCCACGGTATGATGGGCCGCTGGGTCTACCTGATGAGAACCATTCCAAACATTAGTTCTTTACTTCAGCCATTAGAGGATGCTATCAGACTCAAACTTTTTCCTTCTATCACTGGACATATTGCATGCGCCACCGGTGAACGTGAGTTGTTCTCTCTGCCATGTCGTTTCGGTGGGCTCGGTATGGGTGACCCTACAGCTTTCTGTGAATCTCAGTTTGATGCTTCCCTGCGAATTACTGCACCATTAAAAGACTTGATTATTAGTCAGGTAGCACATGCTCATCCCCCAGATACTCGATCCATCAAGGCTCAGGTTCACCAACACCGGCGTGAGGCTTCTAAGAAACGGGCTCTTGAGATCAGAAATGGTCTCTCTTCACAGCTTCAAAGAGCTATTGATCTGAATAGTGAACCTGGAGCCTCTTCTTGGCTTCTGGCTTTACCACTGCAAGACCAGGGTTACCATCTGACAAAGCAGGAGTTCTGGGATGCTCTTCACCTGCGTTATGGATGGACTTTACTGAATACTCCTAGCCACTGTGTGTGTGGCTCACCTTTCACTGCTGAACATGCAATGATCTGTCGACATGGTGGTTTGACCTTTGTTCGCCACAATGACCTGCGTGATACAACTGCTGAATTGCTTTCAAATGTTTGTACTAATGTTGCAATTGAGCCACCACTTCAATCCCTGAGTGGCGAAGAACTTACCCCTCGATCAGCTAACTGCCAAGATGATGCCAGGGCTGACATTCATGCACGCGGATTTTGGGGCGGCGGCAAAGTGCCTTTTTCGATGTAAGGGTTTTTCACCCAAACGCACAAAGCTACCGCAATGTTTCGATACCATCTGTGTATAGGCGTCATGAGATGCAGAAGAAGAGGGAGTATGGTGACCGTGTCCGTGAGGTGGAGTTTGCATCTTTTACTCCATTGGTGTTTGCCACAACTGGGGGCATGGGGAAGGAAGCCATTACATTTTATCGCCGGCTTGCTGAGCTCCTTTCCAAACGTAGTGCTTTATCGTACAGTAGTACTTTGGCGTGGATTCGCTGTACCCTGTCTTTCTCCCTGTTGAGATCAGCGACGATGTGCATCCGTAGAAGCCGCTCCATCTCGTTTAGATTACCAGATGCTTCCCCGGAAATGGGCCTAGCAAATGGCCCTAGGGACTTTTAGATGTCCCGCTTTTCAGTTCTTGTCCAGCACGTTTGCCTCCTGTGCTGGGGGTGGTAGGAAAGGGCATTACATCTAGCCCGGGAAAAAATTAAAAAAAAATTCTTCTTATTTTTCTTCCTCTTTTCGCACACTTACAAAAACTGCTATAAAACACGAAAGCTATATCCGATTGCCTTGAAATTTGGCTCACAGAAGGGGGGTATAAAGGCGTATCTCTGTACCAACTTTGGCTGGAATACGACAAACAGGAAAAGAGTTATGATCGATTATTCACGAAAAATAACACCAATATGTTGTCACGCCTACAGGGTAAAATGCGTATGGGAAGAAGCTGAAAATCGGTGGATGAATAGGTTAACTACTGAACCTAATACCTTTTGTGGTTTGAAAGAAATCGAGCTAAAAACCAGGAAGATACAACGAAAAAACCAACAGTATGTAACAATTACGCAATCGAGATTAGCTAATAAAAAGCGACTACTTGGCACGCCTACCAGATAAACCGCTAGGGGGAATGCTTTGAAAATCGCTGTATAGAAGGAGTAATCATCTTAGAAAGGCTCTTCAATGGTGTAGAAGAATCAGACTTAAAGCCACGGAGTTATAATACGAAATCCAACTTGGAGCAGCAAGTGCGAGATTGAGATACTCTAATAGAGCAGTCATCCTTATAGAGCAGTCACCCTGAAGAGAATTCAAGAGATCAGCTAGACACAAGTAACCTGTATATAGATCAGCTAGAAACAATTCACCCTGTAGAAAGATCAGCTAGAAGAAATTACCTTGTAGAGAGTTCAGCTACAAAGAAACCATCATGTAGAGAGTTCAGCTGCAAACAAAACACCTGTAGAGAGTTCAGCTACAAACAAATCTCCCTGTAAAGAGATCAGCTAGAAGAAGTTTCCTTGTAGAGAGTTCTGCTACAAACAAATCACCCTGTAGAAAGATCAGCTAGAAGGAGTCACCTTGTAGAGAGTTCAGTTACAAAGAAACCATCATGTAGAGAATTCAGCTACAAACTAGTGACCTTGTAGAGACATCAGCTAAAAGAAATTACCTTGTAGAGAGTTCAGCTACAAAGAAACCACCATGTAGAGAGTTCAGCTGCAAACAAATCACCTGTAGAGTGTTCAGCTACAAACAAATCTCCCTGTAGAGAGATCAGCTAGAAGAAGTTTCCTTGTAGAGAGTTCAGCTACAAACAAATCTGTAGAGAGATCAGCTAGAAGAAGTTACCTTGTGGAGAGTTCAGCTACACAGAAACCATATTGTAGAGAGTTCAGCTGCAAACAAATCACCTATAGTGAGTTCAGCTACAAACAAATCACCCTGTAGAAAGATCAGCTAGAAGGAGTCAC
This sequence comes from Dysidea avara, assembly GCF_963678975.1. Classification (NCBI taxonomy): domain Eukaryota; kingdom Metazoa; phylum Porifera; class Demospongiae; order Dictyoceratida; family Dysideidae; genus Dysidea; species Dysidea avara. The sequence goes on from NC_089273.1 coordinate 40,460,807, forward strand.
TTTGTAGAGAGTTCAGTTACAAAGAAACCATCATGTAGAGAGTTCAGCTACAAACTAGTGACCTTGTAGAGACATCAGCTAAAATAAATTACCTTGTAGAGAGTTCAGCTACAAAGAAACCATCATGTAGAGAGTTCAGCTGCAAACAAATCACCTGTAGAGAGTTCAGCTACAAACAAATCTCCTTGTAGAAAGATCAGCTAGAAGAAGTCACCTTGTAGAGATTTCAGTTACAAAGAAACCATCATGTAGAGAGTTCAGCTGCAAACAAATCACCTGTAGAGAGTTCAGCTACAAACAAATCTCCATGTAGAAAGATCAGCTAGAAGAAGTCACCTTGTAGAGATTTCAGTTACAAAGAAACCATCATGTAGAGAGTTCAGCTACAAACAAATCTCCCTGTAGAGAGATCAGCTAGAAGAAGTTTCTTTGTAGAGAGTTCAGCTACAAACAAATCACCCTGTAGAAAGATCGGCTAGATGAAATTACCTTGTGGAGAGTTCAGTTGAAAAGAAACCATCATGTAGAGAGTTCAGCTGCAAACAAATCACCTGTAGAGAGTTCAGCTACAAACAAATCTCCCTGTAAAGAGATCAGTTAGAAGAAGTTTCCTTGTAGAGAGTTCTGCTACAAACAAATCACCCTGTAGAAAGATCAGCTAGAAGGAGTCACCTTGTAGAGAGTTCAGTTACAAAGAAACCATCATGTAGAGAATTCAGCTACAAACTAGTAACCTTGTAGAGACATCAGCTAAAAGAAATTACCTTGTAGAGAGTTCAGCTACAAAGAAACCACCATGTAGAGAGTTCAGCTGCAAACAAATCACCTGTAGAGAGTTCAGCTACAAACAAATCTACCTGTAGAGAGATCAGCTATAAGAACTTACCTTGTAGAGAGTTCAGCTACAAACAATCACCCTGTAGAAAGATCAGCTAGAAGGAGTCACCTTGTAGAGAGTTCAGTTACAAAGAAATCATCATGTAGAGAGTTCAGCTACAAACTAGCGACCTTGTAGAGACATCAGCTAAAAGAAATTACCTTGTAGAGAGTTCAGCTACAAAGAAACCATCATGTAGAGAGTTCAGCTGCAAACAAATCATCATGTAGAGAGTTCAGCTACAAACTAGTGACCTTGTAGAGACATCAGCTAAAAGAAATTACCTTGTAGAGAGTTCAGCTACAAAGAAGCCATCATGTAGAGAGTTCAGCTGCAAACAAATCACCTGGAGAGAGTTCAGCTACAAACAAATCTCCCTGTAGAGAGATCAGTTAGAAGAAGTCACCTTGTAGAGAGTTTAGTTACAAAGAAACCATCATGTAGAGAGTTCAGCTGCAAACAAATCTCCCTGTAGAAAGATCAGCTAGAAGAAGTCACCTTGTAGAGAGTTCAGCTACAAACAAATCTCCCTGTAGAAAGATCAGCTAGAAGAAGTTACCTTGTAGAGAGTTCAGCTACAAAGAACCATCATGTAGAGAGTTCAGCTGCAAACAAATCACCTGTAGAGAGTTAAGCTACAAACAAATCTCCCTGTAGAGAGATCAGATAGAAGAAGTTACCTTGTGGAGAGTTCAGCTACAAAGAAACCATCATGTAGAGAGTTCAGCTGCAACGAAATCACCTGTAGAGAGTTCAGCTACAAACAAATCACCCTATAGAGAGATCAGCCAGAAGAAATTACCTTGTAGAGAGTTCAGTTACAAAGAAACCACCATGTAGAGAGTTCAGCTTCAAAGAAATCCCCCTGTAGAAAATTCAGCCACAAACAAATTGCCCTGTAGAATGATCAGTTAGAAGAAGTTACCTTGTAGACAGTTCAACTACAAAGAAACCATTCTGTAAAGAGCTCAGCTGCAAACAAATCACCTGCACAGAATTCAGCTACAAACAAATCACCCTGTAGAGAGATCAGCTAGAAGAAATTACCTTGTAGATAGTTCAGCTACAAACAAATCACCCTGTAGAGAGATCAGCTAGAAGAAGTTACCTTGTAGATTGTTCAGCTACTAACAATTCACCCTATAGAGAGGGCAGCAAGGAGAAGTCACCTTTTAGAGTGATCAATTACAAAGAAACCACCATGGAGAGTTCTGTAATAAATATATGTATTATATGTATAATTTGTACATTTACTGATAAAATCAGAAATATTTAAAGTACATCTGCTTCATCTTTTCTTCTTCCTGTGGTAGAGAAAAAAAGACAGGTTAAAAAAGTCCCAAAGCCGGCCTATTTGTGGTATACAAATACAAAAAGAAATGAAATCTAATCCAAAACAGCCAAGCTGTAAAAAAACAGTGCGGCCCTCAAAAAGGCTATGGTGAAAAAAGATGTGAAATCCAAGGTGGCGGCCAAGAAATGGCTGTGATGGTAAGTTAATGGTAAAAATTTTAATAACGGCAATTTAGGTGAATTTTTTGCCAAGACCAAGCGGCACAAAAATTCACCTGAATTGTCGTTATTAAAATTTTTACCATTAACCTACCATCACAGCCATTTCTTGGCCGCCACCTTGGATTTCACATCTTTTTTCACCATAGCCTTTTTGAGGGCCGCACTGTTTTTTTACAGCTTGGCTGTTTTGGATTAGATAACTTATTACAATTACAAACAACTATTACAACTACATAAACTACAGCTGGCTACAGGGGAAAACTATTACTAGGGGAAAAGGGGATTGTCATCATCATCCGAGCCCTGAAGGGCCCAGTACCTCAAGATCATCTTAGCATTGTTGGACCACAGTTGCACAGACAGTTGTTGTAGCAAGTTCTTTCTAGCAATTTTCCGAGGGACACCGCTGTGAGTTGGCGATTCTAGACCTGACCTACAGGGGGGGCCAGTAGGGAACAGCATAACTATTGTTATTTGGCTATAGTATAAAGTAGAATTTTCAGGGGGTCTGGGGGTGCAACCCTCAGAAGCTGCAGAATTTTTGCAATTTAAAGGCTTGAAAACAGCCTAAAATTTGTTCTAAAAACATGAAAAATGCTAAAAATAACAATGCCAATCTATACAGCAACTTTTCCCCTAGATTTTTAAAAGTTATTTTTTAACAGGGGGGCTTGGCCCCCCTGGTCCCCCCTTAGAATCGCCTATGCGGCGCTGCGAGGAGTGGTACGGTCAGCTATACTCTGTAAAGTTTTTAGAGCAAAAGGTGTCCAAACTCCAAATGTTTCCACAACTAATGGAATGAAATCTGACCCCACCTTCTCCACAGCTGCCAAATGCTTCTCATCCTTGGCAACCTCTCCAGCAGCAGCAGCCACCCCAGCACATGAAGCACAGGAGGAGATAAAAGTAGGCTGAGTGGTGCAGCGTATGGAGACATCGAAGTAAGCTGGACGACCATGCTGGAAGTCAGGTTGAAAAACATCGCCAGGGCGCAACCCATCATCATAAGAAGCTCTCTGTTCCTTAAGAACCCCAGGGTGATCCTGTGAAAGGGCATTATAAATGGTGTTTACCAGAACATCATGTCGACGTATTCTCATTGGGCCTTGAGAGCAGCCTAACAGATGGTCACCATAGTTATCGATGGTAGAAAGGCAGGTACACAAAGGAGAGAACGGAAACAAAGAAACACCCAACCATATACGTAATCCAATAACAAATTCAGGCCCAGGGATAGCCAAACCCAGACTGACTCGAGAATAGCTTTGAGCCAGCTACTACTTGTGCCAGAAGGGTGTGACAAAGCAGTCAAACGAGCTTGATCGCGAATGCCAAAGGATGCAAATAAGTCATCAAATAAATGTTTGTCTAATGTAGCTTGCAGGTCCTTCTGAGAGGCTGAGAAAAGCAAATGACCACTGGAAATACCCGATTCAGAAAGTAAGGTAGCAGCATCCTCTTCATTAGGGAAACTGAGCTGATTAATATCAACAGAAAGAAGGGTGGAGGCTAATTCACGAACACTGTTACATGAACCCAAAAATGCAGGTGAAGCAGAAAAAGCAGATTCACGTAACTCCAGGCCTCCTAATCGAAATGGCAAAGATTCCTGTCTCCAAGAAGTGTCGAAAAGACTGCACTGCATAATCCTACCAAGGCAGGAACAAAGATTATGATCAAATTGAAGCAGAAAGGGTTTCAGGATGGTGAAAGGCACAGTGCGAAGGAGGTGAATAATTTTTGCAACTACTGAGGCAACTACGTAAAAGATGGAGCTCTACCTGAGGGTCATCTAACAGAGGAAGTTTCTCCTAAGTTAATGCTACTTTGTCCATTCGTGAAGAAAGAAAATCATTAAAGAAAATGTCATCACCCCAAAGAGGAGAACCCAGCAGTTCCAAACTTGTGACTCGCTTGCTGTCAGTTGGGAGATTGGGAAAGAAGTCTCCAGAAGGCCACAATAATTCACACTTGGTCAGATTCAAATGTAGTCCAAACTCAGGACCTCGAGTGGCAAAAAGAGACAAAAGAGATGATAAAGAAGACTGCTTCCCAACTAATGTGCCATCATCAAGGTACCAAAGATCTAACTCTACAAAGTCACGGAGATTTACAGCATCAATAAACTGTAAAATTACAAGTGAAAAAAGCAAAGGGCCCAGAGGGTCACCCTGTTGAACCCCGGATGAAGCCAAAAGCCTTCTATTGACAAAGCAAAGCTCAGCTGGTTGGGAATAGCACCACTTCACCCAGGCAGAAATCTCAGGAAAATCTTCAGACACACGAGTGAAAAAGGCAGAGCGATCACATTCATTAAAGGCATTCTTCATGTCCACTTTAACAAAGCTAAAGAGTCATCAGCACCATGAGTAGAAATAAAATGACGAGTGATGTGGATAGCACCCTCAAGACCACCAGGCATACCTACACCAACTTGACCGTAGGGCAAAAAAACACTTGAAAGAGAAGGGCGAACAGCAAGACAGCAAAGGCGGCTCGCCAAACGACGTAGGACCTCACCTACAGCAATTGGGCGAACACCACCACCTTTCTTAAGTAAAGCAGTCAAAGGGGCACCACACCGCAACCAAGGAGCTAAGCAAGAGGGAGCCTTTCCTGACAAAAGATGGTTCATGAAACGAGTCAGAGAGAGCAAACATTCTCTAGCAGCTGGCGCGGTGCTGCCAGCAATTGCATCTAGTAAATGCTGGGCTCGAAGTTTTGAAGCTCCTGGACTAGTACCTTTAGGGAAAGCGAGCAGACAAGCCATAACCATCGACTCATCAACAGTGAAAGAAGTTTTGTTTGTAGAAGAATCATTAGGACAAGATGAATACGGATGACGTTTAAGTAGGTCTTGGTATGCACTATCATCATTATGACCTGCAACTCCTACTAAATTGAGTGCTTGAAGAGTATTGCTGTATCTGCTCTCCCGAGCCCAAAATAAAACACGTGATTTACAGAACTTATCACCTAAAGCAGGCCTAGTAGGTTTGGAGACCTTGAGAACATCCTGTAATAGAGACCAAAGAGATTTAATGCCATCTGATAGATTTAAGATTTAAGATTAGGTACTGGGCAGTCAGCTCAGCTGGTTTGCCCAGGGGGTGAAAACCCCAAATGGTACAATCAAATACATACATACATACATACATACATGCAATTTGATAATTAATTACAGTAGTGAAGGTTAAGTACGTAAATAAATTCATTCAAATTTAACAGTTCTAGGATAATAGGACCACATATGGAGACGATCTAAACTGAAGTATGGAATTAACAACGTAACGGCGGCGATGGTTAGACTGGCTACCCTGAGTGCATAAAACAAACTTGGCAAAAATAAACATTCTGACAAAACCCCAAACAGATGAACAAGCCTTTTGAAATTCTATGCTTAAGATGTGGGCCAAGAGGGGCCGAACACTGCGAGGAATGTGAGAAATGGTGCTGACTGGACAGACCATTATATGATCAAGTAAAACATTGAACACTTCAGATTCAGTAGCAGGTGGACCAAGAAACTTACAAGCAGAAGCCGAGAGCAAACCAATTTCAAGAGGATCGGGTGATAAAGCAGATTCAGTAAAGGATGGAGAATTGGAAGATGTAAATAAAAGGTTAGAAAACCGTGGTATCTCTGAAACATTCCTGGCCTCAACAAGGGAATCACCACACCGTACACCAGTATTAACCAAACGACGAATACCAGAATTCTTAAAGCGAGAGTGAGAAGCCCAACGATAAGAAGGCACAGAACAAACCAACTTATTGCCAGATTCAAAGGTGGCCACACAAGGAAATAGACGTCTAGAAATGTGCACTGAATTAATGTGCTGCCAGAGATTAGAATGTGAGGAAAATCTCTTAGCACACAAAGGACAATCACAAAAAGATGGTGTACTGGGTTGGCAAGCTGAGCTAGGAGAGGACCCAGAACTCGAAACATCAGCAGCTGTGGGGGAATTATTAGAAGGACTTGCTGCTTGAGTAACAACTGATGGTACAACAGGACTTGCTGCTTGAGTAACAACTGATGGTATAACAGGACTTGCTTCTTGAGTAACAACTAATGGTATAACAGAACTTGCTGCTTGAGTGACAACTGATGGTATAACACGACTTGCTGCTTGAGTAACAACTGATGGCAGCGGCGGAGGAAGTAGTTGATATGAGGGGGGGCTGGGCTGACCAAGACTTATTTCTATAGTTTGGTAAAGAGAGACCAAAAAAAAAAAAAAAAAAGGTCACAACCAACTGACGAGCTTTCCACCTCAGCTACCATTTCTAGATGATAAACTACATAAAAATCCTTACATAGCTCGCTACACACTGACTACTTTATTAGGGTGACTGCTCTATTAGAGTATCTCGATCTTTATCACGGTTTTCAGCCCCACTCCAAGAAAGATAATTTCGGTGTGATATCATTCTGAGAGGGGGCTTTAGCCCCCTAGCCCCCCCCCCCCCCTTTCCGCCGCCTATGACTGATGGTAAAACAGGACTTGCTGCTTGAGTAACTGATGGTACATCAATACTTACTGCTTGAGTAGAGGTAACAACTGGAACAGGACTTGTTGAGGATGTAGCAACAGGAACAGGAGTTGCTGAAACAATAAGGGAATCACTATTAACTGATGCTGAGCAGGCTGATCCAGTGATCTTTTAATTTAATTTAATTTAATAATTGCTTTACAGAATTGGAATTACATACAGTAGAGGCTATAGTGATTACAGAGACATACAATTCTGAAGGACTACCAGTGTCCTGCACTGGTAGCCTAGAGCACTAACTACTTAACTACAAAAACTATACATGCATACATTTATATAATAGTTACAAATAATTATAATTGGTTCGTGCAGGAGTCTTGGAGCAGCGGGTACAAGGACGGAAACGGGCGGTTGATCTTTGATGAACCGCCGGTGGCGGGCAAGATAAAACATGCGCTACCATCACCCTGAGAAGGGAAGTCAGGAAAGACAAATCTAACACGCTTTTTTCCATCACACCCAACGTCAGACTCCAAACAATCCTTAAGTGGCCTGCCAGAGTAGCGGATAGAAATCTTCCAGTTCCTTGTGTTACCCCTACCAGCACGGCGCTCGAACTCACATGGTGTCAGAACAGCAAAACCAAGGACGACGCAACGGCTAGACCCACCTTCTAAGTCATTGACACGTAAACTGGCACACAGGAAACCGCAAATCACGTTTACAGCGGATTGGCTAGGAAAACTTACAGGAGAGCAAAACGACATGACACAATCCCACAATCGAAAATTCGCAAAAGTAATAATTGATCGAGTCTTATTGCTCTTCTAGGAAATATTGCGTCCGAATGTACATGGTGGTCGGAAATATCTGAGCTGCTCTACACATAGCATAGTTTCAATATGCTATGCACTTATAAGTTTTAATGTTGTAGTGACACATACAGCCCTGTAGCTACACAAAACCCCACGTAGGTGTTTAAACATTATTATTAATTTTAAATGTCCTGTCATTAAGGTATGTATGATCATCGTTTATTCGTATAAGCAGATCTAGATCTAGATGTAAAAGAAGCTTTTACCTACACACTAGACAAACACACACGTCACACAGATAGACAAAATTATGTTGGAAACTCACCACAAAGTCCTATAAGAGTCCCTATGACGATGTAAGGCAGTCTATGTGCCAGTGTTGAAAAACTGTGAGCAATTTGCCCCCTTTCTGTGAACCGTATTTGTTATAAGTTATTGTTTAAGTCTGAGTCATTGTAACTAGGTTAGGTAATTCTAAGGCAGCAGCACAAGTTGTTTGTCAGACCTTCAGTGTTGGTCGCTGTAAAGCATTAATAATAATAATAATAATTTGTGGATATAATCGCTTGGGGTTAATAAAGGGAAGTGCGCAAATCACCACAGTTGTTTGTAGTTTTGACAGGAATGTAGCTCCTACTTTTCAGTGATACATCCCTACATCAGTGCCTTCATCGCCCATAAAGAACAAACAAATGCATGTATTGATTGCTACCAGATGATGGGAATTAATTTCGCTAAAATCCCGCGTCGATACGTGCTTTCTTTTTTAAAAGGTGTGCACAAAAAGGTTGTCATAGCGAAAAATCCTACGGATCCAACCTGAATTCGAACTTGAGACCTTGCATGTACTTGGGGAGCGCGTGCCCTAGCCACTAAGCCAATAGAGCAGTTTCAAAACCATGGTAACCAAAAATTACGCAATGGACCACACACAAATCGCCATGTTTTGTACCAGACTGCTTGATGTTGCAAGTTGAATTCCTGGCTAAATTCATGTCAAGACTTATTAATACGTAGGTAAAATAGATGCCAGTGATAGAATAAAGTATGTAGGTGAGTTATTAGGCATTAAAAGATACGTACTGCCTCCCAACAGGGCGGTTTCGTAGGAAAGAGAAATGCGTAAAAATGGATTTGGCCAAATTGCGACCTATTCACCGCCCCAAGGTGGTTAAAACTAGGGGAAACTTGAAGTATATGTCTTTATCCAGCACCACAGCATCGCACAGCCACATCCAGCCATCCCCGAGTTAGCCAGAGTCGTTCATGTGCTGGGATACCCACTTCGTGTGAAAAAGCAGACACCAAAACAAGACCGCTAAACTTTAACTGATGGTTGACCTCGACAATAAAACTTAACTCTAGCAAAATTCACCACTAAGAGTCTTCTTTTGCTGGCGTTTTATCTCAGTTTGGAAGTACGCCATCACCGGTCTCGTGCCTTTCAGGAGCTCTGGCTAATCCTGGGATAGCTGGATGTGGCTGTACGCTGCTGTGGTGTTGGATAAAGACCTATACTTCAAATTTCCCCTAGTTTTAACCACCTTGGGGCGGTGAATAGGTCGAAATTTGGCCAAATCCATTTTTACGCATTTCTCTTTCCTACGAAACTGCCCTGTTGGGAGGCAGTACGTATCTTTTAATGCCTAACAACTCACCTACATACTTTATTCTATCACTGGCATCTATTTTACTTACGTAGTAATAAGTCTTGATATGAATTTAGCGAGGAATTCAACTTGCAACATCAAGCAGTCTGGTAAAAAACATGGCGACTTGGGTGTGGTCCATTGCGTAACTTTTGGTTACCATGGTTTTGAAACTGCTCTATTGTATATGTCTAACATTAAAGGTCAGACTTTAAAAAAACCATTCTATAAAGGAATGCATACCGGTAGACGGTATGTTGACTGACATAGGTTTTTTACATGCGGTTTACAGAAAAATTCAAGCGAATTTTTGTTCTGCACCCTTGCACTAAATGCGCTGTAAACGACGAACGACGGCAGCTAGAAGCTTCAATTAAACGCAAGCTTATTCCTAGATGATGAGCGCTTTGTTTTGTACCAAAACCGCGAAGCAACTGGCTAGAAGAATGCGTTAACACAAATCAAATGGAGTGCAGACAGACAGACGGCTTTTCAGCTTTAATTATAATAGAATAATTATATAGATAGCCAAGAATTTTGAAATAGGATTTATACTATTATTTATTATTGCTATTGTATACAATAACTGTAACCAGATTTTACAAAACCTATCCCGCCTCAATCTATCCAAATAGCACACCAGGCAAAATCAAACTAACACAGCCAGTGAATAGCTACACTATCGTACTGCTAGTTTTGACCATCAGTACTACTCAAACTACTGGAGGCTGGTATTAACGGACGTATTTTCTGGGTGGCGTAGAGATCTCAAATGGCGGTTTCTAGCCTTGTGAAGGGTCTAGCATGGCAAAAATAGTGGCTTACTGGTGGATGACCTGATAATGTTGCTGCATATCAGCCATTAAGGAGCCAACACAGCCCTGAAATCTAGTGTCTGGACTCCAATCGTGGTCTGCTTCAATTTTGAAGTCTATCTTTTACCTACCCCACCCCGCGCCGTCACCCCCCTTCGCCGTCACCCCCCCCCCGCGCCGTCACTCCCCTTCGCCGTCACCCCCCACCCTCCACCCCTTTGTGAACACGCGTGATACTACTTCGTTCGTCCAGCTGCTCAGATACTCTCTAATAGAACAGTTACTTTAATTTGTAGTGAAATACTCTAATAGAGCATTCACCGACTAAAATGCTCAAGGATATCGTAAAAATGTTGCTGACCTAGGAACATATGTGACAGAATTTTGGAAAACCACCCATATAGGCACATTTAACACCTAAAATGTTTAATGATCAAATCACAAACTTTATAGTGCAAATCTACTTGGTAATGGTTGTAAGCCATTCTCAATACCTTAAAAATTTTAAAATATTATTAAAACTGTGCCCTGCTCATTTTAGCAGGCCACTAAACATAATAAAAATGCATATCTATATGGGTGCTTTTCTAAAATTCGATCACATACTCTAATGCAGGCACAATGGGAACACTGAAGAGTCCTCTCCTGAAATTGCACTTCTGGCAGCGTTGAAACCGGTTCGGCTCATCCGTGTCAACCCGGTCACATTTTCTCCGGGTCATCCCGGTCCGACCCGGTTTACAAACTATCTGGGTCTAGCTCGGATATGATCACGTGAGATACGTTTGACGACGTGGAAACTTATAAACGCTATAGCGTAGCTCCTTCGTGAGCCACGCCCACTTATCGTGTTACAAACATACGCTCAGCCACGCCCATTTATTAGTAAATGCAGTGTGTAGCACGAAACTGAGGGTATCTATGGTGAGGGGTAGCTATTGTGAGTAGATGACGCCTTTTTTTTTTTTTTTTTTTTTGGTCTTCAACCTACAGCTAGTTTGAAGTTGCAATTTCAAAGTCTGGATTTACTCAACACAAATCTCATTCATTGTTTAGCTGTTATTCCAGATGATTGTTTAACTCCCGTTCCCTCCTTTTTACGCAGTGGCTATTTTAATCAACTAAATACTAGAGTGGACAGTTTCAAATTTTCCTTCTTTCCTTCAGTGATTAAACTATGGAATAATCTACCCCAGAACATTGCTAACGCTCCCACATACACTGAGTTTTGTAACAATTTGGACACTTATAATTACACCTGTGCATTATAATCATACATGATTCCTGCACAGTACACAATACAATACAATACAAATCGAACGCTCAAAACATAGTCTCGCTCGCTCAAGACTAGCCGAAACATAGCCCTTATAGCACGCCTCGGCTTTAATTAATCCTAGTCACATCCGGGTCAAATCCGGGTCTGACCCAGATTGCTATCCAGGTCAGTGGGTCATCCGGATCAGCAGAAGTGACCCGGTTTCAACGCTGACTCCTGGAACTGGTTTTCACCAAGATGTGTTGAATCTCCCCCTTTCATCTCTTCTAAAGCAGTCAGCTAAGCTGTCATGCGTTCTGGCTGTTGTGCAGTCAGTTGACCCACTGATTGTACAGCTGTGACATTCTGTACTAGCCAACAGTCCAGATGCTGTTTACAATATGACCTTCAGCTTTCTGGCTTATCTGTTAATCTCATTTCCATCGCGATTGATTGTTTAAGTCATTTTATGCCAGACACAAATGCCCAAGTGGCCAATGCTTGCAAGGTGACAAAGAAGACAGTAAGATCCCTGTTTGAGCAGGCTGCTCGCACTGCTATCTGCTGCTCATAGATTTTTAATTCTAGAGCCTCCCCTGACTGGGATCTATCAGTTAATTTGCCTAAACTTAACTTTTCTGCGTGCAATTATTATTATTATTATATTGTAATTTAATAGTGTAAGTCTTGCCAGGGCTCCTGTACTGTCTACCCAGCTGTGCATGAGTTTAGACCCCTGTACTTATGTTGTATATTGTCTTGACAAAATAAGATGTCCCTCTCCTCCTAAGGCCACTCCAATTGGTAGTCTGGTTTCTGGTCCACCACCTGCATCCAATTTACATAATTTGCCAGGTTTCATCATTAATCATGGTGCACATGCATGATGACATCACATAATACATCGTGTCAGAAATTTGGTTCATTTGTAGTACTGCTTGACCCACTAAAAACATTTCAAAATCTTTACATTCAAAAGTCTGGTATAAGGCCAATCAAAATTTCCACCATACATTTCCTAAGAGGAAGCCAAAAATCTGCAGTGTCCATTATAGCTCTTTCCAGAACTTGTAATGGGACTGAACTGTATGTGTCTGTTGTTGACACATTGGTTGTTACCATTAATGGCTGAAATGTTTACTCTCTTAAGAAAAATCCACTTTTAATTTTAGCTGTTTTTCAGGCAACTTGTACATGCCATAGTTAAACAAATTATAATGAAGTTTATCAACTGTTTAAATCTCTCTAGTGTTGTTCCTGCTGCATCAGAGGGTAAGTTGTTCCATAACTTTATTGCAGATGAGAAGGAGTGTAGATGACAGAATATTCTTGATAAGGATCTCTCTTGCAGTGGAATTGATGGCCAATATAGGCCTTCGTCAAATATACCATCATAATAAAAGTAAAGTAGGCCAGAGTGCTATGCCAGCAGAGTGGTAGCATACTATATAGCTGGATATTTCAAATTATGGAGCTCTGTTGATTCTATGAAAATAGATCGATACTCTTTAATACAGCAGTCAGTGGAAACTGCAATAGAGCACTCAAATGCTTGTACATAGCTCCTTAGATCGATATTCTCTAACAGAACAGTCACTTTGTAGTAAAATACTCTAATAGGGTATTCACTGATCAAAATGTTACAAGATAATTGTTTGCTAACCTAGGAGAATAATGGAACACTGAAGAACATATGTGACCGGACGGTCTTAGACACACATCCAAGTTACCAACTTCGATGACTCATAACTTCATATTGACAAAGGCTATTGACTTGCAATGTAGTCAGTAGTGAGTGCAATGTAGTCAGTAGTGAGTATTAACATAGCTTAGTGTATGGAGAAAATTTCAGGTTAATGTGTTTCTTTATCACTAAATTATGGTCTTCCAACTTCAGAGTCGGATGTGTGTGGAACACCCCTTTTTGCAAATCTGGTCACATATTAAGTGAAAAATTTGGGAAGTTCCTGAAGCATTTTGAACAAAAGTTTGAGCATATTGACTCTGGCCAACTTTGTAATCTAAGCCTTTACTTTATGGAGCTGTGCCATTCTTTGTATAGGAGGCAGCCATTTTTCAACAGCTAGGCATGGTAATCCATTGCATAAGAACAATGCCTCTCTTGCTGTAGGAGTTGCAGCTGGATTTGTGAATGAACAGTTTATAAAAAAAAAAAATTTTTTTTATAGTATTCATAAAAAAATACTTCTGCAAAAATTAAATTATACCTCAATGTGCAGAGTGCCAATGTGTGCATTACTGTGTATGTGCACAATATCTGTGTATACCTCATAAGTTTTTTCTGAACATAAGATTTTTATTTTATTATAAGGTTTTTTCACAGACTTCTTTAGGAAATGGGTGTGATGGAGAGTCGGTCGTATACATCTTGACGTAAAAAGGCACTTAATCCCATGGGGTACCCATGGGAAGATTTAACGTGAGCACTCTCATGGGACACTCATGGGAAGGAATAACGTCACTATACCCTTGGGTCATTCATGGGAATTATTTTACGTAGTTTACACTCACGTAAAATGCTGGTAGAAGGTAGGAGATCCACTTGAAAGCCTTACTCTTGGGAAAATTTTACGTAACTTTGTAAATCACGTGATACAAATGTCACGTGATGCAATCTAATCACGTGAGCATTGTTAATCGAGATTCCTATCGACTTTTAAAACTTATCACTTGAGCATTGTTGTACGAGATTTCTTGTTAAACAATAGTGCTGAGATGTGTTCTCTGTGGAGATCAAGATCTACAAGGATTTTTCTACTGTTCTGCTTTGGAAATCCTCTTTGCTTCGCACAACCCCGTAGCTCTGTGAATGCTCCGTAGCTCTGTGGATGCTGATCCATTGGCTGCTGGTGTCATTATCGGAATAATCCTTCTAGTTACTGTAGTATACTTACATACAATTCCCTAATAGTCGTGCGAGGGTAAGCTAGCTACTATTGTATTATTTCAACGCAACTACAGCTAGCTATTTTTAGATTGTACACTACTGTACTTTCTGCCTGATACAGTAGAAGCATAGAGAATGCTATAGATACAATAGGGGTAATAGGTGAGCGTAAGATTTCTCAGTGTATCAGAGGATCAAATGCAGTTTGGATACAGGAGTATGACAAACTTGCACCATCACATGGAAATTTTAATCTGAAACATGGTGGCAACTATTCATAAAAATTTGCTGTTCCTATATATGACTTTATACAAAGAGAAATGAAGTTACTGATAAAAAATGGCCATTATGTAATTCTGGGTTTATACCAAATCACAACTAAAGGTCATGAATTCATTGCTACAGTAGACAACAAGATTACAATACCTTTTAGTATAGGGTTAGTGAAACAGTGCCAACCAGAAACAAAAAAAAATATTGTACTACTTTCAACCTGCTCAGGTAATTAACTCTATAAAAGTAAGAATTGATAAAGGAACACCAACACTAATGATAGCTACAGTAGGTAAATAATGAGTGAGAAAGAAAATTAGAAAACGTTGACAAATGCAAAGTTAACATCAGTATCCTGATGTGTATGAAACTGCCCAGCTTCAGTGTGTTATCAAATAAATGATTACAAAATGTTATAACAATTAGTGGAATGTGATCCACATTTTATTTGGAATGATATCCATTTGTCTAAAGGAAAGTTAAACAAAAGTAGGCTGTTGGAAATGGATGTAGGTGGTAAAAAAGAAAACATTTATATCAATCTGCACCCTGTGGTGGAGTGAAGTATGCAGTGAGCCTTCATGCACCTATGTTGCTGCAGTGTGAGAAAAAAAGATAATGCAAATTGCATCCATCTGCACCATTAAACCACGTAAATGACTGTCCAGTACAGTTTGCATATTTGTTTTCAGAAAACTCAAATGACGACCGTCATTGGATATTAGCACTCTTCAGAAATCAAAAAGAACTGAAGATTAATTTACATAGTCATGCAATTCATGGGCCAACTAAAACTGCCAAGTGCGTACAGGAAAATATTTCTAGAGCTGGATCACTTAATTCAACACTAGCACCTATTGATAGAAGTCAAGGAAAGGGATTAGAATTTGTGCCAGGTGTAGTAGATAAGGCTAGTACACATTTTGGCCAAATAAGGAGTGAAATAAAAAAGGCCAAACTGAAGTCATCTGCAGAGAAAACATTTGGATTTTTACAGATGGAACAGAATCTAGATGAAATTGATACAGAAGAGATTAAATGGCTAGGTGACGCTACTCAAAGATATGTGGTTAAAAAATTATCAAGACCATATCTAGTTTCTGCCACTGCTTGAAGTATCTTAGTTTACTACAGTGGTATATTCCCAGTATATGGAACAGTTAATTGTTTGTTATTATAGTAGTTTTTCAGTAAACCCGCATTCACTGATGTTTTACTGAGAGTTTAAACTTAGTAAAATAATTATGTTCCATATACTTAAGTTTACTGACACTTTACTATCAGTATAACTACAGTAAGGCATCTTAACAAATTAGTAAACTAAGAACCTTCAAGCAGTGTGCTGGACTGGAGGATGGAATAAAATACATATTGACATGCAATGAATCCATACATGAGTGAATTGCTATCAATGTCTGAGTTTATACAAACAGATATAACATACAATGTAAGTACAGAATTTACATACTTTGTCTAATACTGTAGCATTTGACTATCACTTGATGGAATGGGAAGTGGTGTCTAGGGTACATCTTTCCCATCAAAATAGTGATGAGCATGCACTTTCTTTCACCAAAATGTTTAAAAAATGCAAAGCGGATCATCCCAATTTCCAGCCAACTGAAACTCTTTTGAGAATAGTGACAGATTGGTCAGATACTGAAATAAATGGATTAAAAAGAAATATTGGAGAAGATTCAGCCATGCAATTACTGATAGGTTGCAAGGTGCATTGGATTAGATCCTGGCACTGTGTATGTGGCAGAGTATGCAACAGGTTAAAGAAAAGCAAATATTCGACAAAACTGCTACAGCTAGTACGCACTGCGATGGCCCTGGTGCACTGAAATGCTTTAAAGTATTGTGCTCACAATCATCTACAAAAACTCTACTTAATGTTATAAAAGTTTTGTCATTGGAAGAAGTGGAATTTCTGAACAAAAACTGCAATTGAATTGCTGCTAAGAAAAGGGTTGAAAGGTGGATCAGGCCCTAACACTTAAAAATGCTACATAAAGATCATGCTGACATGGATATTGATACTTTGAAGAGATGTCCACCATCAACCAATGCTGTTGAACAGAAGAATAGAGATTGCAAAACTGCTACTCCACAATCATTACTTCCTGCTTTAGTTAATCTATACAAAATGGACAAAGTTCTTTGTGCTAAATATGTTATTGCAAAGTAAGGACATTCGGTGTCCTACAATGACCAAAGTGAAGTTTAAAAAAGCAAGTAACCGCAGCCAAATGAAAACAGCAAAGAAAACGCCAACATCAGCAAGAAACAGAATGCACTGGTCCACCAGATAAACATGCAAGATGACTTTAAGAAAAGGTCTCTGTAATAGCTTCAGAAGTGGGCCAATTTATACTTTTACGGGGATTTCATTCTTATTATAGACTTTACGTAGTGGCTGCTTTTGTTTTTGAGTGTGTCTCAGTCCTTGGCCTGATGACTTGATGTGTCTTAAGCTTGATATGCTGTTTTGCTTGATATATTATACTTGCATTGAGTTGCATATTATTATTGTTATTTACCTTATGTACAGATCTAAATCTTTGGTTTTCAGTAGACCACAGAGTAGCTTGTTAATGTATATATATATATCATGAAGTATGTTTATGCATGTATGTTTCATGCATGGGCTTATTGTGCTCAATAAACATACATGTAGTTTGACATGGTACAGTATTATTTACATAATTACATAATTGTATTGGAATATAGCTTGAGTAGTGAGATCAAGAGGTTAATGCTGCACAGGAAAAGCTTAGGTCTCTACCATGAATACTCTACAGTATCTTTTGTATAGTATCACTGAATGGTACTTTAACTGGTATATAGTATTTTTTTATATATGATGTCTTCAATGTGAAACGGTAAAGGTAAGCATGTTAAATAGCGTAAAGGGAGAAAAGATTGAGCTTTGTTCTTCAAAGTGTTAAATGTTGGGTTTATACATGATGTCTTTCAAAAGAATGTTGTATTTTGTGGAAAATAAACCTCAGTGATCCTCCCATGCAAAATACTTTCTAATGGTTAGCTACTATTATTCAAACTTACAATATTGGAAGTTTTGAGGTTTTCTGGCCAAAAACATCACCCCAAAACCAGCCTCACAATACCTTGATGGTGCCTTGGCAGTATTGGTTACGTATAGTCAAGCCCAAAAGCCTTCAGTGCAACCTGAAACAATTTCAAATAGTGTAAGCTACCAATTATCGGCACCATGTCATCCATCAATTGTAATTCTTTTTGGAATGATGTGTTATATGAAATTCCAGTTTGCACTATTCAATAGAGCAGTCTTTAGTTTCTTAGCACACATAAATTTTAATATGTATAATCATAGATAATAGAGTAAAGGGATAGGAAACGCAATAACGTGACGTCACAAAATACGTACATTTCTATTGGAATTCCGTGTAGTACGTCACGAACATACTCGTTACGCTTGCTGCGCTTGTATCAAAGAGAAACAAATTGTTGTAACGACAGAATTTTGTAACCAACGACTGTGAAACTTCGCTACAGTGAACTCAAGTAAGTAATCGAGGGAATTAGGATGGTACCAACCCTCAAGGAAGTTATACGCAAAAGTAAAGGAGATTGAAAGTGAAAAAAACGGCCCAAAAATTACTTTAAACCACTTTACTTTCTTCGTAAATATATTCTATCCTTTTAACTGTGATAAACCTATTCCTTACCATTTAACAGAGGGAACCAGAGGAAATATCGGAGCAAAACAGGAACTGTTGCTTGAAGAAACGACTAAGTATCTTCCATTTTTAACCAAAAGTTTTAACCACCTTGCAGTACAACGCAACGGTAAAAGACTGTGTTGGTGACACGCCTAGCTTACCACAAGATTCGAAAGTGGAACCGGCTATAAAAGAAGCGGTATGGACGAGGCATGAAGGTACGATGAGCGAAAGTGTGACAGCGTGTAACAATCACGGTTAATGCGATACGCTTTGTTACAAAATCTACGGTCTGAATTCTCTCGCCAAAATCTCTCACATAGGCCTAAATACTTACTGTAGTCTGTTGGATTACTATTTACGCTGCTTAGAACACTAATTCTCACAAAACTGTCTTGTCCTTTCAAGTCACGCGTAACGGAAATCAAACCGGAAATCGCTTGCGTTTCCTATCCCTTTACTCTATTATCTATGGTATAATGTTGGTGATCATCATGTAGTGAGTGAAGTTGCAAAGTGTATCATGCGACAATTATTGGCATGAGGTACATATTATTGGCACTCTGTACTTCATTCAGCGATTGACCAATTATTGGCAGATTTTGCAAATTCATCAGTATCTCTCTGGTGCCTTGTTGGTTCATTGTGAAAGTTTTGTGGGATATACAGTCTTTAGATAACTCCATTTCACACAAGTTTTATGAAGATGAAGATAGCCATTCAAGAGATATTCAGTTCAGACACAAAAGCATACTGGTTTCCAACACAAAATTATTTTACGTAACTTCATATATTCCATAGTTTGTATAATTTACAAGTGCCTATAATTGGTACTTGCCAATAATTGGTGACTTGCGTACGCTAGGTTGCTATGAATTTTTTATTTAGTAGAATTGATTAACTGACTGATACCTTCAATCAAGTAACTTGATAACAGTTAGGGTTACAAGCTTGCACTGTTAAACATCGTTTCAGCCAGATTGGTACCTTTTGGCATACCACAGTACCTACAATGTATGCACACATCATGGATTGTGTCCCATTTCTTTTCACTAACAGTGCAAAATGTCAGTTTGTAGCACATACGATTTCTTCTACGTATGCTGATTATCATGTTTATCTTGAACAAAATAGTTTATATTTTCCATAATGGCCAGATAGTTTACTGCAAAGGCGTTTCTCATATCTGTAAGGCTGTGTAGGGCATATCTGTTTGTAAATTTTATAAAATAATTATGTTTTTGTGTAACTTAAACAGTTATGTGTATTGTATGTGGCTAGTTACGCACATGTAAGTTTCATACAAAACATAGCAGTGCATTGTGGCAGGTGGTTTATCCGTGGACTGACGTGCTGTCATTTTAAATTTGCAGCAGTAGACATGCTAGAGAAAGGGCTTCAGCCCAGATCCAGTCACATAATTATGGCATAATTTTCAGTATTGTATATAATGCATGTGTATTATTTACATGTATATAATTTGTATATAGCTCACAGAATGATATCGGTGCCATCTACAGCCCACCTGACTCGAGTTTGATGGGGAAAACCATTAAAATAGAGTTTTCTATAAAAGGAGGAGTGGAAAAGTGGCACAAAGGGACAATACCAGTGGCGGATCTAGGATTTTTAAAAGGGGATTTCTGAAAGTTGGCATAGCTGAATACGACATCTGATGACATTTCTCTGAAAGTTTTAGAGATTTTAGAAGCTCTGAGATTTTTTTGAGATCGGATTTTAGACTATTTTTAGTTACCAACTGCAATAAATCCAATGCTTTAAACTGTAAATACTATAGCTAACTATATAGGGAAAATATGGTGACTACAAACTATAGCCTTGGTTGCTCTATTAGAGTCATTACATGACTGCTCTATTAGGTATCTCAATCGTTTTTGTTGCAGTAGGAGATGAAAAGTGAAGTGTTGCTGAGGTATAAATGGTGTTAGATAAGTGCAACTGCATGCATGCTACTATGTACAGTGGTATGTAGTTGTTTGCTATGACAAATTGTCAGTACAACAATGTTTATGTATTTAGACTGCAACTAAGCTAAATCCGCCACTGAGTACCTTCATTTGATTGTAGAAGTGGAAAGTATGGCGTATACTTTCCTTTTGACAAACAGACTGTTATATTATACCTAATGATCCTGACATAGACATCATTAATATAAAGCTGCATGCATGCAATGTTTTTATATTCAAAATAATTTCAATATAGTGCACATGTGATCATGTTGCATCACATGACCTTTGTATCACGAGGTTTGCAACATGAGGACTTCCAAAACAGGGTAGTAAAATCCTTTTATAACACAGCACACATCACAATACTATTGTTTAACAAGGAATCTCATTTAACAATGCTCACGTGATTAGTTAGCATCACGTGACCTTTGTATGGAGTGATTTACATTTAACATTGCTCACGTGATTACTCTGCATCACGTTGCGTTTGTATCACATGATTTACAAAATTACGTAAAATCTTCCCAAGAGTAAGGCTCATAAGTGGCTTTCCTAGCTTCTACCAGTATTTTACGCGAGTATAAAATACGTATAATCTTCCCATGAGTGACCCAAGGGTATAGTGATGTTATTCCTTCCCATGAGTGACCCATGGGACTGCTTACGTTAAATCTTCCCATGGGAGTCCCATGGGATTAAGTGCATTTTTACGTCAAGATGGGTACGACCTAGCAAGCACGCGTATGAAATTTACACAAAAGATGCATCAATCTATTACCTTTCAGGCCACTTCCAGTACTTGTACAGGCCTGCCAACCTGGAAAGTAAAAAAATCTTGAGATTTCTGTACCTTTATTGTAGTATTGCAGTGTGTAGTAAAAAACTGGTAGATGCTATGCTGAGACCAAAAAAAGAAAAAAAAAGGTCTCGACTTTTTAAACTTGAAATCCGTGACATTCGCGCTACAAACCGTGAGATTCTATCCAACGAAGGTTAGTGAAACCGTCAGAGTTAGCAGGCCTCAAAAACCGTGAGATTCGATCTGCTGCCCTTGAGCAGGGTAGTGAAACCGTGAGACTCACGGTAAACCCGTGAGAGTTGGCAGGCCTGTTGTAGGGTTTCCCACCAAATAAGATAGAAAATCTGAGCAGTTGGACAAGCGAAGTAGTATCACGAGTGCTCACAGAGGGGTGGAGGATAGGGGTGGAGAGGCGGTGGGGTGGCGGGACGGGAAAAGGTTCTCAAAATGGAGGCAGACCACGATTGGAGTCCAGAGACGAGATTAAAATGCTGTGCTGGCTCCTTAGTGGCTGATATGTAGCGGCAAAATCCACAGAAAAATGTCTGGCCAACATTATTTAGGCTGTCCACCAGTAAACCAAAAAAGTAGGATAATTAATGTTTATCTATTAAAGTGCTAGCTGACTTATTGCACCCAAACGTGTCTTTAACCGAATTAAGTAAGATCGTCATGCAGTTCGAAGAAATCAAATTGGACTAGTTGCCAAGCCAGATCCTTCACAGGCCTAAAACTGCCACTCGAGCTCTACACACCACCAAGAAAAGACGTCTGTTGAAACCAGCCTCGAGTAGTTTGAGTCATACTGAGTGTCAAAACTACTAGTACAATAGTGTAGCTGTCGAGGTAGCTATCTACTGGTGGTGTTAGTTTGATTTTGCCTGATGTGCTATGTGGATCGGTTTTGTAAAATCTGGTCACAAATTCTTCTCAACTGCAGAGAATTTCTAGTCCAATTTTATTTCTTCGAAATGCATATATAGACGATCTTACTTAATGCGGTTAAAGGCACATTTGGGTGGAATAAGTCAGCTAGTACTTTAATAGATAAACATTAATTATCCTACTTTTCACTGTTAGTCTGGTACTGCACACAATAAACATGCATTAAATAAAAGTAAATCTTAGCACATATTTAAACAAAGATCAAGTGTGAAAAGCTATAATGGTGATGCCTCACAATTGATTAATGCAGATGGCACTTTTACACTGAAATAATCAACACATTTATCCATTCATGGCTGATTTTCGAAGTATATAATGAAGTTGTGTACTCAGTACTCCTCCAGTGTTCAATTAAAAGCTGGTATAGCATTTTGTCATACTTCAGTGAACTACAATTATGCTGGGTAAGTACTACCAACTATGGAGTTGAAGAAGTTTAGTATCAGCTGTCACAGCTATTTTATATTAGCATGATCATTAGTATATTGTTATTGTAGCACTGTGTATTGAATTGTAATAATGCATGAAAAATTTTTGAAGGCTATTGTTAGAATTGATTTGTATTTATTATAGGTTTAACTTTGTTAGTGTAATTAGGATATAGGTTTTCGGTACGCATGTTTCAATCACGTGATAAAAAATGGCTGCCATGTAAGTGACCTCGTGTTCGTCGTGAGTTTCGGGCTGTTAGTTTTCGAAGATAAATCACAACATCTGGCGCCCAACGTGGGGCACGAGTAGGATTAACTGCTGTACGACTTCAACTAGAAGCAGCCCGGAGGAAGTTGATAGGCGATTCGACTTTTGATGAGACTCCTGCTGAACCGACTTCAGAACACTTTGTGTAGAAGATTCCTTCGTCATTTAAGGCTGCCTTTGCCACAATCAATCTTCTGAACCACCTGCTAAAACGCTGTTGTACCGTGGCGAACTCTAATCTAACGGTACCAGTAAAGGCAAGCCTGACTACATTCAATTAGTGCTGTTTTTTTTGTGTGTGTTTTTCGTTTAGAGATTCGCCTGGTAATACTATGTCTGATGAGAGATCGCGTGCTATACGTGGAGGCCATCGTGGTGTCGTCACAAAGCTTGTTCGTGAAGCTGAGGAAATTACTAATAAAGCGGACCCTTTAGACTCAACGCAACGGATCAGACTTAGTGTGATTAAACAGCAACTGGATGTCAAGTTGAATTTGTTGAGTGACATGGACAAGGAGATTCTCACTCGTTGTGAATTGGATGCTATTGTTAATGAACTTGAAGAATCGGAAGCAGTCACTGCTAATATAATTAGTTGTAAGCAGAAGATTGAAGAGAAGTTAACAGTAGTTACTCCGGTTACTAGCACTCCCGTGTCACCCATGTTGCATGCTTCATTGCCACCCCCCTTCTTCTATTGCCATGGCAAAACCTCGACTGCCTAGATTGCAACTTCCCAGATTTAAGGGTGATGTCAAGAATTGGCCAGCATTCTGGGATTCTTTCAAATCGGCTGTCCATGAGAATACAGAATTATCGAAGGTGGATAAGTTTAATTACTTAAATTCATTGTTAGAAGGCACAGCCTTAAAGTGTATTCAGGGGCTTACATTGACTGATGACCATTATGACACTGCCATTGGTATGCTAAGAGAAAGATTTGGGGACCCCCAACAAATAATATGTTCTCATATGGAAGGGTTAATTAAAATTCCTAATTGCACAAGTGATCGCTCTGGTGCACTTCGTACAGTATATGACAAGATAATGGTCAACATTCGAGGCTTAGAGGCACTAGGAGTTACGTCGGACCAGTATGGAAGCTTCTTGATTCCAGTCATAATGACTAAACTACCAGATGAGATTCGTTTAAGAATTGCCCGTGAAGCCGGTAGAAATGCTTGGAAGATCAACCCCTTACTTGACATTTTGAAACAGGAAGTAGAGGCTAGGGAAGTGAGCGAAGGGTCTACCATTAGTACGATGAAGAACCCTGTTGCCCAGCCACCGCGGCGTGAACCCTCTTCCACGGGTAGTGCATTGATTGCCAATAATTACGGGATGCATTGTGTTTATTGTAATGGTGAACACTACTCAGCTTCTTGTTCTACAGTAACCAGTGTAAGGGATCGTAAAGACATACTTCTGAAGGCTGGTCGTTGTTTTAATTGCTTAAGGGCTAAACATAAGTCAAAGGAATGCAATAACCAGAGGACCTGTAGACACTGTCACCGTCGGCACCACCAATCAATATGTGAACGGGCACCCCCTGCAGTGAACACTGGCAGTGGTGGTACTGATTTACGCTTAACTGACAAGTCAACTGTTGATACAAGTATCGAAGGTGTCACAAGTACGACTAACTCTAACAAGGCCAGTACTGGCAAGGGGGTTGTACTCTTGCAAACTGCACGAGCCATTGCTGTGGGAGAGACCAAGAGAGTCCCAATAAGAATACTTTTAGATGGTGGTAGCCAACTGTCTTATGTCACTAAGTCATTGCAAGAACGTCTAGGGCTGAAGTCAATCCGAAGAGAGAAATTACGCGTTAATACCTTTGGCAGTTCCTCATTTGTGGCGAACCCGTGTGACATTATCAAGGTCCCCATTCAGAGTCCGTATAGTAATGAAACCTTCAACATTACAGCCTACACCTCACCTGTTATCTGCTGTCCACTTCCTCGTTTGGTTGATCCAAGTGCTTTCAGTCACCTTGCAGGGTTGCAATTAGCTGATGCCAGTGATTCTACACAGCAAATTGATATTCTAATTGGATCTGACTATTACTGGTCTGTAGTGACAGGAGAGACAATCGTCGGTAACCATGGTCCGGTAGCAGTGAATAGCAGGTTGGGTTGGCTCCTTTCGGGACCCTCAGGCAATAGTGATACTGTGAACTTCACACATTGTAATGTAATAGTGAACTGTGATGACTTAGTGAAAGTAAGTAAGAATGATGACCTTGTCAACACTTTAAGGAGTTTTTGGGACACCGAATCAATTGGAGTATTAGATGATTCCCAGGATTTGGCTGACGAAGATGGTTTTCTAGTCGGATTGAAGTTTTGCCATAGCCGCTATGAAGTAAACCTGCCTTGGAGGGAATCTGGTCCATCTATTCCTGATCACTTTGACCTTTGCTTGGGTCGATTGCGGCATCTTCATTCTCGATTATTGAAATCACCTGAGCTCCTCGAGAGGTATCACACAATTATCCAAGACCAAATAAGTAAGGGAATAGTTGAGTTAGTCCCTGATGATTCACGAGTAGCTACGGCAACAAGTAACACAGTACATTACCTCCCTCACCATGGGGTAATACGTCAGGACAAGCAGACCACTAAACTAAGAGTGGTATATGATGGTTCAGCAAAGACTAGAATGGATCCTTTATCGCTGAATGATTTCCTTAAGACAGGCCCAAATATGATTCCTCGACTATTTGATGTCCTTGTGAAGTTCCGTTGGCAGACGATAGCAGTAACTGCAGACATTGAGCAAGCCTTTTTAATGGTATCTATTGCACCCCAAGATCGAGATGTTTTACGTTTCTTATGGTTTACGGACCCTCTTGATGCTGCTAGTGATATTATTACATTGCGATTTGCTCGGCTGGTTTTTGGTCTACGTCCTTCCCCAGCTATTTTGGGTTCAGTCATATCGAAACATCTTGATAACTATCAGTCTCAATATCCTCAACTAATTCAGTCTATTAAGAACTCATTTTATGTCGACGATTTTATCTCTGGGGGAGCCACTGTTGAGGAGGTCTTTAATACCTACGTGGTTGCCAAGAATGTTATGGCTGAAGGAGGCTTCAACTTGAGAAAATGGGCTTCAAATTCACCAGAATTGATATCAAGGATTATCAATGCTGAATCTAGTTCATGTACTGATGCTACTCCAGGCCAGTCGAGTGGAGGAGATAAGTCACTTCAGTTTATTGTTGGGAGTGGTGACCCTCAGTCCAAGTTGCTTGGGGTGGGTTGGGACAGCTGTTCAGATGAGCTTCATTTCAATTTCTTAGAATTGACTGACCAAGCAAGCAAATTTCCTCCAAGCAGAAGATCATTGTTGAAGGTCACGGCAAGTATATTTGACCCCTTGGGTATACTTAGCCCCTTTGTGGTCAAGTTAAAAATTTTGTTTCAGACATTGTGTTGTCAATGCACCGATTGGGATCAGCCGTTAGAGGGTGAGTGTTTAAGAGAATGGAACAAATTTTTGTCTGAGTTCCGTATCTTAAATGGAGCTCGAGTACCACGATGCTACTTCCAGAAGGGACGGGTTTTACGTCTCAGTGAGCTGCATGGATTCAGTGACGCCTCTGAGCACGCCTATGCTGCTGTTTTGTATTTAAGAAATGTCTACATGGATGGTACCATCTCTATTAGCCTGGTTGCATCAAAGACACGAGTGACGCCGGTCAAGAAACAGTCGATTCCGCGTCTTGAATTGTTAGGTGCCTTGATACTAACACGACTAGTAAACGCCGTGCTTGGGAAACTCCCAATGCAGCTAACCCCTACTTACTGGGTTGATTCGACTGCAGCTCTATTTTGGATTAAAAATCACAGACCATGGAAGCAGTATGTTTCAAGAAGAGTTGCTGAAATTCGTTCTCATACCTCACCAAGTCAGTGGAAGCATTGTCCAGGAGTTCTTAACCCCGCTGATCTTCCATCTCGTGGATTAGGGGCTCAGAAGTTGTTGGATTCTGCCCTATGGTGGGGAGGCCCACCATATTTGAAGTCCTCAGAGAGTGAGTGGCCTGAACTTATCAACCCTCAACCTAATGATCATACTCTTGCTGAACTGGCCAAGAACCCGGCTCAAGATACAACACATGTGTTGACTACTGTTGCTTGCAATGGCTTGCTAAACCTGAACAATATAATTGACTGCCAGAAATTCAGCAAATGGAGTGTATTACTCAGGGTTACTGCTCGAGTACTGAGATTTATAGAAACATGTAAGGGTACTCCACTCAAGGCTCTCAATGTACAATATAGTAATGATTCTGAGTTGGAGGCAGCAGAGTTGGAGAGGGCTGAAACACTATGGATTCGTTCCATTCAAGGGGAGGCCTTTGAGAATGAGATTAAGTACTTGAAGAGCAACTCTGTTCATGGTAAGCCATTGTATGTTGAACAATTTGGTCTCTATCTAGATAAACAAATTCTGAAGTGCAAGGGGAGACTTGGCAATGCATTATTAGCTGCGACTGAGAGGCACCCTATTTTGTTACCCACCAAGCACCCATTCGTCAAGCTACTTGTGATGGAGGTACATAGTCGAGTGAAGCATGGGGGAGTGAATACTACTCTTGTAGCCACACGCGAGAGGTACTGGATCTTGAAGGGTAGGCAGTTGGTTAAAGGAATCATAAGAAGATGTGTAATGTGTAAAAGGATGGAAGGTCCTCCTTATGGCTTGCAGCCCTCTCCTGATCTTCCAGAGTTCAGAGTATCAGACAGTCCTCCCTTTACTCACACCGGGCTAGACTTTGCAGGCCCTTTGTATGTTCGAGAGTTAAGAAATTCAGACGTTTCTTCCAAAGTCTACATTTGTTTGTTCACGTGCGTATCTACCCGTGCAATTCACTTGGAGCTTACTCGTTCTCTTAATGTCGACACTTTTTTGCTGGCGTTTCGTAGGTTTGTTGGTAGGCGTGGCTTGCCAGCTACTTTAATCTCAGACAACGCAAAGACCTTTAAGTCTTCATCAAGAGAAATCAGTTCGATTTGTCGAGCTGCTGAGGTGTTGCAGTACTTGAGTAACCAGCGTACCACTTGGAAATTTATTGTGGCCAAGTCCCCTTGGTGGGGAGGCTTTTATGAACGGATGGTACAAACAGTGAAGAGACCCCTGAGGAAGATAATAGGAAGGTCAAATTTGCGATATGATGAACTGAACACCATCCTTATTGAAGTGGAGTCTGTGATTAATTGTCGTCCTTTGACCTTCGTATATGATGACAACGAAGGGGTGAGTTATGCCTTGACCCCATCACATTTACTGTATGGGCGACGGATGGCTGTTTCCCCATGTGCAGGACACTATGAAGTTGTTAGTACTAATGCTGCTCTGACAAGAAGGTCAAGGAATCACAAGCACGTACTCAATCAGATAATAAACAGTTGGAGGAAAGACTACCTACTTAGTCTACGTGAAGTACGGACAAGTAAGCTCAGTGGATCAGGCTCTTCTGTTCGAGTTGGAGATGTTGTAATATTAAAGGACGAACATATTAAAAGAGCTTTTTGGAAATTTGCTAAGGTAATTGAGCTTCTAAAGGGATCAGATGGAATTGCTAGAGCAGCTTTAATTAATGTGTCAACAGGAAGTGGACCCCCCAAGATATTGAAGAGGAGCACACGTCATCTAATTCCCATTGAGGTTGCTTGTTCAGAAGAAATTCAATCTGATGTTCCTCCCACAGTTGTAACAGATGGCTCGCTTGTTAATGATTCGGATAAAATGGCTGAAGGTGCAAATGATACTGAAGTCCCTCAACAGGATGACAATTCCAGGCTGCGTAGACAAGCTGCAATCAGGGGGGAACAGACACGAAGAACCTGGACTGGACATTGACAGTGTTTGCTCCCATCTGTGACCAAACAGGGGGAGTGTGTTAGAATTGATTTGTATTTATTATAGGTTTAACTTTGTTAGTGTAATTAGGATATAGGTTTTCGGTACGCATGTTTCAATCACGTGATAAAAAATGGCTGCCATGTAAGTGACCTCGTGTTCGTCGTGAGTTTCGGGCTGTTAGTTTTCGAAGATAAATCACAACAGCTATTAAACCATAAATTTTAACATAAATTATGATCAATTACTGGTAGCTATACATAGCTATAATGGTATATTTCAAAACGTGATGATAATTTTGTTCTTTTATATACATATATATTATTAGGTAAAAGTACACAAGTAGTATACATCACTTGCTCAGGCTTTGTGTACTACATCCCAAGGCTAAGGGTGTTTAAATCAGACAAAAGCATTGCAGCTATGGTATAGCAATTACATAAAATGCATGGGTATGGCCAGACAATGGATGGGAAAGTGTATAATTATAGATACCTATGGAGGTGAAATAATAACAATATTGGTCATTGCTTAGCAATTGATGATTTCAAATGTTAGTAACCATATTTGACTGGTTAATAGCTGCAGCTACTATAAATTTCAGCAAGGAAACCATGCAGTGACTATGCGAGGGTAGCTTCTCCGACATGTTGGAATCAGTCCAATTTACAAAATAAACAACTTCCGACATGTCGAAGAAGGAAACATTACTAAACACATAATTTCCAACAAGTCGGATAATATGGCTACTATCTCGGGGTAGCTATTATATGAGCCATGGCTATTAAATGGTCAAGTATGGTAATTGTATTTGCAAATTATATAACAACTTTAGCCTTTTAAAATCAAACATTTAGTTCCACGCATTTATTCCTAATCAGTAAAATTTCAGTTGCTATTTATAAAGTATACATATATAGCATGTTTATTCTCCCAAAAAGACCAAGAGTCTTTATTTAGGTCTAGGTAGCATTCTAATCTGGGTAACAATTTCTTCATATTTGGCAAACTCCTGCAAAATTTATGCAGTGTAATTTTCTTAATGCAGAACATGTACCTCCTTTCGGCTGGCAACATCTCTTATTTTCACTCCTCCATTGGCCTTCTCTTCATCACCAACTATTACCATGTATGGTATCTTCTCTTTTTCACAATACTGGAATTGGTTCAGAAGTTTAGGGTTATCCTTGTAGAAAATTTCTGTCTGTTATAAAAACCTCACACTAGTACTTCATTATCCTACAATACCGGTATTTTTGCCTCCCAGAGTAATTTGCACACTTTTAATCGATCAGGAAGTAAATGTTTTTGTCCAGAAGCTACTAGAACCTCTGTTTCAACTGTTCGAACATCCTTATCATAATAAAAAACATTGTATAATGTGTAACCCATAATTGAAACTGAAAATTACCTTAGCTCTATTTTCCATTATGGAGAAGATTCGTTCAATGCCAATGCTGAATCCAACACATGGTACCTGTTGTTTGAATCAGTATTTAAGGGACAATAACCTATCTATACCCAATCATACGTACCTTTGATTTTGGACTGAACATGTTAACCAGACTATCATAACGTCCTCCACCAGATACAGATCCAACTCCATCTTCACCTTCACCTTTATGGAAAAACAAACAGCACATTCACAACTATTGTACAAGAAAATAATATTTTGTACTCAGAAAGTGCATCGCTACAAACGCATTGATTATGGCAATGTAAATCTGACTTGTAGAGAGCAGTCATATTTGGAATGGTAACAAAAAGAGATTTAATTAATGCTAAGATAATAATAGTTTTGGGATTAGGCCTGCATCAAATATGCCAGCATAATTAAAGCATGATAGGCTGGAGTGCTTTGCCAGCATAATGCCAGCATATTAGGTGGATATTTCAAACTACGGAGCTCAATTCTATGCAAATAGATCAATACATCCTAGTAGAGCAGTCAGTGGAAACTGCAACTGCAATAGAGCATTGCACATAGCGCTTTAGATAGATACTCTCTAATAGAACAGTCACTTTGTAATGAAATACTCTAATAGAGCATTCACTGATTAAAATATTCCAAGATAATTGTTAGAAAAGTTGCTAACCTAGGAGCACAATGCAAGCATAATGGGAACACTGATAATAGATAAAAAATTTGGGAAATTCCTGAAAGCATTCAGGGGAAAGTTTGAGCATATTGACTCAGGCCTAAAGGAGATAATCATTTGTGACCGGGCCTGCGAAAACAGGGCATGTGGGCACAAACTACACCCCCATCACTCTACAGGTCATATCTCAGTACTGGAAAAAAAAAGCATATTTACATTCTGTAACTTGCATCATGATGCCAATGAAATGCTTACTAAGTGCTGAAAATTGCAATTCCATAGCATAATGGTACAAAATGTTATGAGTGGTGAAATTATGAAAAAGTAGGCAAAAATCATGTGCCCACATGCCCTATTATTGCAGGCCTGGTCACATTTACAGAATGCTGTAGATTAAAACTGGTTTAATATGTGCTTAATATGTGGTACTTATGTACTTCCAACAGCGAAAATAAACTTTAGACTAAAGTATGCATTTGCTTAAAAACAAAGGCTTATGACTAAATTTTGACTATGCCCCTATTAAAAAACTACAATCTGTAGTTGATGAAATTTCTATATAAACATGGCTAAACGAAATGAATTGAGTTGAATGTGCATGCACATATTAATCATTAAGTTCTTCACTCACCAGTTAACACAGCTTCAAAGATTAGTCCAGTGTAGTAATCAAGGCCTCTTGCCAGACTTAAATCAAATGAAATCTAAATTGGATAACATTGAATGCATGGAAATTGATTGAGCATTAAACTGAACAAATTATTGTAAATGGTCTGCAATATGGGGTCTTATAACCTCTTCAATTGCATGTACTTGGCAACCTGTAACCTGACTTGTGAATGCGGTATCACCCTGTAATTTAGTCTCCTTATACCCCTAACATAGCACTATGGCTTGGTGTAATATGAAGGTGATAGGTTGAAAACATGAGAAATTATGACTAGTCAAACATGACAATTTGGAAAGGCTATATACAAAGACCTCTTTTTGCAGACTGGGTCACATATATACGAGCACAGAAGATTGCACACCGGCAAGTTAAATGCATATGTGACCGGATTTGCGAAAAGGGTACCTTTCTACACATTTTACATGCCAGCAAGCAAATGATATAACACTTGACTCCTTATACTGATTAACTTACTCTTGGTACCAAAATGTAACCAGATACTTTAGCTGCACTTATGGAAAAGTTCATTCAATTGTATACAATAATAAAGAAGTTATATGAAGCTTCAAAGTTAAAAAAGGGTCAAATTTTGTGTGTGAAAACATACCTTTTTGCAAATCCGGTCACATAATTATATATTTACAACTCTTTAGTTATCCACTAGTTTAAAACAATGTTTGAAATAAATGGTAACATCTAGTGAATGGACAGTGAACTCTTTAGGTTCTGAGTTCCATTAAAGCTTCTGCAATTTTTGTTAGTACTGGTCACTGCGTGGTTTGTTTCTTAAACAACTATTAGTTTTATGCTTTGAATATGCATCTATCAAAACTATTGGAATACATCTAATTTTTTAAACAATACTACCTCAGAAAATGATATTTGTTTATACAGTTATAGTACATAGCATAATTGTAAAGATGAAAAACAGTGTTATTAGTAGCTTATTGAACAGCATTTCATGTCACTAATAAGTTTAATTGCACTGATGTTACCTACTTGCATGTTTAATATAATGTGACATTACCTGCAAAAATAAGGCATGTGAGCATAAACTACACCCCATCACATAACAGATTATATCTCAGTGTTGATTTAGAATGTTTGCATTCTGTAAGTTGTATTAAAAGGTCATGTAAATTAGAAATAAGCACTGAAATTTGTGTGACAATAGCTTGATCGCTTCAAAAGTTTAGAGCAATGAAATCTTTATGTACCCACATGCCCTAATTATTATATTTGCAGGCTCGGTCACATATAATGAAAATGAGCTATACACCAGATTTGTAGCAATACTATACTTAAATTGTTCAAACATTTAATTCTTTTCATAAAACCAAACAGTATACCACACTCTTAAATAACAAGTACACAAAAAAAAATGGAATTTTCAATTAGAGTAGGGACCATAGCACATCGATAAAAAGTACTGAAACAAGTTGGAGTAATCCATAATATTAAATCACAGTAAAACAATAAGAAGTGTTACATCCCTACTGTGCTTAAAATACCATAACGGAAATGCACAATAGGAACATAACACTTCTTATTGTTTTACTGTGATTTAATATCATGGACTACTCCAACTTGTTTACTTTTATCGATGTGCTATGGTCCCTACTCTAGATGAAAATTCCAAATTTTTTCATGTACTTGTTTGTTAACTTTTTTTGTAAATTATTTTATTTTATTATGACTGGTGAACCCACGCATCCAACATCTGAGATGGCGCAGCGCACCCCAGCCCCTTATCATCTGAAAAGTGAATTATCCATTATGCTTCATTGTCAGCTATGTTCAACCCATTA
This sequence comes from Dysidea avara, assembly GCF_963678975.1. NCBI lineage: Eukaryota > Metazoa > Porifera > Demospongiae > Dictyoceratida > Dysideidae > Dysidea > Dysidea avara. The sequence goes on from NC_089273.1 coordinate 40,493,985, forward strand.
CAGAGCAGGGGCCCAGAGATTGAGTGGTCAAGCCAGACATGGACTGCAATGAAGGTCATAGTCATGCACACTACTCAGTTTTTATTGATCTAATATAATCTGTAATCAGAGATTATCTGCTTTGGTGTGTTACTTAACTGCATGTGCCATAAGCACACACAGCATGCTAAGCTAGAAGGGTCAGGGGGCATGCTCCCCCAGGGAAACTTTTGACAATAGATGCTCTGAAATGGCAGCAAAGTCTCTTCTTTTTGTTAACATCAATGGTAATCTTGTGCTATATTACCATGAGTTGCATATCTGACTATTATAGGTAGTAGCTAATTTTATTTTCATGATGTATGCAAAACTTTCTCAACATAAAAGTTTAGTTTTAGATTGTAACTGCATGCTAATGCATGACATGTATGATCAATTAGCTCAATGCAGTGTGCCATGCATATGACTCACTGGATAATTTAAGACGTAAACACAGATGTAATGGCTTAGACTATAAGCTATATTCTATACTGAATGCTTTATTAGAGTATCATGATGACTGTTCTATTAGAGTATATTTTGATGACTGCTCTGTTAGAGTATCCCAATCTTTTTCACTAAAATCAAGTAGTTGAAAAGTGATTGGTCGGACCGTGGGCTCCGGCCCTGACCCATTGCACAGCATTTAAAATCAAGAACTGTTCGTAAAGCACCTCTGCAGTTCACGCATACCAAAAGAAATCGTGCTGTGAGTACCAATCATATTAATTATCGTCTGAAAAGTGAAGTAAGGTAAATGCGCCTAACTCCGGCCAGTTTTTGCTTTCGGTGCCCTATATCCGCTATGCAAGCGAATTACTTAATCCTTAAAATGATGTGATAAACCTATTCTATGGTGTATCAGTCCTGCAAGTTTCATCAAAATATCTCCATCCGTCGAGGAGCTGTGCTCCAAAATTCAACTACGTGTAAATTTCGCGCATGCTCCTAACTCAGGACACTTTTTATCACGCCTGATACAACACTTTCAAAGTTGATTTCGAATTTTAAACAACACCATGTTAAACTTGCATCTATTGCCCACGTCATACTCGATTTTGAGAGTCATGGTACCTTTCGTTTTCCGAGTTATGGGTAAGGTAAGTGCACCTAATTCCGGACAGTTCCTAACTCCGGACACTTATAATTTTTGGCGTCATATTTCCAAAACTATCTACAGCGTTTACTTGAAATTTTAGGTGGTTAATGCTTCATATACAATGATGCTGTAATCCTAAAATCAACTTAAAAGTCCAGCTAGTTTTTCTAAACGAGGTGATTATTTATTGCCGTGTGTGGCAAAATTATCAAAAATTCTTCGATAATCGCTCAAAACTCAAAAAGCTATCTGGCTGATTTTCATACAGTGCAGAGGGACAACAATGACGTACCACTGTACCAAGTTTCGTTTGCAAACAATTAGCCAAACACTTGCTATGGATGATTTTGTAAGAGCCAGTTTCATTGAAGTTGCATAAATATTTGCGTAAATACACCTAGATTTGAAATTCATAACTCGGCAACGAAAGGTACCATGACTCTCAAAATCGAGTATGAGGTGGGCAATAGATGCACGTTTAACGTGGTGGTGATTAAAATTCGAGATCAACTTCGTAAGTGCTGTATCAGGCGTGATAAAAAAGTGTCCGGAGTTAGGAGCATGCGCGAAATTTATACATAGTTGAATATTGGAGTGCAGCTCCTCGACAGATGGAGATATTTTGATGAGACTTGCAGGACTGATGCACCATAGGATAGGCTTTATCACCACATTTTAAGGATTGAGAAATTCGCTTGCATGGAGGAGATACAGCACCGAAAGCAAAAACTATCCGGAGTTAGGCGCACTTATCTTATTTCAAATCTAGGTGTAATTACGCAAATATTTATGCAGCTTCAATGAGACTGGCTCTTACAAAATCGTCCATAGCAAGTGTTTGGCTGATTGTTTGCAAACGAAACTTGGTACAGTGGTAAGTCATAGTTGTCCCTCTGCACTGTATTAAAATCAGCCAGACAGCTCTTTGAATTTGGGAATAAGCAGCGATTATCGAAGAACTTTTGATAATTTTGCCACACACTGCAATAAATAATCACCTCGTTTAGAGAAACTAGTGGGACTTTTAAGATGATATTAGGATCGCAGCATCATTGTATATGAAGCATCAATCACCTAAAATTTTAAGTAAATATTGTAGATAGTTTTGGAGATATGACGCCAAACATTGGAAGTGTCCGGAGATAGGAACTGTCCGGAATTAGGCGCACTTACCTTATCCATTACACTTCGCTGTCGGCTATGTTCAAACCGTTACACGTTACACAACAGTACGAATCAAGAACTGCTCGTAAAGCACCTCTGCAATCAAAATAGCTACTATGAAAAATCCGCACAATTTTCGAAGCCATCACGTGCTACCACCAAATCGACACCTTTCGCTGTCAGCAAAGATGAATGGTACACAAAGGAGGACACTGGTAAGTCCATGAAGAATGCATTGTATGTACTGCGGTATGCCAAAAGGCACCTCTTGGGACGAAGCGACGTCGAACAGTGAAAAAATCAAGGCCGTAGCCTTAGCCATTATCGAGTTACGCTTGTCAAAACGCACCAGGCAGTCAGTCAGTTCCATTAAACAAATTATTTTTAAAATTCCGTAGCAACTTGTTGAAAGCGTTTCGGGTCGATCTAAAAGCTTGTTTGGGAGTAATTTTCCTAACAAATACTGCCTCATCGTCGTCTGGGAAAATTGAGGCTGGTTTTTGGGTGATGTTATTTTGCCTACTCCTTTGTGGTCCCTACTATACAGTAACTATCATACTGTATGATACAAGTCACTAAGTAATTATTTTCTAAATACCTTATCAGCAATTCCCAACACCTCACTATACTGCAATAGAAGACTGATAGCATCAAGACCTTGAACAGCATTTGGCTCTTTTGCCAGTGATGAATCAGACTTCAACTTGGTCACTAGCTCTGTGCCACCTTTCAATAATAATGTAAGCATATATAAATACAATAACTTTTCATACACTGTGAAAAAGGTGGGATATAAGATGGTATTTCCAGTGGCTTATTGAATACAAATAAGCCTTAATATAAATCCTGTATTATACTCATCTTATACTTTAGTATAATGCATACTATACTATTGCATGTATGGTTTCAGTTTAATTACCACAATACTTGGAATAGCTTATATCTGATATAATGCCCACACTATACTATCACTTATATAGTTTCAGTATGTTTAACACATTAACTAAAGCCTTATAGGGATTGTTAGTATAATACAGGTTATACCAAGCTTTTTTGTATTCAATAAGCCACTGGAAATACTATCTTATATCCCTCTTTTTTCACAGTGATAGTCTATAAAATTAATAGCATAATTACATGGCAATCATTAATATGTTAACAGCAAGGAGCTCTACCCAGTGATTCAAACAAGCAGCACAGGATCATAATTAAGGGTAAATAATTCATTAAATGTGACCGGGCCTGCGAAAATAGGGCATGTGGGCACAAACTACACCCCATCACTCTACTGGTCATATCTCGGTGCTGGAAACGTATATTTCAATTCTGTAACTTGCATCATGATGCCAATTACATACTGACTAAGAGCTGAACATTGCAATGCCATACCATAATGGTGCAAAAAGTTATGAGTGATGGAAGTGTGAAAAAGTAGGCAAAAATCATGTGCCCACATGCCCTATTATCGCAGGCCCGGTCACAAATGTTTTTTAATTGCATAACTAAATCGGAAGCATAGTTAAGGGGGGGGGGGGTTCCTGGGGTTTTAGAAACCCGTCAGAAATATTAATTTGTGGGCTTGCTGTTGGAACACTAGGCTATCTTAACTCAGCAGCACAAATATACAGAATAAATGGAAACCAGACAGGGTAGTATAGCTACAGTGTGCAGTAGGAAACTTATATGAAATCATCCTCAAAAAGAGAGTACAATAGTATGTGGGAGTGTGCCTTCCTAACTCTAATAGGTCAGTCAGATGTATTCTAATAGGGCAGTTAAAACTACTCTAATTGAGCATTCATATAACAGAATGCAATTTTTAAATGGGTAAATACAATACTAACAGAACCATTTAGCAGTTAATGTGAATTGGATATGTGGCCGGATTTTGGAAAATTAGTCTTAATGTCACATTTTACAACTGGAATATTTGTGACTAAAATAAGGCATTACAAACTTCTACTTAGCTTTACAGTGATTACATCAGTAGTCAGTATCCTGAATTACAATAAATTCTGTGAAATATTTTACTTAGTGCATAAGTGCTTTAGTGGTGATGCATATAGGTGTGAATTTCTATGTATTTCAAATGTGACATTAAGACTGATTTTCCAAAATCTGGTCACATAATTATGTACTTGGATTACTAGAATACTTGACCAGTCATAGTTGAACCAAAACAATTCATATTAGGACTTTAAGGGAACCAAACATGTAATGAAAATTGTCTATACAATCAATGATATCATGTATCAATAGTAATGTTTCAAGACTTTTAATATTAAAATCTGTCAAAAGTTGGGGCTGTGCCACTCAGACTTCTAGACCAATAAAGCTAAGTCACTACCAAATCTGGAAGCCACCTAGGATACACCCCTGCTAAAGCATAAATTTTGTATTGCTAGCTAATACCATGGGATTTGTATGCACATTGGACATATGGTAGCGTGTGGTATACAGTGTACCTCCCTTTACAGTTTTCATGAAAATGTATCTCTTAGGTCCATTACCTAGCTAGAGTGATTCTTACAGTGTGTTTCTGTGCTGGGGATGTGTACATGCCAGATTTATGATAAATATCTCATGTGTTCCTCATTCTTCTTTTCTTTCTTACTGTAGACTGTACACATAATGCAAATACACAATATGATTGCCCAAAATTATGGCATACATAAAGGAGATATTATAGAGGAAAGTCACACTACAAGAGCTGAAAATTGGTGCATTTATACATTAACCATCATCAAAAGACATTAAATAGATGTAACAACCAAGCCGCAAGTTACTCTACTACTAGGCTTGAGCCAATTATGCTTTGAAAATTGCCTATTATGCTCTCAAAATCAAGATTATGCTCGAGAGCTGACTGTTTTATTAGAGTATATCTGCATTTCCTGACTGCTGCATTAGAGTATATCGATATTATTTCTATAAAGTGTGAATAATCAGTCAGGAAATAGTGAAAATAGTAATACTACAAGTTTTTTTGATATGAAATAGAGTAATAATGTGCAGTGTTCATGTTGTGCAGTATTTTTGACACACGCGTTGCACGTTTTAATTTAAATTCTTGAAAATTGTCCTATTATGCTAGCAAGCTGGTATGATCATAACACACCAGCACAGGTGTGATATTGCTGTCCAAACTGGCACATCTTCACAAGCGTAGTATGCACACCACATCAATCACACTAATAAGAGTGTGACCATACGTTTACAAATGACAAAAAGCACTTAATGCATTTAGGAGTGGGAGGCATGTCATGACAAGCTATTATCAAAGTCAACTACAAATCTCAGTATTATTTATAAAATGCTACATCATCTACAGTTTTGCAATTGGTGTTACAATCCTGGAATGTCAACAATCTACAAACAGTACACAACGCTATGTGTCAGTCAGCAATTTACCTACTTTAACATCTCTACCTAAGCATTGTTTTCAAAATGTATTTAAAACCTATATCACCAAGCATGGAGTTTCATTGTGGGTTTTAATTTCACTCAACCAAGGTTTACATGTTCTAGAGTACGATATGTACTGGCCCCTCGGATCATTAGTGTACAGCATTGTTATCCCTATACTGTTGTTTACATTCTGATGACATAATTGATGTATTTTATTTAGCGATGAGCTAATGGAAATTAATTTTGTTGATACAAACATATATACCAGCTTTGTGCATTGATCTGAACTGCCTGTGTGTAATGGCTTAGCACAAAATGAGTTTATTGTCACAATTATATTTTAAACACGTAAATTCAATGAAATTGATACTTTGTGATCCTTCTTACAACCCCTCAATAATAAAGGATGCCACAAAATACCTCTTTTAAATACTGGAATCATCTATAATGGCACAGAATAGCTTTTCATGTATAAATATTGGTGTCATACACACCAATGTACAGTTACACTGCTTATCTTATGTGCTTTTCACACCATATCCTGAAAGTGTGACTGCACCCCAAGGGTGTGCTGCTGTTTAAGTGTGCTATGACCACCTGAGTTATAACAGTGCTTGATGCTTGATACTTTTGCTAGCCTATTATGCTCGAAATTATGCTGGCATAATTGGTGCAAGCCTATCTACTCATACAAATTTATAATTGCAAGATTTGTTTTCAACATTAACAATAAAATATTGCAGGCAAACACTTTTACTAGGCCTGCGTCAAATATACCAGCATAATAAAAAGCATAAGAGGCTGGAGTGCTATGCTAGCATAATGCTAGAATACTAGGTGGAGATATACCAAGAAAATAGATCAATACTCCCTAATAGAGCAGTCACTTTGTAATCACTAGAGCAGTGATTGCTCTATTATCGTTATGAAATACTCTAATAGAGCATTCACGCGTTAAAATGTTCTAAGATAAGTGTAAGAAATGTTGCTAAACTAGGAGCATAATGTAAGCCTAGTGGGAACAATGAAGAGCATATTAAATCGGTGAAAAATTACGGAAATTCCTGAAGGAATCCCGGGCAAATTTTTGAACATAATATTTGACTGAGGCCTAACTTTTACACTATGTAAGTTGTCTTTACTCATTCTATCATTCTAGTAGAACAATAAGCAGAGTTAAATAACCTTTAATATCAACCAGGCATAACCTATCTTTAGGTTTGCATTTACCAACATTGTGACGTATATAAACAAATTTGCAAAATTTGTTTCATTTTTAAAACAAGTATAAAAAGGATGTGAAATCTAAGGTAGTGGCCAAGAAATGGCTTTAACCATTTAATGTCAATGGAGTTTGACAATGACATCATTGCTGTCATCATTAGTATTAACAACATAATTATATAGCAGCCATCTCTTGGTTGCCACCTTTAGTTTTTAACCTTGAAAGCTGCACGTTTCTTCTCAGTTTGACTATTTTGGTATAGCTATATATATATAGTTATAATGCTTTATATATACATATGTATATAGCAAAAAATTATTATAGTTGCATGATGCATGTATATATGTGACAGGGCCTGCGAAAACAGTGCATGTGGGCACAAACTACATCCCATCGCTCCACAGGTCATATCTCTGTGCTGGAAAATTATATTTCCATTCTGTAACTTGCATAATGATGCCAATTAAATGCATACTAAGAGGTGAAAATTGCAATGTTATAGTATAATGGTACAAAAAGTTATGAATGATGGAAGTGTGAAAAGGTATACAAAAATCATGTGCCCACATGCCCTACTATTGCAGGCCTGGTCACATACGTATGTTTGCATATGTGCATATGTGCTGGGAAGTATGAATGTACAGTACATAATTGTGACCGGATTTGCGAAAAGGGGTCTTCCACACACATCCACTTTACCAACTTTGACAATTCATAACTTCAGATTGGAAACAGTTATTGCCTTGAAATTTAGTGAATAGTAAGAACCAACATAGGTGAATGGATGTTGAAAATTTCAGGCTTGTATCTTTCTTGAACACAACATTATGGTCTTCCAAGTTCATAGAATTGGATGTGTGTGGAAGACCCCTTTTCGCAAATCTGGTCACAATTATAGTGCAACCGGGCATAAACCTCCAAACTTATTTTACTTCCTCGCCCACGCATTTATTTCTATATGCCACTAGATACATTCTATAATGTTTTTATCCTTTCATGTGTTGCTTTCCTCATTAGTATTTCATATTTTTTTGCTTTTTTGTGGTTATACATATTTGCAGTGTCTCAGAGCGTACTTTTATAAATTGTGGTTTTCAACAAATTTCACAGAAAAATCAGTAATCTGACTTTACGATGTCATAAAACAAAAACTAAAAAGAAATTTACAAAACCCCAGCTACAAATTTTAGGCATGTCTATCTCCTTTCAGAAAATAATGAGTATATGTAAAAATTTTGAAGTATGTGAAACTAGATACATTTTTTCGAAACCCTATGAAAATCACAAAAATCACCATAACCTACTTTTAAAACATTTTTTTACAAATCTGGCACTACAAACTGTCGGGCTTGATGCAACCTTTCATCTACTAGAAAATTATTGAAAAACTCAAAAGTATATAAAACTAGATACAAAAAACCAAAAACCATAAATATACCATTTGCGAGATAATTGTGGTTGTTGCCATGGTAACCTTTGTACAAATATGTACAGATACATGAGTATAACCATGTGCAAACAACAGAATTAAGATGTGTGGTGTATGTCTCAAGTTATAACCAGAAACATGAAATTTAACTTTTTGGAAGTACATGCCCGGTTGCACTATATGCATTTATGAATATAAAATAGTTTTATCGAGTTATTACTTACCTCTCATCTGAACAAATACACCTATCTTATCAGCAGAGGCATTACCTAGTCCTTTCTGTGTCATCTCCTCTTTCACTTCTGCCCATGGTTTCTTCAGAATACACAAAAATGACAATATCAAATTTAATTTAAAGCGTTAAACTAAATAGCCATAACATTTGTACACCTATTATTAAATTTTATTATATAATCCTCCTAAGCCATTCAGAAAAACGATAAATATTAGATGTGGTCATTACAAGTAAAGATGTAATGTAAAGTGTAATTATGTGCACTCTAATATAACTATAATTATATTATGCTGTACCTTGTCAAGTTTGTCTACTGCAGAGCAGATTGTCTTGAATTTCTCCTCAGGAACATTACACGCAGCGAAGATACCATCAAGAAGTTGTCGGTGGTTTACCTAAAGCAATACATATTTGGTACATTGCAGTTGGTATGTATTATGGTTTACTTTGATTATGAACTTTTTCATGTCTAGCTCAGAAAGAATCTCAGTAATGATCTTTAAGCATTCTACATCAGGTATCATAGGATCATGGTCACCAGCAATGTCAAAATCCTGTAAACTTTAATGCAACAAAGTCGTTTGCAATATTCCTTTAACCTACACATTGATAAAATTCGCGGTAACGTCCACGTGTCATATAGGGTTGATCTCGACGGTACACTCGAGCAATGTGAAACCTTTTGATTTGCTTTATGTTGTTCATGGCTATGTACCGTGCAAACGGTACCTAAATTAGGTTAAGTGCAATTATATGGAACACTTTGCAGAACATTGTACAATTTAGATTAGGAGCAAAAGGGAAGGATACAGTAAGATCAAATCTTAAGGAAAGCTGCTCTCCTCCTTGATCAGCTAGGTCAAAAATCAGCTTGGAATCTTCTCCATATTTCCCGGTAAGAGTTTCCTATGTGACATTTGAAAAAAACCAAAAAGGAAAGGATGCATTGTTAGATACCTTCAATTCAGCAACAGGTGTATCAATAGCCACTGCACCATGACGCTTGTAAATATTCTGAATGGTAGTGAAGAGGTGCTCTCTGATTGCCATTTGCATGGGAGTATAGTCCCTCATTCCCTGTAGGCAAAAAAATTATGTGATTGTTATAATCTATGTATGTAAACATACAAATTATGGTTATACTGTATGTTCAAACTACTTTTACCTTTGGTGGTTTCAGAACAAATTTTACTGGTACATCTGCAGCTGCATCAGCCATTTTTGAACTATCTTCAGCTATAAACATTAGGGTATTAACAAATATTATTTAATCAATCATGTATTGACATTGGTACCTTCATTAAATACCTGTGAGTGCACAATTATGTGTTCTCATACAGACTAAGCAATAAGATGGAATTAAGTTGACTGTTTTTTTTCCAAGCTTTTACTAAATCATACCAGTTTAGTAATAAACACATCAGCTACCACTGATCTTAGCCATGCACTAAAAATAATAGCTAAATGTTGTACTCATTCTCTTGCTAAATGTATCTCTATCATGTCATTCAAGCAAAAGTTGATTAGCTCTCCTGATGTAAATGACTTTTGCATTACTTTTGTACCACAAAAGTTTTCGAACTGTAAAAACTAGCAATCAAATGGTAAAACAGCCCCATGAAAACTTTTAGCATTGCATGTTGAAAATATAGCATTAATAATCTGTCTGTAGTTGTATACAGAAGCAACAGTTTTAATAGATACAACATTAAAATGTTCCCAGTATTGATGCGCAAGCAAAACTTGTGCCATAGTTGGTTCAGAACAAGCTTGGCAGTACACTAGGATTCCGTAACTGTGCAATATCTTATGTTAATGGGATATACACACTGCCTTAACAAGATATATGTACTGTAACGAGATTATGCACATCAATGCATATAATTTATATTTTGTGACTGAGTTTGCAAAAAGGGCCGGGATCTTCTACACACATCCAATTTGCTAACTTTGAAACTTTGTAACTATGAATCTTTGTAACTATAGATTGGAAAGACTATTAAAATAAAAATTGTTCGGTAATGAGCACCAACGTATCTTAATAGATGGAGAAAATTGTACGGATTTGTGCTTTTTGAACACAGTGTCACGATCTTCCAAGTACATAGAATTTGATGTGTGTGGTAGACCCCTTGTCACAAGCCAGTCACAAAATCTTTTTGAAATTCCTAAACCAGTGCATTATGTGCATAATATATATGTACTGGTTTTCTTTTGATCTGAGGTGTGAAAGTGGTACTATATTATTAGAACTTTGGCATTAGCCTGTTTTGCTTGCATAAATTTGAGCATAATTATTATTGTATAGGTTGTTCTGAACATCAAACTTATTGATGGTAATTTAGAAAGGTTTTGTCATACTGTTGTCTGTGAAAAATGCACTTCATGGATATAGATTGTCATAATTACTCTCTCTAGGCCTATGTCTAATATGCCAGCATTGTAAAAGGCATAATGGGTTGGAGTGCATTGCAGCATAATGCTAGCATATTAGGTGGATATTTCAAACAACTATAGAGCTTAATTCCATGATAGATACTTCCTAATAGTGCAGTCAGTGGAAACTGCAAACTGCACTAGAGCACGTAAATGCATTATACAAAGCTCCATAAATTGATGCTATCTAATAGAATAGTCACTTTGTAGTGAAATATTCTAATACAGCATTCACTGATCAAAATGTTCCAAGATTGTAAGAAATGATACTAACTTAGGAGCATAATGTAAGCATAATGGGAATGCTGAAGAGAGCATAATAGGTATAAATTTTGGGAAATATCTGAAAACATTTTGGGCAAACTTTTGAGCATATTTGACTCAGGTCTAACTCTCTCTCTCTTTCTCACTTACACACATAACCATACCACTACTTTTCTGCCCACATACAAAAAAGCAGTAGTCTGGCTATGTGAGACTAATAGCATAATCAGTACCTATAATAGAGCAGTTACATAACATGTTACATTATATGTATCATCATAATAGAGTGTGTTTTTCATTAGTAACTTTTAAACAATTACTCAAAAATTATTATAATACATTCAAAAGGTGTAAATTTGTCATAGGCCAAGGCAAGTTTAAACATAATTATTATGAGTACAACAGTTTAAATTTTTGAGCACCACAGCATAGCATGATAGGCAGGTACCTAAAATAAGGGCATGTTTGGACAAAGTTGTGTTGAGCAGTATCAATAATTTGGATGCTAGAGCTAAAAATGTTTTATAACAAGCAGGCTTTAAAAGTGACATACTGGATTCGCTGTCATAACATTACATTTATTATTATCATTACATGGTGGAAGTAAGATCAGCGTATTATGATAATTTTTAAAAGAATACAATAATTATAACCACACATAATAATTCAGATACAGCTTTGATGTTCAAGAAGTCTAAATCGTACATGCTACTTTCCTACAAAGTCTTTTACTTAAACTAAAATAACCCCTACACAAAGGGTTTATTGCAATAAGAACGATAGCCAGCATTGTTATTTATGTGAAGGAAATATGGTTTCTTCCCATTGAGCGAGGCTCATAGTAGCCAATTTTTTTGCATCTTGGTTGGGATATGCACCTTGTGCAAGGGACACATATGGAGCACAGGTCAGAGCACAACCAAACATTCCCGGTGGAATATACTCATACACATATCCAGCAAATATCTCCTTGTAAGGTGTTTTCTGATTTTCTCCACACAGGTATTGGCAATAAGTGACATTCCTCAGTTTGCTTTCTAACTTTTCTTTAACTTTTTCACCAGACTCCGCTGGAAATTCCTCCTTTGTGTAAAAGCCACAATCTTCAACAAACAAGCAAGCATCCCTATCTCGATTTTCTGCAATGGCAAGTGAGATAAAGCTATACAGCCAGCCACAACCTGGTTTATTTGTGCCAGGCTCAAATGAATATTCTTCCTTTACTGCACATGGCACATGAGCACCAGCTAGGATTGGGTATCGACGATCTGAAGCAGTTCCATACAATTTCTCAGAAGCTTCAAGGAGGGGTGTAACATCGTACACTGGTATTTTAGGAGGGGACTTGGGATTTACTTTGAACATATCATGTGGATCATCATGGATATTAAACAAAAGCTTCTTTTTGAGATCATCATGGTGAACTAAATCATAGCCCCACACTGCTGCACCAGGCCCCGAAAATGAAGAAACTGCAATCATGTTGATCTGCCCAATGTAAGTGCCAGTGGCTTCAGCTTTATCATAGGAAGCTATTTTAAGCAATTTCTCATGCTCTGCCAAGTGGGCAGTGCTGTCCACACCAATTTCAAGCTTCATAGTAGTAATATATTTCCCAGCCGTGTCAGTGTTTTGGTAGCCATAGCAGTAGTCTTTGGATGGAGACCTGGCCTGTTCAGCAATAGCAACTGGATCCCAGAATTCTAAATGAAATACCAACAAATGGTCATAATTCCAAGACTAGTGAAAAGCATGTCACATAAATTAAAGCGGTGTAATTTGATAGCGTTTATCAAATACTACTATAGCCTAACACCATTGCATTTATTAGGGTATCAAGAACTTGCTTTACCAGTTTCTGGAAGCTTTAGAATCCCCCTTGAACCAGCTTTGCATTACCATATAGTAGAGACGTTCCCAGGGTTAATATCTGGTATTGCCCTATCCCTGCTATATAAAATTTTACCCCTAATAATCCATCCCCATTCCTGTCCCCATTCCAGTTATACACCGCCCTGCATTATTAGCTATGTTTGAGATTCTGATGTAGCTAATCAAATTGTGCTATCTACGACAACTGCACTTGCTCTACAAGAAATATTGGAGATATGTATCTCTTATGCAACACCAGCTGATTTCTCATTTTGTGTGTCTTTGAACATAAGTAGGGTGGTTAATAGACTCTAAGTTGTTAGCTGCATGGTTATTATGGCAAGATTCAGTTGCTACATATACTGTAACGCTGATGTACATCACTTGCCAGATCAGCAATTTAAGTGCATTTGACTACCATACATTCAAGAGTTTGTATTTCAACGTTTTTGGCTGTAGTGCTCTACGTAGCTGCATAGCCTTTCCAAATTTCCAAGTTTGGCTAAACATAACTCATTATGTTGTTAACCTATCACCTCAAAATTACACCAAGCAATAGTGCTACTTGAGGGGCATAATGTGACCAAATATCCTACAAGTCAAGTTATGGATTATCAGCATCAATACTTTGCAGAGTTCTTCAACTCTCAGGTCTTAGATCTGAGTTATAACAGCTTATAGCTCTACCATTTGCATTTTCTTATTGTGCTGTGAATTATTTAAATGGCATAAATAAATTAAATAAAAGGTGTCGATTTGGTGGCAGCACGTCATGGCTTCGAAAATTGTACAGATTTTTCATAGTAGCTATTTCGATTGCAGAGGTGCTTTTCGAGCAGTTCTTGATTCGTACTGTTGTGTAACGTGTAACGGGTTGAACATAGCCGACAGCGAAGTGTAATGGATAAGGTAAGTGCGCCTAATTCCGGACAGTTCCTAACTCCGGACACTTTCAATGTTTGGCGTCATATCTCCAAAACTATCTACAGCATTTACTTGAAATTTTAGGTGATTGATGCTTCATATACAATGATGCTGCGATCCTAATATCACCTTAAAAGTCCAACTAGTTTTTCTAAATGAGGTGATCATTTATTGCAGTATGTGGCAAAATTATCAAAAGTTCTTCGATAATCGCTGCTTATTCCCAAACTCAAAGAGCCGTATGGCTGATTTTAATACAGTGCAGAGGGAGCTACATCAACCTAGTGCATAGCTATGCATCCTGCATAGCTGCATAGCTACATCAACAATGTGTGACAACTGCAAAAAGGGATGTCAAAAACCATAGAATTTCTTCTCCCTTAAAAGTGCCACAATGGGTTACATGTTCTCAAGACAGTTTAAGCACCTGATTTTTTTTGTTTCATAGTGGTGACCTGGTAAAGGTCACCACTATGAAACAAAGGTCACCACTATGACTCAGACTCTTCTCATGAGTTTCCTAGTGATTAGAGTAGCTAAGAGTCCAAACGTTAGATCCATCCTTAGAAAACGTGTGAAAGATTTCAGCAGGCTGGTTTTGTCGATCGCCATGTAGAAAAGCATTCCAAATTATCGATAGGATGGTTTTCAATCACTGCTGAATGCATGTATTGGTTTCCTGGCAATACTACTCGATTGATAATACAAAGTGGCATAATCATCCTTACATTGCTTGCTTTTGTTTTGTGCCATGGCTACTAATGGTGTTCAATAGAGAAGTCTGGAGAACCACATATATATTAATTTATTTAACAATTGCTGGCTATTACGAAAACAAATGTGGCTAACCCGAGCTCTACAAGATGCTGTGACTGAAACATGCATTTATCATACTTTTAAAAATCCATTTGACATCCCTGCTACAAAACATTTTGCTCAAAAAACCTAATGACTTCATTTATCAGAACTGTAAAGCAACCTTTGCAACCATCCATGTAATTGTCCCATATGCTTTGGTATATCCCACATGTGTAGAGTAAGACAATCATCATTGAATTCCTTGTTTCCCATAACTTCCCACAATAGGTAACAGTACCAAATTTAAATTATTTGATTGTAGATCACAAGAATGCCTCATATATGTCATGATGGAGGAAGGCACAGTATGACCAAATGTCAAGGTAAATGTAATTAGATATGCATATAAACAAGAAGACAGGTAACTAAAGGGTTGAAGTTCTTACACTCTTGTTTAAAAGGGTGCACAGTCTCTGCACCTTTTTAAGATCGAAATACTATAATAGAACAGTCACATGTAACATGCAAACTAGAAGTTATTCCTCAAGACTTTTGTTAATTGGCAACTATTTGGTACTAGGTTATAAATGACTGTATGAAACAATCTTACAAGTAGTACAGTGCTCCTTTAATTATATGAACTCATTGGACCCATTAAAATCATTGTACAGTGCTCCTTCCATTATATGAGCTCATTGGGCCCATTGAACTTACTGTGCCGTGCTCCTTCCATTATGTGAACTCATAGGATTTAGATAATCAAAACATTCGGACAATAGAACTCCATTCAGTTATAAACAGACCTCCATTCACATACTTTAATAGAACGTACAGTTTCATCAAGATACTCTAATACAACAGTCACTTCCGTAGTTTGGATAATGAAAAGTTCTGATAATTGGTAAAGAGAGATTACTTTAATGCAGAATTTGTATTTTATAGAAACTTAAATACTATTGTGTTTCATTTTAACTATATATAAATTATATGAGCAAATTTCAGCAAGTGATACAGTAGTTCAGTTCATGCACTATCTATCGGCTTATATTAAATAGTACATATTTATCAATATACACACATAGGATATAAAATTAATATGTATAAAATATGTTATGCACTAATGGAGTAATCAGTGTTAGCTACATTTATTTGGCTAAGAAATCAAAACATCATTTTGTATAGCTATATGCAGTCTAATGTTGCAGAACACGACTAACTTGATTAATGCTAATCCATGGTTTATTTATACAAGTATAATATATTTAGGAATGTATTATTCTTTCAAATTCATATTATGTGACTGAATTTTAGAAAATCACTCTTATGGTTGCACTCAAAACAATTAGAGTTTTTGAAAGTAGCATGGTAGCAGAAAACACTTTTCAAACTTTTCTGGTAATTCAGGGTATCTATGGTTTATTCTACCATTAAATGGGTAGGAATTTAACTTATAATGCTGTGTTTCTGAACTAAATATTAAAAGTCTCAAATGCACCCATAAGAGTAATTTTACGAAATTTGGTTACATAATATATGTGACCGGGCCTGCGATAATAGGGCATGTGGGCACATGATTTTTGTCTACTTTTTCACAATTTCATCACTCATAACATTTTGTACCATTATACTATGGCATTGCAATTTTCAGCTCTCAGTAGACATTTAATTGGCATCATGATGCAAGTTACAGAATGGAAATATATTTTTCCAGTGCTGAGATATGACCTGTAGAGTGATGGGCTGTAGTTTGTACCCACATGCCCTGTTTTCGCAGGCCCGGTCACATATATTCTTGATAATAGCACTAATAACAAAGCAGTACATTTGAAAATGTAGCTAAATAAAATATTTTGTGCGATATAGCTACTTGTTTCCAATTCCAAAGTAGAAGAGGTACCACTTTACCAAGAGTTCATAATAAAGAAAAGTGAATTATTGGCTTTACTTACATAGAACATAGCCAAATTAATACTGTCTCTACAATAATGTTTTAACCATAAACTTAGCCTGAAAAATAGATGTTGGCTTCAAATTACTTAAACTATTCAATTAGAGTTTATCAATCTTCACACTACAAAAACAGTTCAAATTTCCATAGCCTTCCTTATCATTGAAAGGCGCTGGAACAGCCACATTTCCATAAGTAAAGTTGGAAAGGTATGGAAATGTGCAGAAATACTGCTGTTCCAGTACCTTTCCAATGACCAGGAAAGCTATGGAAACTTGAACCATTTTTGAATATAGTGTCACTTTTAAAAGCTGAACGATTTCCAAAATTCTGTGAAACCGCATTGAACTACACCTGTCTTTGTAGTTTTGAACAGCAATCAAGTATTCTATATAAACATCATGCATTTCTTGAAATAAATTGTGCATTATTATAATATACATAGTTTTAACCACAACATGTAACATATCTAAGTGCAATTATTTTCTAAAACTTACTAGACATTGTGAGCAAATTTGCTAGTATCTCAAATGTACTTGCAGTCAGGAAAGATCACTAGTAGGAATAGAAACACAAACTATGTGAAACATCTTTTAACATATAAAATGCATGCATCAGCAAATAATTACTTATTTGTGGCTTGAAAGACAATCTGTGACCAGATCTGCAAAGAAAGGTCTAGTAGCCTTTCCAAATTTCCAAGTTTGGCTAAACATAACTCATTATGTTGTTAACCTATCACCTCAAAATTACACCAAGCAATAGTGCTACTTGAGGGGTATAATGTGACCAAATGTCCTACAAGTCAAGTTATGGATTATCAGCATCAATACTTTGCAGACTTCTTCAACTCTCAGGTCTAAGTTAGATCTAAGTTATAACAGCTTATAGCTCATTTTCTTATTGTGCTGTGAATTATTTAAATGGCATCATAAATAATAAAATAATTCGCTAAATCAAAATACTCTATTAAAACAGTTAATTACTCTAATAGCTATAACTATCAGAAAGAAGTCATAATGTATATATATTGAGGAGAGTATCCTACTCTCATATACCCCTGTAGAAGGGCGTTTCATGAAGTTATGACGTAACACTTCTGAGTTCGCCCGTTTTTCTTTGTATAATTAATGATGTCATTAGTTGAACATGGTATCGCTTGAACGCATGCCTAACAACGTCGATAGCAACCAAATTAACTCCAGTTCTAAGCGTTTCTCACCGAACTACAATCGTTCCTTCATGGGTTAATACCGCTTCGTAGGCGTTTCTTGCTAGGCCATTCGCAAATACGGCTATCCTGAGCGTCGCGAGTGTGAAATGGTGCTAAAGATTCTTGCACTCTGTAGGCTCTGTAGGTATAGCTGCTTTTTGTTTTTATAAATTAAATTAGGTTTAATTTTTAGCTAGAGATCGGGGAGGATGGGAGTGCCATTAGGGCCGGAATAAAAAGAATATTTTTAAAATGTATATAAAAATAAATAAAGTTTAAAAAATTTCTTTCACTTTTACGGCTGCTCGTACGTCACAAACCACAACATCGTGTCGTTACGTCATAACTTCACGATACGCCCTTCTACAGGAGTAGTCTCGCGTGACCAGACCACTTTTTCTCCGTCACGGCGCTTATCGATTACAGACTATAAGCGCCTACTCCGAAATAGGGTCTGGTCCAGAATCAATACGTAAACTCGTTTTCACACCCCAAGCAAGAGGTCGGGGTGTTTAATCATAAAACGTATACTTCCTTTTAAATTTCAAGCCACGTACGCACTGGAAATGCAATGAACGATAGCCGGTGGAGTTGATGAGAGACACTGAGGCTGATTAAAAAGGTCACGGACCAATTCCTTGTGAAAGCAAAAAGGCTAAAGGCGAACTGAGCAAGGAATCAATCCGTGTTCTTTTTAGCCTTAGAAGACCAGCCTCAGTGTTTCTCATCGACTCTACCGGCTATCGTTCATGGAATTTCCAGTGCGTACGTGGCTTGAAAATTAAAAGGAAGTATACGCTTTATGACGAAAGTTGATTAAACACCCCGAGCTCTTGCTTGGGGTGTGAAAACGAGTTTACATATTGATTCTGGACCAGACTCTATTTCGGAGTAGGCGCTTATAATCTCTAATCGATAAGCGCCGTGACGGAGAAAAAGCGGTCTGGCCACGCGAGACTACTACAGGGGTATATGTGAGTAGGATACTCTCCTCAGTATATAATATTATGAACTCTTGCTATCAGGCAATTGGATGATTTATAATCAGCTATAGCCATTCCTCCTTGCTGGCTACAAAGAGCAACTACAAAAAGAACAACATCACTACAGCAAATATAACATAGTAAAAACACATCAAATACTAGTTAAAAAATTATGAAGAGTAGTCTGGCGTGGTTAAAGTTAAAGAATGAAGTTTTGCTCCATAATAATGTCATGCAAAGAATTCTACATATTTTATGGGTTGCCAGATGGTAAAAGAATTTCTGCATGCTTAGATGGCATCTGGTAAGATGGGCAGAGTGAAAAAATACAAGGACAATACAAAATACAAAAACAACAAATAAAACAGTACAATAGCAGATAAATACAAAGCAACATTTAATTTAAAAAGAAAGTGCCGGAGGGCAACATGGAATAGTTTGGGGTCTATTATTTGTAAGATATTGGAACAGGTACATTGTTACAAAGGAAAAGTGAATTGAAACCAATAAGCATTGATGGCGGATATAGAGGTGTCTATGGCTGATGGAATTGAATGTCTATTAACTGCAGAGAAATACCATGGAGAAGAAATTGCTGATTGGTGGTGTATGTACTTGACAGACAGTGAAGTACTTTTGTCCCTGGTGCAATGATGGCCACTCCAATTGATATAAGCAACAGTAAGATGATCTGGACCATTGTTTGCAGGTAAGATTCCAATGACTTCCGCAAATCCATCTGTCCACCCTGCGCTGAACATTTTCCAGCTGTTTGATGCCACCAGATGAGTGCAGGTACCATACACTGTTAAAAATGAAGTGCTATGGTAGCACCTCTAGGTGTTATTTTTTGACTGGAGCAGTCAAAATTTAGCACTTTTAGGTGCTACCATAGCATTTTTAGGTGCTATCATAGCACCTCATTTTTAACAGTGTACTGGAGAAGCATACTCCAGTATGGGACAGACAATACATACAGCTTTAACAGAAGATGGACATGTATAATAGAATGCCGAAGAATATTAAAGGATCTAGTTACCTTAGCAACGGTATACTTGATATGGTCCGACCACTCAATACACCAATGTATCATACAACAGATTTGGTGGATAAAAGATGATATTTAATCTGCAGCTTGAAGGAGGAGGTGAACGTTTTTAAGAAATACAGGTTGTCTAACATTTGGAAGGATTTAAGTTTAGTTGTCATTCACGACTCACGAGACCAATCAAAGACTTCAAATCGGCTTGAAGCATATCTGGAGATACAATTTCCTTGTACAGTATATAGAGAGCTATGTCATCTGCAAACATTAGTACTGAACTATGAGAAATAGATTGATAGATGTTATCAAGAGTAAATAATGGAAGAGAGAGTATCCAACTGCCATATACTGCATCAAAAATGAGCACGTCAAGTAGAGAAGCCATCCTGTAGTGCTTTCAAAGAAAGCGTTGAATGAAGTAATAAACACCTTCTAGCTCAGACTGTTTGAAGTTCAGGGGCATAGCCAGGGGGGTTCAAAGGGTTCGGACGAACCCCCTTTTCAGAGTTAAGTTTTTAAAATCGTGATACTGGTTAACTAGAACTGAATTAACTTACACAAATCCACTGAAATGGGTAGCTACAGGTCTTCAGGCAGAGGAATTCAAGTACCTCTACTCGCTATTGCGAATGAATTTATAAGAATACACATGTTTACACGTGTACACGTGTTTACATGTGCACACCTACGAAATAAATGAAGCGTAAAAGTGCTACCTCAGGTGGCATTCAGACCATCACTTACAGATTACTATATGTGTCTCTATGTGTTATGCTGTCTGTTTCCACTAGGTGACTTTATCTAGTACTACCTTCATCCCTGGGGCACTTAATGCATCATAATTAATGTACTTTTTGCATAAAATATAGTAATTTGCTGAGTTTTGATTTACTAAAATATTGAAAGTCTCTCAGCGGCTGGGGGCTGCACCCCCAGACCCCTGCTTCTAGTAACTCAATTCTGGTGCTGGAACCCCCCTTCAAAAAATCCTGGCTACGCCCCTGAAGTTCCCAGGCATGATTTGAAGTCAAACAGTCTGAGCTAGAAGGTGTTTATTACTTCATTCAACACTTACTTTGATAGCACAACAGGATGGCTTCTCTACTTGACATGCTCATTTTTGATGCAGTGTATGGCAGTTGGATACTCTCTTTTCCATTATTTACTCTTGATGTTATCAATGTACAATAAAAACAATAGAGACCAAAGAACAGATCCCTGGGGCATTCCAGATAATACAGGTAGCGAATTAGAAAATGATCCATTAATAATCACCCTGTGAGATAGGCACCAGCCTATTTTGCTTTTCATTTTTCACACTGCTGATAGTTGCTGATAAGATTGTGAGACACCAATGCTTTGACAAGTTCACGATGAATTTTTCTCTCCATTACTTTAATCACAATTAATGTTAAACTAATTGGGCGGTAGTTGGATGAGAGATGACTATCACCTTTTATAAACTGGTACAATGTTAACTTACCCTTCGATCATCTTCTATAACAAGAGGTCATGATTTAAAGATCTACAAACCACACGCTACCAGCTTGCCACGCCGTCACTTTTATTCAGTAAGAATTATAAATGATTGGAATGGACTCCCATATGACTCAGTTAATGCTAATTCAACCAATTTGTTCAAGTCGCACCTAGATAGATTTTATTATGATTACCAGTATGATATTGTGTAGTTATTTTTGTAGTAGTTTGATTGTTTATATCAGGTTTTTACAGGCTTTGTCTCCTTACCCTGTACCCCCAATAATAATAATAATAACTTGCCAAGAATAGCAAGCACGCATTTGAAATTTACACAAAAGATGTATCAATCCTTTCAGACCGCTTCCACAGGCCTGCCAACCCTCACGGATTTACCGTGAGACTCATTATTTCACTACCAAGCTCAAGGTCTCACAAGCAGTAGCCCTAAACTCACGGATTTTTAGTTCAGCCTACCAATTCTCACGGATCATCACCGTAAAACTCACGATTTCTTTCACTTTCAAGCTCAGGCCAGAGTCAAAGCTCTCAGAATGCCATTTACCTCGCCTTTTCAAGTTCTCAGGAGATTTCCCCAGGTACGTAATTGTGGTACAACTAAGCAAGATCACGTGATTATAAAGGCGGACATTGTGGCATGGATTCGCCTTAGGCCTTCTATTTAATACCAA
The DNA here is from genome assembly GCF_963678975.1 of Dysidea avara. Lineage (NCBI taxonomy): Eukaryota > Metazoa > Porifera > Demospongiae > Dictyoceratida > Dysideidae > Dysidea > Dysidea avara. The sequence continues at coordinate 40,516,217 of NC_089273.1, forward strand.
TAATTCGGAGAGTATTTGGAGCAACATCTGGAGTTGATTTTAAGCGGTCAGAACTCTGATCAGAATACCAACTCTGAATTGCTTGGTTTGCACGTCAAACAATGGACGATATCCGTAATGACGTTTTCTGATGTCACAAAACAAAATGGCCGTGCTAGTGTAGTGACTTTGTACAGTGAGGTATTGGGCGAGGTAGTGTTTCCCTATGATAGCGTTTATAAATTCGAAAAGGGGCGAAGGTAAGGCATATAGTATATAATGCAATACAGATAAGCCTAGTTGTGTCTGAATTTAAAATTTTCGGTCTGCTTTCCTTGTTGGAACTCGTTTTACATCGTCACGGTACGTGTACTACTTCTTAACTTTATTATCTCGTAGTTCCAAGTGTAGAAAACTACAGACAACATTCATTTCGAATACTGCGTGCTAAAATCTCTGAAGCCCCCACACTAACACGGCCATTTTGTCAATTATGACATCGAATTTCGTCATTGCGGATATCGTCCATAGCACATGCTTTCCTGGGTTTGTAGCCTATACAAATGGTATGATCTGTGTGTTTGGAGTATTTTAATTGCTTTCAGCCTCTAGGATGAAATTGACATCTATAATTCATCACGTGAGGAGAAACTATAGAAGTTGATTTTTTCATTGCCAACTCTACTAAATTAGTCCAGTAACGCAGCCATGACATCACATAGCTATATGACAACTCGTTCTGAAGAGAGACAAAGAAAGCAAGTCTTCTTTAAAATACAGTAGAAGCATGATTACTACCACTAAATGCTTGGAATAGCTAGACCTGCAGTAAATGTGTGCACTAGTCTTATTTCACCAGCTAAATGTACTTACCTGGAAGTCACTGTGTTGAAACAGTTACTTTTTTATTCCTGTGAAGTTGTAACAAGTATAGTAACTGCACTATGGAACGTTCTTGATATAAGCCACTAGGTGCTTATAATATCCAACTCTGGGTGACCAATCCTACCCAAGTCTACATGAAAATCATTGAGTAATAATACAGTGATTTCCCCTACTATTATTATTATTGTTGTTACTGAGCAGACAGCACAGCTGATATGCTCAGGAAAAAGCAATCACAAAATGAATTTAGCTAAGTAGTTCAAGATTACAGTTATTGAGTTCTATACAATGTTTGCAGTTCTGCCGAAAAGGAGTCAATATTGCTGCTCTCGATTATGGAAGATGGTAAGTTGATCCAATCCTTAATTGATCTGGAGAAAAAGCTCTGTTGGTGTGAATAGGTGGACGAGTTTGGTAGAATAAAACGATGTGGGTGATATAGTCTGGTGGATCTTGTCATTGAAATAAAGTGAGGAGGAATTGACAGTGAATAATCTTGATGCATAATTTTGAAAAGTGCCTGTAATGATATTTTACGTCTCAACTGAAGGCCTGGCCAAGAAAGATGCTGTAACATAGCTGTGACTGAGCTGAATCGATTGAAATCATTTAGAACCCATCTAGCTGCCCTACGCTGTACTTTATTTATTTATTTATTTATTATTACTGGACAGGCAGCTCTGACTTTCTCTAGCTGCTGTATATTACTATGGATCTTTTAGACCACCTTAGGTAAACTTTAAGTATATGTTAAAGCATAGCCACGAGTGCTATATGAAAAATAAAATACGAGGCGCGCGGCCGAGATGCTAATAAAGCACGAGGCGAATCATATAGCACGAGCAAGGCTATGCTTTAAATGATTTATGGAACTTTCTAGTCGCGTAGCTTCACCATACACTAGGACTCGTAATTAACAAGCGTTGCACGAACTATTAGCAGCCTGAAGGCACACAAACTAGTTTAACAAAGTAACTCACGCGTATTTCACCATAGTTTGGCATAGTAGACGTTCATCGCGTCTTTTGGCAGGTTTTGCTCGCAACCCACAATCGATTCTATAGCTACCAGTTCCTCTTCAGCAGCCTTTTTAGGCTCTTGTTTCAGCTCCCAAGAATTGTGTTATCGTCTGCTCCAGTCTTTTAGTGGGGTCCTGACGTGTTTCCTTCCATCCCGGATCAGGATGTTGCTACCTCAATTCTGCTGCCCTTGATTAACAGTGATTCCCTTCCTGATCTCATCCATCCAGCTTGTGGGCAGCGTGTTTTCCAACATGAACTTGATATTGCTCGTCAGACCCTTTTGCTTAATTCACTTACCATTCGGGACCAAGCCAGAATTCGTTCAATTGCTGCTGACCCCTGTACCAGTTCATGGCTTCGGGCCATTCCTTGTATTTCTTTAGGCCTATCCATGTCCTCACAGGAGTTTGTATGTTCTCTTCGATACTGGCTTGGTGTCCCTCTCTTTTCTGCCACTTCTCCAGTTCGCTGCCCATGTGGTAGTGTTGTTGATCAATTTGGTGATCATCTGCTTGGCTGTGGACATGGACCCATACGTATACGTAGGCACGATGCTTTATGTGATGTAATATATCATGCTTTACTTCAGGACAACACTGGTTGCCGTAAAGAGCAACGGTGTGCTGGTTCCCGATTGGATCGCCCGGGTGATGTTTTTCACCCTGACTTTGTGCATGGGAAGCCTGCGTACTTCGATGTTACTGTACGTTGTCCATTACAAGAATCTCTGTTGGGTCGGTCTGCAGTTTCAGCAGGTGTGGCTGCTGCTAAGGGAGAAGAAGATAAGGATGCTCACCATGATGAGCTTGTACAGGCTGCTGGAGGTGTTTTTGTCCCCCTGGTGGTTGAGTCCTTGGGTTTGTGGTCTGCTGCTAGTCGTCCTGTCTTGCAGGATATTGCTTTGAGGACAACCACCAGAAGTGGCATTTCTCGTGGCCTAGCATACCGCCATCTGCTAGAGCAACTCTCTGTTTGTCTGTGGCGCCACAATTCCCGGATATTTTTACACCTATTTAGCCTGTTGCCTGGCAGTCCTTTGTGGGAGTTGAACTCTGTTTCATGCTTCCACCCCCTGCAATTTGGCCAGTAGACTGTAGGGCTTTCTTGTTAAGGCCCCTGTCCGGGGGTTTTGCTGTGTGTATGCTGGCGGTCCATGCGGTGTTTTTGTAGGCCTGTGTAGGCTCTGTAGGTTTAGCTGCTTTTTCTTTTTTCTGCTTTTTAAATTAAATTAGGTTTAACTTCTAGCTAGAGATCGGGGAGGATGGGAGTGCCATTAGGGCCGGAATAAAAAAAAATTCTATTGCGAGTCACATGGTGAAGTATTTCCGTGATATCTCCAGGACTTGTCCGTTTACATTAACAAGCGTAACAGCAACGTTACCTTCTCCCACCCATCATCGAAGCATTTGGGTATGTCTATAAAACCAATCCAGATGTGGAACTGGTATTGGCTGGGGTGATTGATTACTCAGCGCGGCGAGGCTAACAGCCTTCACCGGCTTGGGTGATTAGTTGTACTGGCGCGAGCCCCGTAGGCTATTAGCCTACACTAAGGTACGTGGGCAACTGTGCTTTATTGCCCGCAAAGAGTGCTTTATTGCACCGCAAAGAGTGCTTTATTGAACGAATAAAGCACTCTTTGCGGTGAAATAAAGCACTCTTTGTGGTCGATGAAGCGGTTGGCCGGCTGAGAGTGTAATTTATGAAAGTTAAAGTACACTTTTCCTTTGATCTCGCCCACGCAAAATTCTATAAGTGTTACATATATGTAAATATAGTTGTTTTTTTGTACATTGTAATTTAATTAACCTTTAGTTGATGTAAGCCTTGCCAGGGCTCCTGTACTGATCCATCAGCACATGGTACCCCTTTGTCTAGGCCCCTGTATGCTTGTAATGTATATTTTGTCTTAATCATTAAGACTTTTATTCTCTCTAATGGTATGGGTCCCAGATGACTGCAGTGTATTCCATTGACGGTCGTACTATCGTAAGATAGGCTGTTGCTTTGATATTAGACGGGCAGCAACTCAGATTGCGTTTCAAGAAGTTTAATGTTCTATTGGCCTTAGCAGCTATATTACCAATATGTGGAGACCATGATAGTTTGTTATCCAATATAACACCAAGGTAGGAGTGTTGGTTTGATGTACCCAAGTTGTGATTGTTTAGTTTGTAGTTGAATGTGATCGGTGATAATGATCTGGTAAACCACATAATAGAAAATTTGGTTACATTGAATCTTAATTGCCACTTAGTTGCCCATTCGTGTAGTTGATCAAGATCATGCTGAAGTTGAATGGCATCCTCCTTGGCGGCGATAATTCTGTAAACTAAACAGTCATCAGCAAATAACTGAAGTGGCGAATTTACATATTCTGTTATATCGAATGGCGGATCCAGGATGGGGCATTTGGGGCAAATGCCCCCCCCCCCCCCCCCCCTTCAAAAAATTGCATAAAAGATCAAGACAATCTAATAGAACAGTAAATTATTCTAATAAAGCAGTCACAATGTTCATGAGGCAGTGCAGCTTACTTATGAAGCTATAAATAGGATTTTATTTTACATAGCATACATGATATAATATATAATATATTTGGTAAAGGATAACTAGCTATTATTGTTGTGACCTTTTTTTTTTTGCTCTTCAACTTTTTCAGCAAGGTGCCCCCCTCTTTCCAAACTCTGGATCCTCCCCTGCATGATATCATTAATGTATAGAAGAAACATCAGAGAGCCGAGGACTGTCCCTTGGGGGACTCCTCAGTGAACAGCTATCGAGTCAGAAAAAATACCACCCAAAGCTATTTGCTGTGACCTTATGGTCAGCCAAGTATTGACCCACTGACAGATGTGATCGTTGATACCATAGTGTTTTAATTTAACTAATAGCCTTTGATTTGAGACACTATCAAACGCTTTGGCAAAGTCAAAGAGAATGATATCGATTTGTTTCTGTTGGTCTAGAGCATATGACAAGTCTTCTATCAGTGAAAAAGTTGGGTAACACAAGAGTGTTGGGATCTGAAGCCGTACTGGGTATCAATGAGAATGTTGTTAGAGTTTAGATGATTCATTATGGAATGATATATGTGACTGGGCCTGCGAAAATAGGGCATGTGGACACATCAGTTTTGTCTACTTTTTAAAACTTCCATCATTCATAACCTTGGCACAAAACCATAATAGCAAACATGTTAACCAGTCTTGTCTGACCTACACTTCAAAACAGAAGAATAATTGCTAGACTCACCATGCTTTTCAAGATGGCTGTGCTTAGAGTCACGATAATCACATGAATAAAAAACTTAGACAAAAAGCCTGTGAAAACGAAAAAAAATTGGCTAGAGTGAGGCTCGAACCTGCGGCCTCCCATACTCTAGCCCAGCGATCTGCCACTGTATCACTGGGTGCCAGCTACCTTACACCTTTAGTTTGTACCTTATATATGTCATTCACTAAGAACCCTATTAAATAACACTGGTAAAGAAGAAACCAAACCTAAACCCTGACCCTAATCCTAATCCTAACCCTAACTCTAAAGTACAATACGTGTCGCCAAACGTCGAATGCTCAGGGCATGTATTAGGGCATGTAGGTGTGTCCCCTAAAGTTGAATGCTCGGAGCATACTACTAGACGCGTGCCTTAAAGTTGAATTCTTGGGGAATACTAGACTCGTGCTAAACCTAGCTCGCCTAAACCTCAGCAAAAACGTTTCAACTAGTGTGTGAATTCTGGGCGAGTGCGCCGTGACTTTAGCAGCAAAATGTCCAGTCACGGTGCCGATACTCTAGGCACAGCGATAGTTATAATGTTTTGTAATACATTATTTTCATAGTGTGATGCTAAAGATCGGGAGGGTCTGAAGTTAGCGTCATCATGACATTAAGCGTATCAAAATCATTTTAGAGCCCTAAAGCCAATCAAAAAATTCACTAAGTTACTGTGTGTGGAACTTTTATGGGGTGGTATGATCTTTATCCGCAATTACATCATAATTCAAAAACAGTGGGGGTACTTTGTACAGAGAGTTATCGTGCTTTATTTCAGGACAACGCTAGTTGCCGTAAAGAGCAACGATGTGCTGGCTTCCGATTGGATCGCCCAGGTTGTTTTTTCACCCTGACTTTGTGCATGGAAACCTGCGTACTTCGATGTTACTGTGAGGTATCCATTACAGGAATCTTTGTTGAGTCGGTCTGCAGTTTTCAGCAGGTGTGGCTAGAAGAAGACAAGGATGCTCACCATGATGAGCTTGTGCAGGCTTCTGGAGGAGTCTTTGTCCCCCTGGTGGTTGAGTCCTTGGGTTTGTGGTCTGTTGCTAGTTGTACTGTCTTGCAGGACATTGCTTTGAGGAAAACCACCAGGAGTGACATTTCTCGTGACCTTGCATACCGCCATCTGCTACAGAAACTCTCTGTTTGTCTGTGGTGCCACAATGCCCTGACATTTTTGCACCTTTTTAGCCTGTGACCTAGCATGCAATCCTCTGTGGGAGTTGAACTCTGTTTCATGCTCCCACTCACTGCCGTTTGGTCAGTAACCTGCAGTGCTTTCTTCTTAAGGCCTTTGCAAGGGCGGATCCAGCCTTTTTAAAAGGGGGTTACAGTCTGGAATTACAGCTTCAGCCTAGCTGTAACTCGAAGATCAAAAAATAATAAAAAGGTCATCACCTGCTGACAATAGCTGCCCCTAACCATAGATAACTATATTTCCTTATTTATAACTCCACGTGTAGTCTGCTACACTGCTCCTCTTAAGAATACTGTGACTGCGCGATCTTGACTGCTCTATTAGAGTATCTCAAGCAAGAGAGGCTCTTTCAAAAGGGGGTTCCATGGAGCACTTTGAACCCCCCGCCCTGACCGAGAGTTGGTTGTGTGTATGCTGGAGAATCATGCGGTGATTTGTAGGTGTATATAGGCTCTGTAGGTTTAGCTGTTTTTTTTTGCTTTTTGTCTTTTATAAATTAAATGAGGTTTAGCTTCTAGCTAGAGATCGGAGAGGATGGGAATACTATTAGGGCCGGAATTACTTTGTACACAGAGCCATTGGATAGGCATAAATTTCTCACCAACAGAGTAGTTAATTTGTGGAATTCTCTTCCTGCAGATCTTGTTTCTGCACCAACCATGGCATTATTTAAGAAGAATCTTGATGATTTATGGAGAACAACAAGATATGGACACTCTCAAAGGCCTGCGGCCTAGCTTGACAGTCTTGTACTGCCAAGCAATTTTTGTCCATTAATAATAATAATAATAATGAATAATTCTTCAGAGACATTTCCCGTGAAGAAAGCAGGAGAAAATCTGATAAGACTTATTTATTCCTATGTAGGGGTACGCATTTTCGCGCTTTTATCAAAAGTTTTCTATAGGTTTGCTTTTAGGCCACTCCAAATAATTCTCTGTTTCCCGTCGTGGACTCATTCGTATTTGCATTAGGGTGGAGGGAATTTCCATTATTCATTATACGATTAGCAGCTTTAAAGCCATTATTTGCCTGGCACAACCATGAAAAGCTACATAGAAGCATACTTAATTTTATCCCTTCCTTTTAAGCAGCAAAAATAGCACAAACGTGAAGTTTGTGCCGACTTGATAGCACTGCTGACACGTGCGCTGACATGGTTTCAAGTAAGCCTGTCAGTATGCAAGAATTACCGGAAAATAATAAAAGAATACGGAATAAAGGAATATTTAGAGCTGACAGTAACTAGATGCGGGCGGTGGACGGGAAACAGAGGATTTATTTGGAGTAGCCATAAAACAAAACAAGGTCTAAAAAATTTTTAAAAGCGCGATTATTCGTACCCCACATAGGAAGATCATTAACAAGTCTCACCAGATTTTTCACTTGCTGACTTCACGGGATCATCTCAAAACGTTATCCTTCCAATGGCTCTCTATACAAAGCACTCCTCTTTTCGTCATTTTTTTCGCTATGACGTAATTGTGGATGAGGCTTATTGGCGAAACAGTATTCCGAATTTTAAAATTTTGGTCTGCTTTGTTTGCTGGAGCACGTTTTGCAGCGTCACGGCACATGTACTAACTCTTACCTTAATTATCTTCTGGCGCAATTTGTAAAAACCTACAGACAACATTATTGTGTGCGTGACAAAATTTCTGAATCCCACACTATCACGGCCATTTTGTCAATATGACAACAAATTTCCAATTTACGAATATCGTCCAATAGCTCTTACATTAAGGAGATGCATGAAAAGTGAAGAGCAGAAAAACAAATTTCTAACCATAATTCATAGCTACCACAAACACATCCTAAACACTGAAAGGGCACTCCTCTTTGCCCTACATGGAAGCACGATGATTCCGAAATTCCGCTATTTTATGCACCCATATAAGGTAAAGAATACAGTTATTCTAGGATGGTATTTGTAGTGAGCCAACTAAATTAAAATTATAGTGATGGTAAGAAGGTTACTCGTCATTAATTGCTTCGTTTATTCTCAATTTCAGCTAAAAACGCAGTATGCCTGCGAAAATATCCGTAATTTCAGCTAAAAGGAGAGTTTACGCATGCAAAGTAATTATATAGCACAGATGCATTTCTTTCGAAATCATAAAATCTACTGGTAGTGGTGGACATGGTTAAGTAAACACGAGAGATGTAGGATTATACCTCTAGGAATCGTACTCCCTCTATGTTAAAGATATAGAAAAGCTAGTTTGCTCATTGATAATTAAAGAACAAGTACACTCTATATTTTTAATTGACTGCTGTTTACTGGTAGTACAATAAATAAATCAATGTTCGAAACTGAATCTATGATTTTGTTAGAACATTCCATTTGCTGCAGCTCTCACGCTATTAGTCCTGCATACTTATTGGAGGATAATTGTTGCATACCTGATTATTGGAGGATAAGTGCTGCTTAATGTAGCCTACTTTATGTTACAATAACCTAAGCTGCTGAACTTCAATGAAGTAAGTGGCAGCTGTTATAACATCATGCTTCCCCATGATCGGTTGTTCACTCTAGTTTGTAGCTAAACATCCTATCTTTTGTGCAAAACTTTCTGGTGTCTTACTCCCTTATGGAGGCTCTGCAAAGTAACAGACACAATATAATACAATCTAATACCTTGATCACAATTTGTCGTTTCCAGCTATCAACCCAATGATAAAGCAGCAAGCTAGGTTGTAAGTTCCTGAATGGACTCTTGACCTGATGTCTTGAACAATGTAGCTAATGCGATTAAAACTGCACATTTATAATAGCAGTAACACCTGCATGACGCAACAGTGGTTGCATGATTATGGATACTGGTGGCTTCCTACGCGCTCACGTGTCTATGGTCAGTTCCGCCGACAGAAAATGTGCGCATGTTTATTATGGCTTGTTGAAACGTTTCTAAATAAGAACTATTATCTGATAGTGGCGTAAGATTGTACCTCACCGTCAGCTTTCCAGGAACCTTCGTCAATCTTGTAACTCACTTGATCTTACGCGACGATTTCTTACCACACTATCCCGTAACTTTTGCCGAAAATCGTCACCTATGTACAATTTCCTGCCTTTTCGTAATAAATATTGCATAATTACAAAAGAAAGTAAATTTCCATTTAATGCCCACTATCATGTAGTCGCGAATTTTAATCTAAGCGAGTTTGAGGGAAGCTATCAATTTCAGACTATGCATCGTGCTTTAATCACGTCGAGAAGATAACACTGCTTTATTCTACTGTCCTGAGGCTTTCTTGATGATGATAAAGATGGTATAACTAATGAAGTGAAGTCCGTTCCTTTTAATGCCCGCCAAGGGCTAAGATTGTCAACAGTAAGCCAATTACATAGTTGTTGATTAGTAATAGTGATAGCTATGTACTGCTTGTAGATTGGTGATAGCTACGTACTACTTGTAGATTGGTGATAGCTACGTACTACTTGTAGATTGGTGACATCCCAGGAAGAAATGTAAATGATGCAACATTTCACAATAATATAATGTTGGGGAATGTGAGTTGGCTTAACATGTGCATATAAAGGGAGCAAGAAGATGAGTGGAATCAAGAGGCACAGCTTTTGACTCTTCATAGACCCTCCTTCCATTAAATGTACTTCTAAATGAGGCAGAACATAACTCTACTGTAACATGTAAGTGGGGATGAGGTAGCTGTGTTGTGTTTTATTTGAGATAGCTAACATGTATACATTTTTGTGCCAAATATAGAGCTTTAATATCTAACTTATCACTCTGATTGGTCTTCTTGCAAGTTCCTATAGTGGAATACTAAATAAGAAACATTGATAACTGGGATAAATTTTTTAGAGTAGTTAATGTGTGGGAAGCTAAGCCATCTGTCAGTTATTTTATTTGTTTAACCACAAATGGTAAGGTAGGTACAAAAGGAAATACCTATAGGAGTATCACCTATAAAACACAAGATACAAAATCAAGCAAAGCACAGCATGGAGTGAGTTACAGTATCACACCTCATTAAAGTGCTTGGTGGTGAAGCTCACTATAAACTAAAAAGGAATTCTATAACTGGTAGTCTGTAATTACATGATGCGTGAAACTAACCTGGCTGCCTTCCACTATTATTCTATTGTAAACCTGATGGTCATCATGTTACGCAATTGCTGTGTTGTGGTTTATTAGAGCTTGAGATAGCTAACATTTTTGCAATGTTGAGCCTAGCACTGGGGTTTAAAATTGGACTGGTCATTCCAGTAAGCTTTGGCCTTCATGCAGGTTCTTATAGTGTAATAAACATTTGTGACTGGATTTGCGAAAAGGTACCTTTTTCACACATTTGACATACCAGCAAACAAAATGATGTAATACTTGACTCCTTATACTGATTAACTTGCGCTTAGTCTCACAATGTAGCCAGATACTGTAGCTATATTCATTGAAAATTTCAAGCAACTATATGTCATGAGCAAAAAGTTATAAAGCGTTAAAGTTCAAAAAATAGGTCAAATTTTGTGTGTGAAAAAGGTACCTTTTCGCAAATCCGGTCACATTTGATTATTGTGATGAATTTTTGGAAGTTGTTGATGTGTGGGGAGCCAAGCTGTCTATCAGTTATAGTGGAGTCACAGCATCACACCTCATTGAAATCCTTTGGTGGTAAAACGTACTATACGCTTAAAAGAGATCCTGAATAATACTGTAACTTGTGATGTCTTAGGCTGCCAACCACTTTGAAGTGACGTACTACATACCACATTTTTGTGTTGTGTGGTCATAACTAACTATTACTAATTTCAAACAGCTGGCAAGTTGACTCCTGTGCATATCACCCATATGGTTCAGTACATCTACCTGCGTGTAACTTTTCTAAAAATGTAGATCACTGTGTTTAGGTATTTAAAGCTCTGGTCTCCTATTCACATGCAGTGACACATAGAACATCGTGATCAGCGGTTGGAATACACTGTGGATACAGAGAAACCTCTCTAATCTGACACCTATGTAATGCAGAATACCTCTATAACAATCTGACGCCAAGAAGACAGTTGCTGTGTAATATTACCTTGATAATCTGATGTCCTCACTAATCTGATGCAATTTTCTTGTCCCAATAAGCATCAGATTATAGAGGTTTCACTGTATACAAATTGGTGTGTTGAGTGAGAATGTGCATTTGTAACAGCTAGCCTGCTGTGTTACACTGGATCAGCTTGGTAAGCACAGTTGGAACTGGCTTTTATTGTTGTGCTATAGAGAAACTTCACTTTGTGGTAACCTCCTTACACTTTGTGGTAACCTCCTTAATAAGACCTTTAACCACCTGTACTAATTCTCAGGGGTATTTCACATGACCCAAAACCCCAAATTTGTGTAGAAGAGTTCAAATAGTGAAATGTAATTTAACTAAACATTTCACTTAGTCACTACTAGATCACCACTCCCAATTCCCTTAGGAATTTACTTGTACTTGTGAAGGACACTGGACAGTAGACAACAGAGGATTGAGCCTCAATTGGGACAGAAATCTAGATTTAAAGACTTCTGATTTCCAAATGGATTTCTAAGATAACTGTACAAGAGTCCCAGCTTGTGAGCTACCCCTGAATAATCCCCCCCTAAAAAAACATAGCAAAACTATGTAAATTACCCTGGCACTATATCATTGCTTGATAACATTCCACTTTTATTCTACTGTAAACCTGATGGTCATCATGTAATTGGGGATGAGATGGCTATGTTGTGTTTATTAGAGGTGGCCTACATGTATACAATGTCGTGCCAAGTACTAATGGAGCTCCCAGTATGCTTAGGTTTTCTTATACTGAATAACAAAGATAGATTATTGAGGTAAATTGTTTTTTGGAATTAGTTAAGCTAAGCCATCAGTTATAGACACATTATCAATTTAAATCCTTTGGTGGTGAACCTCAGTGTACATTTAAAGGGATTATGAATATACCGTATAGAACTGGTAGTTTGCAATTACATGATGTGTGAACCAAGCCTGGCTGTCAATTACTGTATGAAACTAGCCTGGTTTCCAATCCATGTGAAACTATCCTGGCATCAAATCACTGGCTTTATCCACAAGATGGCCTCTGTGCATACAGTGAAACCTCTATAATCTGATGCTCATTAAGATGAGAAAATTGTGTCAGATTAACAAGGAACTCACATTATCAAGGCTGTATTACACAGAAAAAGTCCTTTTGGCACAGAAAGCAATGTCAGACAAGGTATTCTGAATTACGGAGGTGTCAGATTAGAGAGGTTTAAAGCCCACATGATTACCGGGACCAGTACACATGTACGTAAAATGTCTTTTCTAGTAGGCACTGTTCAATGCATACACTAAGCTGGGAGATTAACATAGAATTCAAGTTGAGAGCCTTGATTGTCTTAGCTAGCAGAAGGCAGATGCTGCCATAGCTATATAGTTTTCTTAACACCACAGTGCAATACTTAACGTCTAAAGCTACTGTGTAGAAATTTGTGCAACTGTCTTGAATTGAGTTCATTGTCATTTTCAAGGATTGTTGTAAAATTCATTTGTTATTGAAACATGCACTTTGAAGTGTGCATGGTGATTTCTCGGACCCCAAAAATGGACAACTGTTATCAATATGGAAACGCTATGTACAAACTCATTAGCTTTCTGAAAAGCACTTTAAAATGTGCTACTGACAGAGTTCCTGGAAATCTATAAAAGGATATGGTTATGTCTGCCAAGTTATGTTTCTCACAACTGTTTTAATTCATTTTCCTGAAAAGCATTTCAAATATGCAGACGTTGTTGACAGTCCCAAGTCTAATGTTACAGGTATTACTCATTGAAACGTCATCTAGCAAAGCAACCTCGTCAGGAAATTTCCTTGTCCCATCACAGGTAATTAACTCAATTAACTAAATAACTAGTTGTAATTGATTATGCCTCTTAGCTAAATCACAACACTGCCAAACCAAAAAAATTGTCAGCTTGTGTCAACTATTAGTTAAACCATCGGTTACATCAGTACTAATTCCTTATGAGCCTATACAAAATAATATACCATCATTCATCAAAAGAAATTCTGTTCCAGCTGCTATCACTTTATCAACCTGAAAAATCGAACAAACAAATGAGTACAGCTACAAACACTATACTGGACACCTGCACACATGTGCAGTACACACCTGCCACTCCACTTTCTTCTTTGCCCATCTCATCTAAGAACCGTTGTCACTACCTCATTACCTGGAGTAAGAAATGTACATAATGGCTCAGAAAATATTTCGTTGTTGTGCATGGTTAGTTATATGATACAGGCAACTGCTCTGACTACCAAGCACAGTAGTGATGTTCTTTATCAGTTAAAACAAATTGTGACACCCATAAAACATCTGCTACTTCTCACATCCTATTTCCTCCAATAAATCAAGTTGACCACGATACAACCACACTTATCCCTAGTACTGTAGAAACCCCCAATGTATAATCTTATAGGGAGTATAGGGTCACCACCTTGCAATGACGAGGCTAATGCCATCAGCACTTCACACGCTAATGATAACAATGTTGATAAATATACCTAGCTCTTAATCTTCCATTACTAGTGTTATTTTATATGCCTTACTGCTTTATAAAAATTTCCGCCTACAGACCACTACATTCTTTTCATGTGTGGGGAGCCTGGGAGGAATGTAGTGGTATGTATGACTACGCAAAACTACGCAAATGAACAATGTTGATTTTTCGTAGAATGTGTTGTTTTCCTACAATATAGCAGAATTTACCCATCATATTAGCATTATGCTTGATGCTTCAAAGCACCTATATACTATGCTCAAAATTATACCAGAACAATAAGCTGGTGTACACTCTCTAATGTAGTTTACTGGACAGACAGTTGCTATGTGGCTGGCATAACTGAGCTTTAAGATCAGTCAACTGGTGATTATTAATGAGTTGGTTTACAAATGAGAAATGCAAAGCAACGTTCACATGCCACAAAAATTCAATTTAGCTATATGCTCTGTTTACATGGTACTGCGTAGTCAGTCATACATACCACTACTTTCCTCCCAGGCTCCCACACACAAAAGGAATGTAGTGGTCTGTAGGCAAAAGCAGTAAGGCACATAAAATTATATAGCTGGTTAAACAATTGCTCACAAGCCAGTAGCTGTTGTTTTTCATATACATAAACTGCAAAATTCTTAGTTAAACAGTTAAACATGGAAGAAGGGGATCTAGGTGTACTAAAAAACGACTTACCCTGAGAAAAGTGCAACACCTCCGCTGGGAAACAGTATTGGCACAATATGAGTGATACCATTACTCGGCACCCTGTGTTCAAAACCACATAGTTCCAAGAGTGTAAATCAACTTTAGCCAAGTCATACTAAATTATATGAACTGCCCAGGTGTCACACACCCACACACACACACTCACTACACTGTAATTCATCCAGTGTGGAGCCATTATGGGCAAGAATTAGTCTAGGTAGTAAAGTGGTTTTCAATACAACACGGATAAAATTTTACAGCAACATTGCAATAATCGCCATGGCATTGGGTTAAAATATGCACTAGTGGAATGCACTGTATTTCAAGGAGTTAGCATAATAAAAAGAAAAATAGCTAATCCAGCTAATTTTGCACTAACCAATACTTCATAATAATGGCAGTAAGTCTGACTTGAAGATATTTTCAACTGAACTAATAGTAATTATTGAAATATCACCATGTCACCCTGGTTTTTATTATGAGATTATCACACAAAGGTGGTGTATGCTACAGTGATAGCTACTGATGCTTTTTTTGGTCTGTTAGTATATACATCATCTATCAAAAGAGGTTACTGGCTCTTCACCACTGATTTTCTGGAAGATTCCAATCTGTAAGTATTAAACCACCATGTATCACAAAACATACAATACAACTCCATAAAATTGTAGCTACAGTAGCTATATAATATTTAATCACCATGCATTACACAGCAAATCCATCTGTGGTACTTAACAGTAAAGTTATATAACCTCAAAGTTGTTCTACAGCTTTTGTAATAGCACCATGAAGATAGGCAGACCATGTATATCTGAAGTGATTCACTGAAAGTCTGCATTTCAGGTATTTGAACAACTATGCATGTGCATAGCTAAACCATTAATCTGTAAAGAAAAACCACCCAGTAGTGTTAAAATGTATCTAATCTATCTCCTTATCATTCTCTTGTGCTCTTAACAATGGAATCACTTCAAGTTATTTACTACAATGGCAATTATTGCATTCATTATGCACTATAGTTTGTGATTGCTGCTCCTGTAGAATAAGTGCATTTGCTGCTAAAAAATACGATGAAAGCTAGAGTATCTAAATATCAAGTTAACACAAGGCCATTTATAGAGCAACTGAATGCACCATAATATTATGGTGTCTAGGTATAATTAGCTATACTGATTCATGAAAAAGCTACAGTCATAATAGTTATTGCAACTATAATTTACCCCGTGAGAACTGATCAGTGTATTTTTGAAAGATCAGGTACTGGTTGTGGTAGCTGTTAAGTAGGCCAAGACTATTTGTTACAATCTTTAGTAGCTCCTTGGTATAGTTGGGACAAACATAGCTAATGCATATAATGACATATCACATATCAGAGAAGAGATATGATTGTATAGGCTGCTTGCACCTGAAGCACACATTGTAGTAGCTATTATTAAAACTATGATAGTACTTCAGACAACTAGTTACACCAGCTGCAGCATTACATCATTGTTTGATAACATTTCACTCTTATTCTACTGCAAACCTGAGATGGTCATCATGTAATTGGGGATGAGATGGCTGTGTTGTCTATTAATAGAGACAGCTAACATGTACACAGTGTTGTGCCAAGTACAGAGCTTTGTTGTCTGGATAATCACCCCAGTAGGCTTTGTCCTTCTTGCAGGTTCCTATAGAGGAATACCGAATAATACACATTCATAAATGTGCTAGTTATCATGTATACTTTAGCCGATGAATCATGCCACACAAGATGAGGACACTATTACCTGTTTACTCATACTATACAAATTTGATCCTCATACTGTGAATAAGTGATAAGTAAACTTCAGAAACTGGTTAAGCATATTCATGCAGTTAAAATCAATTTGCAAAAGTTCAGATCAAAATACTCTAATAAAGCAGTCAACTACCCTAATAGAATGGTCATATTTTGCATTTAAAAAAAAAAGTTATTTAGTTCACCTGTACCAACACAGTAAAAATAACATCTCAGAGTGTTTAAGGCCTGAAATTTCCTGGAGGCTGGGGCATGCCCACCCAAAATGAAATCCATGTTTGTTGTATACACATTAATATTGCTCCATGCCATCTCTTAAATCTTTACTGATACTATGCTGGCAGAAGCAGCAAGCATAAGCAGCCAATATCACTCAATTTCTAACATTATGCTTAAAATGTCACCACACATCAATATGATTACATAGAGTGCTTGCAACTGAAGTATGCATCATAGTATTATACACACAGCTGAAACTAAATGATTTTAGTCCTAGCAACAAGCTACCCCAGAATTTTTGATAACATTCCATTGTTATTTCACTACAAACCTGATGGTCACATCATGTACACTGTAATTGGGGATGACATGGCTACGTTGTGTATAATTAGAGATAACTACCATGTATGCATTGTTTTGCCAAGTTCAGAGCTTTAATGTCAGACTCATTAAACCAGTATTGGCTTTGTTTTCTTGCAGGTGTTCCTATAGTGGAATAATAAAATTAATAATAAACATTGACTATTGGGGAAATTTTTAATGTGTGGGGAGACAAACCATCTATCAGTTATAGAGTAGTCACATTATCACACCTCATTTAAATCATTTGATGGTGTTGCTCACTCTGCGCTTAAAAGGGATTCTGAAAAAATATTATTATCTGATAGTGTGTAATTACATGATGTGTGAAACTATGTAGCCAGCCTGCCTGCCAATCACTGGCTTTATCCACAAGATGGCTCCTGTGTTTACAGTGAAACCTCTGTAATCCCACACTCATTGGAATGATAAAATTGCATCAGATTAGCAAGGATGTCAGATTATCAAAGTAGCATTACATAGAAACAATCTTTTTGGCACATACTGTAAAACAATTTCACAACATAGAGATATTCCGGATTACAGAGGTGTAAAATTAGAGAGGTTTCAATGTGTGTTTAAGCTAAAATGATTACCAGGATCCATTACACCTGCCTGTGTTGGCTGCGTGTGACTTGTCTAGGAATGTAGCAGGCACTGATCCAGATAATAACCAAGGTGGGTGGCCATTCAAGTTGAGAGTCATGATTGTCTTTGCTAGGAAAGAGCTGACAGTGATATCGTCTAGCTTGCACATTCCACATGTGAAGCACACATCAGAGTAGGATAATAGCTCAGGTACACATATCATTATTGTATCCCAATACAGGATGATCAAGAGTAACACCAGTGCTTTGAAAACAGATAAATTACATGTTGTATGCTTGTAAAGATTATCCCTGTGTAATTTAGGCTGGTGATACACATAAGTGACTATTATCATGGAAGACTAACTTAATCTTTTCAGACGTTAGCAATATTCAGCCTGTCCTGATTAGTGTGTAGGTCGGAAATATGCTGTCTGGTTAAGCATCCTCCACACAGAGCTAGAATAAACTAACCATAATCAATTCACACACATACACACACGCACCTGCAGACCCACACGCACTCTCACATCCACACACATACATGTTGTTTACTAATGAATGTCAGTTTATATTTGAAAAGATGTCCAGTACTATCATTTTCCTTGATATCTACTATGATGGCATCAAAAACATTTGGTATGATGAAAAGTTGGGCATTGTCAAAAGGCAGAAGCTGCCATAGCTAGTTTTCTTAATACCACAGTACAATACTTAATATCTAAAGCCGCTGTGTAGTACATACAGATTTGTGTAACTGTCTTGGAAATTTAAACTGACAACTAGATGTGGCATCACCATTGTCCAGGAATGTTCTAAAAATTCATTTGTTATTGGGAAATGCATGTGTCAGGTGATTTTTCGGAACCAAAAATGGGCAACTGTTGTGTAACGCTACCAATATGGAAATGCTATGCACAAACTCATTAGTTCTCCAAAAAGCACTTTAAAATGTGCTGCTGACAGAGTTTTTGGAAATCTATAAAAGGATATGGTTATGTCTGCCAAGTTATGTTTCTCACAGCTGTTTTAATTCATTTTTTCCAAAAAGCATTTCAAATATGCAGACGTTGTTGAGAGTCACAAGTCTAATGCTACAGGAATCACTCCACCGAACTGTCATCTAGCAAAGCAACCTCATCAAGATATTTCTATGCCCCACCACAGGTAATAAACTCAATAAACCAAACAACTAGTCACATTTGGTCATGTCTCTTAGCTAAATCAAACAAAATAATATTGTCAGCTTGTGTCAACTACGTATCAGTTAAACCATTGGTAACATATAGGTACTAATTCTTTATTAGCCCATCTGTAATGATATACTATAATTTATCAATAGAAATTCTGTCCCAGCTACTATCACTTTGTCCACCTGTTAAACCAAACAAACAAGTTAGCACAATTACAAACACTACACTAGAAACCTGCACACATCTACAACACACACCTGCCACTCCACTTCCTTCTTTGCTCACCTCATCTAAGTACTGTTGCTACTACCTGGAGTAAGAAATGTACATAATGGCTCAGAAAGTATTTTATCGTTGTGTGTGGCTAGTTATATGATACAGGTAACTCGATAAGCAGAGTAGTGATGTTCTTTATCAAATATAGTCACACCTTGATAACACATGCTCACTTCTCAAGTCCTATTTCCTCCACAAAGTGTCTAATATATAACTCAATTGGACCATGATGCAACCACACTGGTCTCTAGTACTGTGGTAACCTCTAAAATGATCTAATAAGGAGATTGGCGCCAGCTCCTTGCAATGATGAGGCAGCACCTCACACTCTAAACGATAACAATGTTGATATATACACTGTATACCCAGCTCATAATCTTCATTTACTTGTGTTGTTTTGCATTTCCTATTTGTAAACCAATTCACCAATAATTACCAGCTGACTGATCTTAAAGTTAGGATGACAGCAATGCAGTAACTGCCCATCACTGTGTGTTCAGTAAACTACGTTAAGGAATAGGCACCAGCTTATTATGCTGGTATAATTTTGAACTTAGTGGGTACATTGTAGCATCAAGCTACTAAGTAAATTTTGCTTTACTGTAGTGAAAACAACACATGCCACAAAAATAGTTATAATGCTCTATTTGCATAGCTTTGTGTAGTCATACCACTTCCTCTCAGGCTCCGACACACAAAAGGAATTTAGTGGTGTGTAGGCAGTAATTCTAATAAAGCAGTGAAGCACATAAAATTATAGCCACATGTATTATATAGGTTGACAAGTTCTAAAGCATTGTTCACAAGTCAGAAGTTGCTGTTTTCTCTATACAGAAAATTCAAAGTTCATGGAGGGTGGGGGAAAGGATTTGAACATAAGTGTGACGAAAATAGGTAGCACTGCAGCATGGCATATTAGGTAGCATTAAACAGGCTAATGTTTATCAGAGAATATTACTAATGGTAGCCTTTAAAGTCAAAGAAGCAACCTGGTATATATTTCTGATGTAGCAAATAACATCCTTTGCATTTACAGTCCCCAGCTAACTTAGCTTTTGTTAAGTACCACTGAGATTGGCTGTTTCAAGTAACTTATTGAAAACTGACTCAATCCTTTCATATGTAAACAATTTTTCGACTGATCATCAGTTCTGATTGGTGTAAATGTGGTTTGATAATGTATTGTAAAAAATGTTGAAGAATCCTAGTACTTCATATCCTACCTACACTAAGATAGTGATATAAAATAGCTCAACACATAACCTAATAAGGAAATTAGCATTAGCTCTAAACAGTGACAACCTTAAGGCAATCGGCACTTCATATTCCAATGATAAAAGTATTGATAAAAGTAACTATATAGATCATATAATTATCTATTACTAGTGCTTCACATTTTTAAACCAGCTCATCAATAACCACCACTTGGCTAATCTTACAGCTTAAGATAACAGTCACACAGCAACTGTCCATATGTTTCTGTCAAGCAAAACACATTTTAGAGTAATGGTATCCTTTAAGATCAAAGAAGCATCCAGATATTTTCTGACAAGGTGAAAAGACATCCTTTGTATTTCAGTCAGCAGTTAGTATTAATAGGTTTGTATAAGTACTGATGGGATTGGCCCATTAAAGTAATTCATGGAAAACTGACTCAATCCTTGTCTGCCTGAGTTCTTCTGTCTGGAGTAACACACACACACACACACACACACACACACACACACACACACACACACACACACACACACACACACACACACACACACACACACACACACACACATACACACACGCACACACACACACACACACACACACTCACACACTTGTCCTATCGGTAAGCTACCGAAGATGGTCATGTTTGTCCTGAATGGGACAGCAAATACGAGTATTGAACTGCTAATCCTCTCTTGTTTTTGAACCATCTCAGGGACATCTGACACTGCACAATGTACATCTCTCTGTTCACTCACAGGCTCTAGTCTCTCATCAAACACTAGTGCCTCTTCTTGTCGCTACCTGACTGAAAACTTCTACCAAAGTCTTCACACACTACTTTACTTGTTGATGTTTAATGTTGAGCTGCCTGAGTCTCATCTTGATGAGCTACTACATCCCAATGTCCTCCATCCTAGTCTCTTCGTTCTGACCTAACTTGTAATCATTATGATACTGCAGTATCTCATACCTATAACTTTCTTTCACAAGGAATAACCTATTCAGCACTCTATTTAGCAATCTCAAATTAGACCCTCTACATCTAACAATGTTCTGACATTTTAAGATGCAAAACATCAACACAATAATGATGTTTTTGATTTGATTTAGGTACCTTAAAGGAGTAACTCCTCTGCAGGGAAACAGTCTTACATGATAAGAGTGATGCCATCACTTGGCACCCTGTGCTCAAAACCATATAACTCCAAGACTGTAAATTAGCTTTAGTCTGTTCAAACTAAATTGTATGAACTGCCCAGACATCACACACACACACACACACACGCACACGCCCACGCACACACACAAACTAGAAAAACATAGCTAACTAACTTATACACACATGAGCAAACATTCACACATGAGCATTCGCACATAAACAAACATGTAATCTAACCTGTTTTTCACTATAATATGTCAGGTTACATCCAGAGATGTCCAGTATTATCATTACCCTTGATGGCTACTATAGTTACCACAAAAGCATTTGGGCAAAGTGAGGTATAAAGGCTGGCACAAGGTATACAGCTAGTTGCTATACTTAATGTCTAAAGCCATGCAGTGTGTAGAGCATACAAGTTTACGTAACAGTTGTGGGAATTTATTATGGCAACTAAATGTTGCATCATTAATTTCTGGAAATTTAATAAATTCATCTTTTCTTGGAAATGTACTTTAAGTGTCACAGATGACTTCTTTCAACCCATAAATGGATAACTGCACTATAAAGTTATCACATTCTACAAAATTCAGCAGTTCTTGGAAAGCACTTTAAAAGTTACGAGTGCTGCTGACAGAGTTCCGGAAAATCCAGTAACTGCCAAGTCATGTGTCTTAGAAATGAGTGATTGACATTTTCTTAAAACTATGACACTTTGAATTATCCTATAGTTTGTTGACAGTCCTGATACTAACACTACAGGAGATAGCTAACAAAGCCACCTTAAGACTAGTCTCATTGTTTATATCTGATTTTTCTCCACATTGTGTCAGATGTAGATCTACTGGACTTAAGCAATGGCATTTGGAGAACACTTTAATATTTGCAAAAGTATGCATGGTTTTTTATTCTGGTAAGAGACCTGTACAGACACCTAGTAACAAATTTTGACAAACAAATTGCATACCTTTTGGATTACTAAGGTTACAGGGCCATTGTCTAAATAACTAATTGCTAGGATTCTTAAGTGAATAAACACCCATCAGAAATGATGTAACCATCACCTTGGCTATACCTCAGTGATTATTACATTATTCCTTTGGGGTTGTTTACACACTACACATACACACACACATACAAACAAACACATATAAGCACATGCACACACGCACATGCACACATAAATGCACACAAACACCCACCGACAAACATATACACGCACATGCACACACACACATACACACAAACGCACACACACACACACACACACACACACACACACAAACACACACGTACACACACATGCACACACACACACACACACACACACACACACACACACACACACACACACACACACACATGCAACACTGCAATTCATTAGAATGGAGCCATTATGGTGAATTACCAATAATTAGTCTAGAGTCTAGGCAGTAAAGTGGTTATTCAGTACAAGCATGGGGTTTTACATCAACAACTACATTAACTGGTGATGATTTGCACAGGATTATCAACAACATGTGATGAGTTTAAAATGATAGCATAGTGTTCACTGAAACTGATTATAATAACACATCATGAACTCACCAATATCCTTCCTAGTAAAATTGAATTTTACAATGCAGCTATATGTGTTGATCAAGAAATTTACCTTATAACAGACAACGTAGGTCCAACCTGCTTAGGTCCAGTCATGGATTTTTTCTCCTTTCTCCACCTTTTCAAACACACTTTCTGTAACAACTTTAAGCAGGCTGTAGGACCAGGTGTCCTACAGACCTTCAGCACTTGTGCTGTAAAGCCTTAATAAATAAATAAAATAAAAATAATGCTTGATCAGGAAATAATAGTTGATAATTGTGTTCTGGACTATTATGATAAACCTGCAGTGATGTCACACAATTTACAGTATGAGGTAAAGATGAAGATCGCCATGTCATTGGGTTAAAATGTGCACTAGTAGAATGCACTGCATTTCAAGGAGTTAGCATAATGTAAAGGAAAGTAGCTAATGCAACTAATTTTTCACTAACCATTACTTAATAACGGCAGTAAATCTGACTGGAAGATAATTTCTACTCAATAATCCAAAATATCACCATGTCACCCTGGTTTTCATTATGATAACACACATATGTGTGTAAGCTATAGTGATAGTGATGCTGTTTCTCGTTCTGGTCTGGTAGCATATAAATCATCTACTACAAAAGAGGTTATTGACCCTCTCGCCACTGAATTTCTGGGAGATTCCAATCTGTATGTTCGAAACCACCGTAATTATCTCATAAACCATACAACATAATCCGATTAAACCATATATGTGACTGGATCTGGGAAAACTGGCATTATCGTCCATGTAAGTAGATTCAATTTTTCACCAAGAACACAAAGCTACATGAATAAACTAATTTCACAGTCAAAATTAGCTAGACTTGAGTAGTCTTCATTTACTGGCTACTTTTCCCAAACACAGTGGCAATCTGTACATGCAGTTTTGGGTCTTAATAGAGGTCTGGTCAGCCTGTGAATGGCTGTATCTGGCTATACAGCTCCGTGGTGTTGAATAAAGACCTATGTTGTGAATTTCCTTTCATTTAAGTCAGTTTTGATACTTGAATGCCCCGTAACTTGGCCTAATTTATCCCTACGCCTTTCTTTTAAACAGCCTCTTGCCCTGCTTCCAGGCCCTCGCCACCCTTCCCTTTTGGAACTTGCCTGATTTAGTCAGTTTCGGTTTAAAAACTGTCTAAAATTGTGGAAAACTTAGCTATGGACTACTTGCACAGTGGATGCTCTGAAAGGTAAGTAATTGTTGTAAAACGTGCGAAAATTGGTACCACTAGGCCACCAATTGTAGATTCCTTGTTTCCTGTCACCCGCCCTTATGGTAATTTTAGAGCTGCATACAAATTTATTATTGCATTTGATAGTCACGTGATCTAATCATTTTTGTTTATAAGTACTAGTGTGAGCACATGGTGTATTATTGGAAAGGTAGTGAGTTTCTGATGTTGTTTAGCGCCAAACAGCATGGATAACTACATAGTTTGAATCCATTCCAACCTCAGGCCGGATTACAAGCAGTGTATCTCTTCAAGTAGCCATTGGTGAACAAGATACATAAATGAACAGGAGTCCAACTCATCTGACAATACGTTATTAATGTGTGTGGAACATATGGAAAATTCGTACTGTTGCAGTTGATGGCTAAATTGGTATTATGACCACAAGTATGATACACCCAGCCAGCAAACTCTATAAAAGCCTTTAAAATTTGGTGGCTGCATGCTCAGTGAAAATGAGGGGTCTGCAACACTTCTAATCTAACCTTCTATGAGATTTGAATCTTGATGAGTCCCAGTGAAATCAAACAAATGTTACATCTCTGCTAAATCTTAGAGAAAAGTAGTTAATGGGCTCCCTTTAATATCCTAGATATTAAATAAAAGATTTTAACAACATAATAAATAATAACCGCCCAACTGCACGGTATATTTTAATACTTAAAACCGGCATTTAATAGATCTACTCGACACTTTAAAATAGGCGATAAGACCGGTTTATATTATATAATCACAGTGAACCTGATCTATAGTATTATGTACTTAGCTAACGATAACCCCTACACAGTTATATTAACACAAAGTTGTCTTACAGTTTGCATAACAGTAGCTATAATGAAGATCGCCAGTCCATATACATATCTGAAGTGATTCACTGGAAGTCTGATTTTCAGGAATTAAACAACTACGCATGCGCGCATCTAAACCCACGAGGTCATTTATCTGTGAAGCGAAAACTACCCAGTAGCTATAGTATTAAAACGTGCCTAATCTATCTCCTTACCACTTTCTTTCACTTCAAAGTATGCACTAGAATGACGATAACCCAAACCACAAACCAATCGATTATGCAACATTACGCGTAATAGTTCGCGATCCCTTTGTGGTTTGCTCGATTAATGACCACGGGCGCCTCTGCGTATATACACATAGTAGAGGGCCGAATTAAAAAAAAAATTGACGAATTCACACTTCATACAATTTAGTCAATTAGCTAGTAGTCGTTGTAGGGCTTTCACTTCCCGTTGGCAAGAATAGAGATTTCTTCTTATATATAGAAGCATTATTTGCCTTCTTACATACCAAATGTGTGTTAAAGCTAAGTTTGGAATCAGTCATAACACCTAAGTATTTAGATGAACTTTAATGGTTAGCCATATAGTAAATACAAGTAATTTTAGTGAGATCTGTAAAGTTATACACTTATTCACATTAAACATCATTAACCACTTATTTGCCCATTCTTGTAAATTTTGCAAGTCTTGCTACAGAACTTCTTGGTCTGTTTTGTTGTTTATCTTCATATATAATAAACAGTCATCTGCAAAAAGGCTGCAGGATGATGATATGCAGTCTGGCAGGTCATTGATGTACACCAAGAACAGCAAGGGGCCTAACATAGTCCCTTGAGGTACACCACTGGTAAAACCTACTGGGGTTGATGTAGAGCCATTATAATATTATATAATTATCCCTTTGGGTACGAACATTAATGATGAGATCCACTGGAGAATTGGTCCTCAAATACCATAATAATGCAACTTATGTAGCAAAAATTGGTGAGATACTTTGTCAAAGACTTTACAGAAGTCTAACATGATCACATCAGTTTGTGCTTTATTATTTAGATTGAGGGCAAAGTCATTTATGGTATGAATTAATTTGACCATTTTCTGCAACATCCTTACTGACATTCTGGAATAATACTAAATGCATCAAGGTGGGACGTTATACTTGAATAGATAATATGCTCAAACACTTTGCAGCATACGCTTGTCTGGGATACAGGACGATAGTTATATGGGTCACTTTGGCTGCCTTTCTTAAATAGAGGGATTACTAGTGCAGTTTTCCAATCACTGAGTAATATGCCCCTGCTTAAAAGAAGCTGTAAACACTAGACTTAAGCAAGGAGTAACCTCGTAGGACAATTCTTTAAGCAATATAGGTGGTATTTCATCCAGACCCATTGCTTTGTAAGGATAAATTTCAGATAATAATTTAGCGATGCCACCAGTGTCTACATCTATGGTGGGCATATCTGGATAAAGAATCTTTCCCATATCTGGCAGTGCAGTACATTCATCTTGAGTAAATACCAAGTAAAAATATTCTTTCAGTATGTTGGCTTTAGCAATATATGTGGAGTAAGCCTTTCCATCTTTCTCAAGTATGGGAATTTATTTCGAGTCTCTACACAGAGATTTGATGTGTTGGAAAACTTCTTCTTTCTGTCATTTTGGTAAGGTGCACATATTATTTGGTACATGTATTTGGTACATGTTATTGTGACTCCTTTTATATTTGCTTTTAAAGGAGTTTGTACTCTTTCCAGTGTGTTGAGGATTTGTTAAGTTATAGCATCTTTGGGTTTTCTTCTTATTTGCTTTATTGTTCTATTAATCCATGGTTTGTTACAAGTACCTGACATCAGTTTTGAGGGAACTAATTCACCAAGAAGTAATATTTTGCAGTGAAATCCACAGATCTTTGACAGGTATGTCAATAGAAAATTCTTCAATAAAACTGTTACTTAAAGTAGAGAACTTAAGTCGTATCTCATCAAAATTTGCTGACGGATTAAATGTATATAGATGAAAATCAAGAAATTAACATAAAAACATGTAATGATACTTTTAAAAGTGCTTATGGACAATAATTTTGACAAATTTTATTTTAAATTTTATGAATTAGCTACTGATTCAATCAAAGTTGTCATTGATTTTTGTTACTTCAGAAGTTCCTTGTGTAGCTATAGTTCTATCAAAGCATTGGCTAAAAACTATTATATGTAACTAGCCCTAAGCTGAGATTGCACAGGGTTAGGGAGGGCATAGAGTGTTTGAAGTAAGTACTTTTGTGCTGTATATTGCCAGATTTTCCAAACAGTTAAAAGTAAACAGAGGACTTGTGTGACAAAGTATCAGTAAAGAAGAAAACTGTGTAGGGATTTCTGACTAACTAGTGGGGACTGGGGTATGTTCCCTTAGGGAAATTTTTGAAACTCAAGTATGAACCTGCAAGCAATTCTAGAGAGTGATTTGAAATCTAGCAAACTAAAGGGACAAATTTAAAACTAATAACTATGTATATAATTACTTGCAAGCCTTGTTTTAAGGCAATTTTATTTTATAGCGTACTTAGAAAAATTAAAAACTAGGTGGATTGTAAGGCAATTTTAATTAAGACAAAATGGGAAGTTTTTTGAAAATGGTGATTTCAAGATTGGATCTTGAAGTACTTTTAGATCTGACAAATCTCTAGTAAAAGAGTTGAGATGTACAACATGTACTAAGCATATGTAACTGAGTTCATAGGTGGTGCAGCTGGCTTTTTGTCTTAAGTTTTACAACTAACCCAATTACCATTACAAGTATCATTTACAACTAACTTCTTAGCTGCATGCAACTATCCCTTTTTGAGCCCCTGTATTAAAGGTAC
Source organism: Dysidea avara (assembly GCF_963678975.1). Taxonomy (NCBI): domain Eukaryota; kingdom Metazoa; phylum Porifera; class Demospongiae; order Dictyoceratida; family Dysideidae; genus Dysidea; species Dysidea avara. The sequence goes on from NC_089273.1 coordinate 40,544,122, forward strand.
TATTTCTCATGATTCTATCTATATAATTACGTCACTGTAAATTCAGAAGAATGAGGTTCATACTACTGGTATGCTACCTGTGGTCACTTAGTATGATGCACATGCGGTCACTTAGTATGATTTATTGATTATAAGTACCCCCTCCCTAGTTGATAAGTGCCACTCTATAGAATGGGTTTGTGAGTATGGCAGCAGGTAGCATACCATTAGTATAAACTTCATACTTCTGAAATTACAGTTAAGTAGTCCAAATTTAGGGTTTGGGTTCAGCTTTATCCAGTAGCTAAATCCAGTTAGGGTTAGGATTTGGGTCCAGCCATATTCTTTAATTAGTCTTGTCCTCAAAAACCTATTCTGTGGAGTGGCAGTTATCAATTACGGAGGGAGCACTTAATCTTAAATGTACCACTCTGCGTGGGCAGTTCCAAGACACCTCCAGTGCCATAATTTGTATATTGCACTGCTGCAGACCGCAGCGAGTGCATAATAACTTATAACGCACTGGTTGCGGTTTTGTAGACCACAACGAGTGAATTATAAGTTATAATGCACCGACCGCAGTGCATTATACAGATATTGCACCGGCTGCGGTTTTGTGCTAGTCTCGTGCCCAGACCGCTTTTTTTCTTATTGTGTGGGGGCGGAGAAAAGAGGGTCTGGTGGATCTCCAATACATTTTTTGTGCAGCCAGATCTACAACTTTTGGGCATCGTTGATTAGTGGTGATGGATAGCAAAGGCTTGTTAACGAAGCGACAATAGGAAATACGGCGCGCGTACCCAAGGATGCAGCCTTGCTAAGCAAACGCGCGCCGTATTTCCTATTGTCACTTCGTTAACAAACCTTTTTTTATCGGTAATTAGTAATCATAAAACACGTACATACTGAAAACTACAACATACTACTACTACTTATTACCTAACTATATACTTATTACTACCTTAACAAACCTTTGCTATTCATCACCACTAATCAACGATCCCCAAAAGTTGTAGATCCGGCTGCACAAAAAATGTATTGGAGATCCACCAGACCCTTTTTTTCTCCGCCCCCACACAAAAAGAAAAAAAGCGGTCTGGGCACGAGACTAGTTTTGTGCAGCATAGCACAAATGCCGGTGGCGAAGACCACTACGACACTTCACCTAATAGGTGGAAAGACACTTCACAGATCACTCGAATTCTTTTATAGCCTGACATGTAAAGGTCGATTGTGGGCCATAACGTCACCAATACGTATAATGTTTACAAGCAGCCAATGGCGATCGAAGAAGCCAACGCGGGTGGCCACAACTCTAGTCTACATATATATATAAACGTACTTATACACCTTACTAGTCTGGTGCCATCTTGGCCCAGATTAAACTGTAGTCCACTTCGACAATGACTCAATAAAACAAATATATTCTAAATAATACTAACCTTTACGTTCAATTGTGGTAACCAGTTTTGTCATGCCACCACATTCGAGTTTAGCCAGTGTGAATAGTAAGAATTAGACTAGTATCGTTTAGTAGTTAGGTTTTGTTTACTTAAACCGTCTATTTAGCTGCTTTTTTTCGCTCGAGAGAATCATTATGGCGATTAGTCTGGTGCTTAGTCTATATGGCACGCTGGCATGCTGAGCACTACAGTTTTTTTTTAAACCGTTTGAACTTATTACAATTAAAACAACTATTACAACTACATAAAATACAGCTAGCTAAAGGGGGAAAACTATTACTACGGGAAAAGGGGATTGTCATCATCATCCGAGCCATGAAGGTACCATACCTCAAGATCATCTTAGCATTGTTGGACCACAGTTGCACAGACAGTTGTTGTAGCAAGTTCTTTCTAGCAACTTTCCGAGGGACACCGCTGCGAGGAGTGGTACGGTCAGCTATATTCTGTAAGGTTTTTAAGCAAAAGGTGTCCAAACTCCAAATGTTTCCACAACTAAAGGAATGAAATCTGACCCCACCTTCTCCACAGCTGCCAAATGCTTCTTATCCTTGGCAACCTCTCCAGCAGCAGCAGCAGCAGCAGCCACCCCAGCACATGAATCACAGGAGGAGATAAAAGCAGGCTGAGTGGTGCAGCGTATGGAGACATCGAAGTAAGCTGGACGACCATGCTGGAAGTCAGGATGAAAAACATCGCCAGGGCGCAACCCATCATCATAAGAAGCTCTCTGTTCCTTAAGAACCCCAGGGTGATCCTGTGAAACGGCATTATAAATGATGTTTACCAGAGCATCATGTCGACGTATTCTCATTGGGCCTTGAGAGCAACCTAACAGATGGTCACCATAGTTATCGATGGTAGAAAGACAGGTACACAAAGGAGAGAGCAGAAACAAAGAAACACCTAACCATATACGTAATCCAATAACAAATTCAGGCCCACGGATAGCCAAACCCAGGCTGACTCGAGGAATAGCTTTGAGCCAGCCACTACTTGTGCCAGAAGGGTGTGACAAAGCAGTCAAACGAGCTTGATCGCGAATGCCAAAGGATGCAAATAAGTCATCAAATAAATGTTTGTCTAATATAGCTAGCAGGTCCTTCTGAGAGGCTGAGAAAAGCAAATGACCACTGGAAATACCCGATTCAGAAAGTAAGGTAGCAGCATCCTCCTCATTAGGGAAACTGAGCTGATTAATATCAACAGAAAGAATGGTGGAGGCTAATTCACGAACACTGTTACATGAACCCAAAAATGCAGGTGAAGCAGAAAAAGCAGATTCACGTAACCCCAGGTCTCCTAATCGAAAAGGCAAAGATTCCGTCTCCAAGAGGTGTCGAAAAGACTGCACTGCATAATCCTACCACGGCAGGAACGAAGATTATGATCAAATTGAAGAAGAAAGGGTTTCAGGATGGTGAAAGGCACAGTGTGAAGGAGGTGAATAATTTTACAACTACTGAGGCAACTACGTAAAAGATGGAGCTCTACCTGAGGGTCATCTAACAGAGAAAGTTTCTCCTGAGTTAATGCTACTTTGTCCATTCGAGAAGAAAAAAAATCATTAAAGAAAATGTCATCACCCCAAAGAGGAGAACCCAGCAGTTCCAAACTTGTGACTCGCTTGATGTCAGTTGGGAGATTGGGAAAGAAGTCTCCAGAAGGCCAAAATAATTCACACTTGGTCAGATTCAAATGTAGTACAAACTCAGGACCTTGAGTGGCAAAAGAGATAAAAGAGATGATAAAGAAGACTTCTTCCCAACTAATGTGCTATCATCAAGGTACCAAAGATTTAACTCTACAAAGTCACGGAGATTTACAGCATCAATAAACTGTAAAATTACGAGTGAAAAAAGCAAAGGGCCCAGAGGGTCACCCTGTTGCAGTCCGGAAGAAGCCAAAAGCCTTCTATTGCCAAAGTGAAGCTCAGCCGGTTGGGAATAGCACCACTTCACCCAGGCAGAAATCTCAGGAAAATCTTCAGACACACGAGTGAAAAAGGCAGAGCGATCACATTCATTAAAGGCATTCTTCATGTCCACTTTCAACAAAGCTAAAGGGTCATCAGCACCATGAGTAGAAATAAAATGACGAGTGACCCTCTGAGCACTACATGATGAGAGTCGAACAGTGAATGCAGGTTAGTGATATAACCCATAGCGTACTAGCTTTCAATATCTCAGGTGGCTGCAGTACTGCAGGGAGAACGTCATCGCAACGTCTGGCTTGGCTACCCACAATCGATGTTAAAAACCTGGCTTTTATAAGCGTTACAGCTGTCTTGTGAGACTCTCCCCACCTATTAGGTGAGTGGTACATAACAGTTATACAACATGCACTCGTGCTCTGCCTGTATAAACGCACTTGCCTTCAGGCCTGATGGCCCTCAGGCTCATGCGTTTATATCAGGCAGAGCACTCGTGGCCGTTTCCCGGCTACACATGGCTAGTTACATATATGATCAAGGTAACAACAATAGCTGGCTAATAAACAGAGTAGATGCATTTCTTTATAAGCAGAAACAAATATATCCACACAGTAACTGTCCAGAGATGTCTGTCCACTGAAATACATTAGGTAGGTACTACTAGTGATCCCATTATGGTAAAACAAGCATCCATGCAGGTAATTTCTGATGAAATGAAATGACATCCTTTGTGTTATATACATGCAACCGTCAGCTTAGGAAAATGCCTATGAGATTGGCTGACCTGACAATCCTTTCAGACATGAACAATAATTTTTTTGTCTGATCCTTATTGGTATAATACATATAAGCCATCCATTTATGCATCTTCTGGAAATTTATAGAGATTTAAAAATTAGAATAAAAGTAGCTAGCCAGTTCATACACACGTACGCACATACACACATAATTTTGCATTCACATGTATGTAATATAACCCATTCATTATACATCATTTATAATATAATCATTTCAGATCTTAATACCATCACCCCTGATAGCTATTATGATGACCTCAAAAACGTTTGGATAAAGTTAGACAAAATGCTGGATATTATTAGCAAGGCAGGCACAGCCATGTGTTTGGCTAGTTTTCTTAATAAAATTCTGCAATACTCAAGGTTTAAAGGCAGTATGTAATGCACTATGATGCATATTAATTATTTTTGTGTAACAGTTCTGGGAATTTGTTATCAAGCATAATGCTTACATGATGGGTACTGTAGATTTTGCCAAACTGTATAGTGAAAGCAACACATGTAACAAAAAAGATCCACACAATTATGCTATGCTCTATTTACATGGTCATAGCACTGCTTTCTTCCTGCACACATAAGGATGTAGTGGTCTATAGGCAGTGATTTTAATCAAGCAGTAAAATTATAGCTATTATATGGCTGCTAAATTCAATGACTAATTTTAACAATTGCTCAATCCAGATAATATTGCTTTCCATATGCAAAAAGTGCAAAATTCTTAGTTAAGCATCGAGGATGAGGCAACAAAAGCAGGTGCCTATTAAGAAGTACGGCTAATGGTGCCCTATAAGGTCAACGAAGCATCCAGGTATTGTTTGGTGTAGTGAATTACATTCTTTTTATGTGGCCAGATCTGCAAAAAGGGGTCTTATAGCATTTCTAAATTCTCAAGTTTGACTCATCATAACTCCTAATGTGTTTAGCTTATCACCTTCACATTACACCAAACAATAGTGCCATGTTGAGGGTAATTTTAGTGACCAAATTCAGGATGGTACCATTTTCACAAAATGAAGTGTTGGGTTGCCAAGTACATGTAATCGAAAGACTATAAGACTACTTTTTGCAGATCCGGTCACATAATGAAGTTGTCAGCTAACTTTAAGTATACCAATGAGATTGGCTGCTTAAAGTAACTTAATTGAAGACTGACTCATTCCTTTCAGAAGTGAAAATATTTTGTCTGATGCATTGAGATTGCTGTACATGTGAGAAATAGGCTAGTCTGTCTGATTGTAATACAATTTTTATTGATAGAGAGTATAAAATCTAGAAAGTAAGTATGTATCTAACTTATACACACACACACAGATAAATGCATTCTGACATTAACAAACATATGACTGGATTTTACGTAACGAAGGGATAGCCAACTGCCCACACAAACTTCTAAATTGTGTGCAAGAGTCCCAATATTTAAGTGTTTGAAAATGTATTTCTGTATTATTTCAATAAATATTTCATGGATTTATAATTGGATTTCTCATCTAGTGTGCAAGAGTCCCAGCTTGTGAGCTACTACTTGGACATAACCCAGCCTCCACACACACACAATCAAACTCACATTTTTATCACTAATGAATTGCTAATACACTGTCATATTACAACCTATCTTTTCGTTAGAGTTGGTGAGCCTGGTTTCTGCAGCATTTATTTTATTTTATTTTTATTAAGGCTGTACAGCACAAGTGCTGAAGGTCTGTAGGACACCTGGTCCTACAGCCTGCTCAAAGACTTTAGCTACTTAAGGTGTGTTTGAAAAGTTGGAGAAAGGAGAAAAAATCCATGACTGGACCTAGGTAGCTAAAGTCTTTGAGCAGGCTGTAGGACCAGGTGTCCTACAGACCTTCAGCACTTGTGCTGTAAAACATTAATAAATAAAAAATTAAAATTTATCAGACACCGTGAAAGCCATAAGTGGAGGTTTGACAATATTCTGTGATCATGGCTTTGTTGGAATGGTGTGTAATGGGTCTCGGAGAGCTCGCTATTATTTTGTGTTTTGGAAGGGAAGGAGAATCCATAGAGAGCACAAATTAGCCATAATAGAGAAAAATGACCTCCACTGTGCCCAAAAGGTAGGTTTCCAAAATCAGGCCACAATAAACTATGTAATCTAAATCATAATACATTGTGTTTTTCACTATACTTTAGTTGCAATACTTGTTGTCTACATCCATGCAAACTGTAGTGCATACACGTTTGTGTAACAATTTTGGGAATATATTATGGCACGTAAATGTTGCATAGTCTGAACTTTCTGGAAATTAACCTGTCCTTGGAAATGTACTTTAAAGTGGTTTCCTTGAGCCCATGAATGGATAGCTGTTGTAAAAAGTTACCAGTAAATTTTACAAAATTCACCAGTTTTGGAAAGTACTTTAAACCAACATTACAGTGTGCTGCTGACAGAGTTCCTGGATGATATATCTCTGTCAAGTCATGATTTAAAAACTTTTAATTTGACCTTTCACTTTAAATTATCTGAGTTGTTGACAGTCCCTACAGTAATGCTACAGGAAATACCTAGCTACCTGGTTAAGAAATTATTCCACCCCATTTAACTCAATTAACCAAGTTAACTTTTCACTACTTGTCGTGCCTGTACAGCCAACCCACACTGCTAGAATTGCCATGCAGTTTGTGACAATTATAAGTTAAATTTAAAAAAAGTTTATTTACAAATCAAACAATTATAAACAATTATCTTTCAACAATTGCAGTTTACTGACTGCTGTCCTTTTTCTTACATTTAAAAGGTACAGTGACAAAACATGCAATAATTGCACCTATAAATGAAGACACACTGGTGATAACCATCACTGACTCTGCTCCACCAATTAAGCTTTTCATAGGACCATTGCTTAATAATGCAACTACTTGTGAGGAGAGGAAAGCAATAATTAGAATTGAACAAGCTCTTCCACTCAAGTTCTTTTCTTTTGGCGACCGTACTTTTCGCAGCAGAATGGAATAAGTGTCATACTCTGACACCAAGATAAAAGGAATTGTTAACAACATTATGGTAGTGTAAAACATAGCAGGAGAAAGAACAAACAGCACAATAACATTACGTGTTACAATCATTATGCCACTTTGTAACATGAGCACAACATAAGAGGTTACCAATGCTAACCTCTTTCCAAGCACTCTGATTAGTGGACCAAGTAATAGTGAAATTAATAGGGAGGAAAGTGCTGATACACCAAAAGCAAGTGAGCCAATTCTTACACCTTCAGTGTAATTTTTATACTCTGTTGAGTTTTCATCAGCAGTGACATCGCCTTCATAAATAAAATCAGCAACATAGTCAGTAAAGAAAAATGTCTGGCTGAGTATTGCTAAAAACCCGAAGAAGAAAGAAAAACACAATATCCACATATGTGATGACATGAAGTATATAAAATGAATATTCTCTGCTAACGAAGGAAGAAAATTACTTTTTGAAAAACATCCTGAGTTCTCTGCATCACCAAGGGCAGAGCTTGTTACATATTCTCCATAGGGCAAAATAGTCATATTATCAACTGACATGTATCTCATTGTTTGTGCACTTTGCCATGTTACTTCAATTCTACTGACAGATTCATCACAGTCACCTGACTCTTTGTTAGACTGTTGATCAGTTATTTCAGTTTCCATTACTTCAGGGTGATTACTGATTTGTTCTACACTCGGAGATGGGGCCGAGTTTGCTGGTGTGCTATCATCACCTATGCGCTGCTCACTAAAACTACATAGTGTAAAAACTAAACAAATTGCAATAACTAATAGTGATAATCCGCACACTATCTTCACCTGTGTGTCCAGAGTGGGTGACCACTCTATAGCTCCTATGGCAAAGCCGATTACTGCACCACCTGATATCCAAAAGGAACTTATTATGTTACCCTTGTTATTATGCTTAATAGGTAGCACATCCAACAGATATGCTTTGGCTGGAGATTGAAGTGAACCTGCGCCAAAGTCTACAAGTGTAGTAGCAATTACAACCAATATCAAAAGAACGACAAATCGCCAGTTTTTGTCTTGTATTGGATCTGTTATGTCTTTAGTAAAAGGAAATACAATTAGACCAGCAATACAAGATATCGTCAGCGCCAATATAAATGGCCTACGCCTTCCAAACCGACTATTACATCGGTCGCTGGCACTTCCAAGGTAGCTTTGGAATAGAATCCCTAATATAGGGCTAAAACATAGTAGCATGGAACCGTAAATTGGTGAAAATCCTTTGTCATAAATGGCTGGCACAAAGTACGCACCTTCAACTGCGTATAAAACATCCACTATACCCCACACACTGTTCAACGCGGCCACCCGTAGCCATAGAATAGCATTGGTCATGTTCAGCAGGGCTGACTTCTCAGTAATAATCAACGAAACTGTATCAGTGTTGGTGACAAGCTAGTTATATTTTAAACTTTACTACGTCCTGATCGTGCGGATTTCAAAAAAGCATTACCTTGTATCGAATCACGCTTTTAAGGTGGCTGTCAAGCGGACAACGGGCGCCCTGACTGTTAGAAACCTTATAACCTTTAAAATCACCGTTATGTAACAAAATACTTAATACTTTATACTTATATTTGTTAATTGTAAAACTCAAAATATATGACTACATAGTACAATATCTACAACATAATTCTAAATCTGAAGGTAATGGACCTTATCCGCAAGTACGTCATAATAGGTAAATGATCGTGTTTAGTGTAGACACTTCGTACGTAATCACTAAAATGAGCTTTGTTTGCGGATTTCAGAACTATTGGATGATAACAGTAAAACGCTAGTTAGCGTGATTATTATTATTATTATTATTATTAAATTAGCAAAGCCCACCAGGGGCAACACGCTAATGTCCATTACAATTACACACAATACCAATCAGATTGTTCTTAAAATTGTCAATATCAGAGATAGGTAGTTGGTTCCATTGAATAATTGTTCGTGGTAAGAAAGAGTATTTGTAAACATCGATTCTTGTTGGTAAGTGAAATAGCTTGAGGGAGTGGTTGGAACGAGTGTATGATACTGGAACTGATGGAGGTATACAACGATCGGGTATGACTATTAACCTTCTCAAAATTTTAAATAGCAAAGTAAGTCGAGTTATTGTCCTTCTGTCTCGGAGACTAGGCCATTCATGGTATGTCAGCATATCTGTTAGAGCAGCTCAGGTATTTCCGACCACCATGTACTTTCGGACGCAATATTTCCTAGAGGAGCAACAAGACTCGATCAATTATTACACTATTATGAAGACCTATGACTATAACCTCCATATATAAAATATAAAAGGATTCGGTTGCATCGTCTGGCTGCAGTGACCTCGGAAAGCCACTGTCCAAAAACGTCGATGCTCGGACAACGACATGTGTGCTCGGACCCCACCCTCTACACCCTTCCCATGCAACTTCAATAGCTATTGTGTGGTAGTGATTGATAGAGCTAACCTTGAGCTACCCCATGATATAAGCAGATTAGATTTTTATTAACTGGTATTGTAGATAGCCGGTTTTTCCCAAAGGTGGTAACTTGATCAAACGTCGGACGCAAAAAATCATTATATTTTCGGACTTTTCATTTATTTGTGATAATTTTGGTATTTTATGCCTTTCAGTAAAGCACTAGCTTAAAAGGCTTTAATTGCAGCAATTTAAACACAGGTATAGGGTGTTTTTCGTCAATTCTAGGTGGAAGAAGCCAAACTACATATAGCTGTAGTATAGAGTAAAGTATCAATTATCGGACAATATGATGTTCGGACAGCTGCCACCCACTTCCTGGAAATCCTGCAGCTTAGGTTATTGTACCAAAAGGTAGGCTACAATAAGCAATAATTATCCTCCAACAATCAGCTTTGCATGATTAAAAGCTTAAGAGTTACAGCCAATAGTATGCTTAGTCCGATAAAATCTATGCTCGGATAAAACTATCAGTTGTCGGACTTTGATTTTTACTACCAGTAAACAATGTCCAATTTATTTCAAATTTGTTTGCTATATACCTGTACTCATTAGCTATTAATGGCCAAAAAATGGTTTCGTTATCTTTAGCATAGAGGGAGTACGAGCCTCCCAATTTTTAGCGGTATTGTCGGACGCCCTCCGCTTTAATTTAGTCATGCCCACCAACAGAGTTCAAGCTTTTTGCAACAAATGCACCAGTGCTAAACCACAGAAGAAGGTAAATAAATATCTTTCAAGAGTAGAGGTGTGTTTTAAAGTTGATATTCAGGATATTTCTATTGGGACGCAGTATTTTTGGCTCCTAAATGAAGGAGATGCACGCTAGGTGGAAAAATGAAATTACGAGGTACAACTTTCTGACCAACCACATTTGTTAGTCTTGGTGCCTCAATCGCGAATACCACCTAGAAATGAAAAGATGTTCCATTTTCTACCTTCTATGGATGTACAAAGCAACATTTTCTTCCTTTTTGTTTCACCCATATAAGGTAGAGAAAGAAAAGCTTTTCAATTTCCGTGACAGTATTTGTGATAGGACACCAAGACTAGCATATGTAGGTGGTCAGAAGGTGGTTTTGCATAACTTCATTTTTCCACCTTGCGCGCATCTCCTTCATTTAGGAGTCAAAAATACTGCGTTCCAATGGAAATATCCTGAATATCAACTTTAAAGCACACCTCTACTCTTGAGAGATATTTATTTACCTTCTTCTGTGGTTTAGCACTGGTGCATTTGTTGCAAAAGCATCCAAACTCTGTTGGTGGGCATGGCTAAATTAAAGCGGAGGGCGTCCGACAATACCGCTAAAAATTGGGAGGCTCGTACTCCCTCTATGCTAAAGATAACGAAACCATTTTTTTGGCCATTAATAGCTAATGAGTACAGGTATATAGCAAACAAATTTGAAATAAATTGGACATTGTTTACTGGTAGTAAAAATCAAAGTCCGACAACTGATAGTTTTATCCGAGCATAGATTTTATCGGACTAAGCATACTATTGGCTGTAACTCTTAAGCTTTTAATCACACAAAGCTGATTGTTGGAGGATAATTATTGCTTATTGTAGCCTACCTTTTGGTACAATAACCTAAGCTGCAGGATTTCCAGGAGGTGGGTGGCAGCTGTCCGAACATCATATTGTCCGATAATTGATACTTTACTCTAGTACTTCTATACAAATTAGCTAAATAATGCCACTCCTCTTACTCATTTCACATTTTTCATATTATTAAAATCAATTTCAGATAGTGGAGGTCAGCAATAAACTGTAACAGTGTGCAAAACCTCGCTACCGCATATATGACTGTTCTATTAGAGTAGTTTATTGGTTGAGTGAATTTCACTTGTTAACTTTTGTGTTGTAAGCTCCTGTATTTTCCTAGAATTTGTTCTGGAGCAAGTCATAGATGTTGGGTCATGCAAACACGAAAACCTGTAAAATTTAAACCAGCGAAATTCGCTCAAAATATAAACTACTCTAGTAGAACAGTCATATATGCGGTAGCGAGGTTTCACACACTGTTGTAGTTTACTGCTGACCTCCACTACCCGAAATTGACTTAAACAATATCAAAAATGTCAAATGAGTATAGAGAAGTGGCCTTATTTAGCTAATTTGTATAGACGTACTATAATACAGCTATATGTAGCTTGGCTTCTTCTACCTAAAATTGACAAAAACACCCTATACCTGTGTTTAAATTACTGCATTTAAAACATTGTAAGTTAGTGCTTTACTGAAAGTCATAAAATACCAAAATTATCACAAATAAATGAAAAGTCCGAAAATATAATGATTTTTTTGCGTCCAACGATTGATCAAGTTACCACCTTTGGGAAAAACCGGCTATCTACAATACCAGTTAATAAAAATCTAATCTGCTTATATCATGGGGTAGCTCAAGGTTAGCTCTATCAATCACTACCACACAATAGCTATTGAAGTTGCATGGGAAGGGTGTAGAGGGTGGGGTCCGAGCGCACATGTCGTTGTCCGAGCATCGACGTTTTTGGACAGTGGCTTTCCGAGGTCACTGCAGCCAGACGATACTACCGAATCCTTTTATTTTTTATATATGGAGGTTATAGTCATAGGTCTTCATAATGTTGTAATAATTGATCGAGTCTTGTTGTTCCTCTAGGAAATATTGCGTCCGAAAGTACATGGTGGTCGGAAATACCTGAGCTGCTCTACATTGTCGTGTTGTTGCTAACTAGATCTGAACCACGGTTTGTTTAGAACAAAATGAGCAGCCCGATGATGGATCATTTCAAGTTTGTATATACTTGTATTGTGGTAGGGATCCCAGATGGCTGAACAATACTCAATGGATGGTAGTAGTAGTAGTTGTTTGTATAGGTGGTCTTTAATTTCTATTGGGGCAGTGTGCAAGGTCCTTTATAGGAAGCCAAGAAGTTGGTTAGCCTTGCTGCAAATATAGTTGATATGGGGGTTCTAGGATAATCTGTGATGAAGACGGATACCTAGATAGTTATGTTCCAATACTGTATTGAGTGGGATGTTGGACATTTTGTATGTAAAGCTACTTTTGTTGTGATGTAATGTTATTTGTAAAATGTTACATTTAGGAATATTGAACTCCATCAGCCAGTTGCTTGCCCATTTGGTTAAAGAATTTAGATCATTCTGTAGAATGTGATGGTCATTTGGTGTTGCTATAACTTTGTAGAGCAATATTCATTCATTCATTCATTCACTCACTCACTCACTCACTCACTCACTCACTCACTCACTCACTCACTCACTCACTCACTCACTCACTCACTCACTCACTCACTCACTCACTCACTCACTCACTCACTCACTCACTCACTCACTCACTCACTCATTCAGAGTAGTTTCAATACCATGGTAACCAAAAATTACGCAATGGACCACGCCCTAATTGCCATGTTTTTGTACCAGACTGCTTGATGTTGCAAGTTGAATTCCTTGCTAAATTCATGTCAAAACTTATTAATACGTAAGTAAAATAGATTCCAGTGATAGAATAAAGTATGTAGGTGAGTTATTAGGCATTAATAGATACGTACTACCTCTCAACAGGGCAGTTTCGTAGGAAAGAGAAATGCGTAAAAATGGATTTGGTCAAATTGCAACCTATTCACCGCCTAAAGGTGGTTAAAACTAGGGGAAACTTGAAGTATAGGTCTTCATCCAGCACCACAGCATCGTACAACCACATCCAGCCATCCCCGAGTTAGCCTGAATCGCCGGCTCATGTGCTGGGATTCCCACTTCGTGTGAAAAAGCAGATACTAAAATAAGACCGCTAAACTTTAACTGATGGTTGATTTCGACAATAAAACTTAACTCTAGCAAAATTCACCACTAAGAGTCTTCTTTTGCTGGCGTTGTACCGGCCATCACCGGTCTCAGCGGCGTGCCTTTCAGCTCTGGCTAATCCTGGGATAGCTGGATGTGGCTGTACGCTGCTGGATAAAGACCTATACTTCAAGTTTCACCTAGTTTTAACCACCTTTAGGCGGTGAATAGGTCGCAATTTGGCCAAATCCATTTTTACGCATTTCTCTTTCCCGCTACGAAACTACCCTGTTGGTAGGCAGTACACTGTTATAACAGGGGAGTAACAGTAACTATGGGGAGTAAAATATTTTACTCTGAAAGGGGAGTTTGGATTACTAGGAGAGTAACAGTAACCCACTAAGGGTAAAGAGAACTCCAAGTATGTGAAGGCACCAAACTGAAGAGTTCCCATTACCAGCTAGCTAGTAACTAAGGTGAACTCAGTGAGCCAGTATGGCTGAGGCCACATATGAATGAGCCACATGCAGGTTATAGCTGTCTCACTGTGTTATTTTCTCCATTAACTAGCCAGTTCAATTCTAGCCACTCAATGTAAAAAGGAAAGTAATTATTTAGACTTCCTTTTCAATGGCAGCCATTTACTCATGTTATATTTTACAGGCTAACCAAGACATAGTAAAGGAAACAGATTGTACGAAGGCAGGAGGATGAATTGTTACTCAAGAGTCAATAATATTTGAAATATGTATGTATGTATAATTATTAAATACCATTTCTATTACAAGCGCATTGTTTAGAGTGAAGAGTATTAGATTATGTCTATAGGTGTAACTTTGTTGGGATAGTGCTACTGGGCAACCACCTAAAATATGAGCGGTAGTTGGCCGGTTAGAGTCACAAAGGGTACACTTGGCACCACACTGTATGTGCCAGGGATGCAGGTTTCTTTCTTGTTGAGAGCATCCTCGGGCACTCTGCCTACTGCTGTTAACCTGCGTCGCTGGCACATACAGTGTGGTGCCAAGTGTACCCTTTGTGACCCTAACCGGCCAACTACCACTCATATTTTAGGTGGTTGCCCAGTAGCACTATCCCAACAAAGGTACACCTATAGACATAATCAAGTACTGTTCACTTTAATTTCTCAGTTAATTACTCTCTTTTCTGATAGCCAGATGGTCAGTGTCTATGCGGACCTGCAGGGACATCGTTTTAATGACTCTCCTCCTGAAACCATCCCCTCCAATGTCTTAGTCACTCCTTACAGACCCGATGTTGTCATCTATAACAGACACTCTGCATCGATGGGCATTATAGAGCTTACATGTCCATTGGACTCAATACATCATTTGGAGTCTGCACACAACCGCAAACTTTATAAACCTGAGTATGTACAGCTTTTGGCTGAATTGGATCATTTGAAGATTCCTCACTGCTACAGAACTGTGGAAGTCAGTGTTTTGGGCCATTTTCAACCTAGTTCTATTGCTGCAATTAAGGATGTGATAAATTTTACCCGGCAAGTATCCCTATTTTCCAAAGGAAGTGCTAGAAATCTTTTGTTCAAGATGGCCAGTGCCTCAATTTCTGCTTCACAGAGAATATTTTATGGTAGGAACTCTAAAGAATGGACAATCAACCCGGACTGTTTTTAATCTGTATATAATTTAAGCTGTAACTTTAGTTTTGTACCTAAATTTATAATTTTTTTCCTTGCTATGCCCACTGCTGTCCACTGTTGGTCAGACATGTGGTCGCATGTTGTCCGAGGACACATAATATATAATTTGTTTGTAATCATGCATGTTTTCTCATCAATTATTAATGATGGTTCTCTCTCCCATAGAAACGGCTTCTTTAACAACAGACCTTATTCATTTAGAACAGTACGCGCCCTCTGATGTCACGCGAAGCCATAAAAGGCTCCCTATTTGCCATGGTGATGGTCTTTAGGACGCCATTTCGAGTTCTAAAACTGGGCGAGCACAACGGTTGCTATCATGTTGCCATAGTTATGGTACTGCAAATGGCGAATTTGGCAGAGAATTGTGATGTTACTATGGTTTTGGTACTGCAAATGGCGAATATTGGCGGACAACTCCTTCGCAACGGATTGTAAGCGCTATGAAATTATTTCAGTGAATAAGGTCTACAGAGCCGTGTTGAGTAGTTGAAAGCAGTTTGCTTCTCTGAGGAATTGTAGTGCTTGAAAAGTGATACTAAAGTGTTTACTTGTTCGTGAATAATTACTGGACGCCGGTTCACTAGAGTATCTCGTTCATTGTTTCTTCAGGTACGTTTGAGCTCATATCTGAGTCGTCTCGTGTGACACACCAGTTTATTAAACTGGCTCCAACGGAAGTCACCGCTACTTGTGAGGGTTTAGGCGCTTTATTGTGACACGGCAGGAATAGTTCAAGACTCAGGGAAAGAGAATAAAATTCGGTGGACTCAGTCGTATCACTGACTTGTACGTACAGTATTTTTCAACCCATCCATGCTCACCACTAGCTACTAGTAGTGAGTGTGTCAGAAGTTGAAGACTTGAGGGAGGAGAGGAAAGCCACCTAGCTTAAACATGGCGTACATATCATGTCCGTCTGCATTCGGTTGACGTTAGCAACCGGACACAATGATATTGCTTGGTAAGGTCAGTAGCCTGTATCATTGTCTTTACATAATTACATGCAGATTCACTGGAATTAACTAGTAAGATGTATTGTCTCAGTGCATTTAACAAGAATCTTTGATACAATGTACATTGTGTGTCTTCGACTTCATCAACTTTCCAAGTTGTTCTTGACCTGTAAGGAGATAATGTTTATCTAATCAAAAACAGCCAAGCTGTAAAAAAGGAGTGCGGCCCTTGAAAAGGCTATGGTGAAAAAGATGTGAAATCCAAGGTGGCGGCCAAGAAATGGCTGTGATGGTAGGTTAATGGTAAAAATTTTAATAACGAAAATTCAGGTGAATTTGGTGCCGCTTGGTCAATTGGCACAAAATTCACCTGAATTGTCGTTATTAAAAATTTTACTATTAACCTACCATCACAGCCATTTCTTGGCCGCCACCTTGGATTTCACATCTTTTTTCACCATAGCCTTTTCAAGGGCCGCACTCCTTTTTTACAGCTTGGCTGTTTTTGATTAGATTTCACTTCTTTTTGTATTTGTATACACCAAAGCCGGCCTATGGCCAGCTTTGGGGCTTTTTAACCTATATAATTTTCTTTTCCACAGGAAATAGAAAAAGATGAAGCAGATTTTATAAATACTTTAACTCATTCTGATTTTATCAGTGAATGTACAAATTGTATATATAATGCAAATATCAAGAGTTCATTATATTATGAACTCTTGCATATATTTATTACATGTCAATTAATCCCCACAGGATAATTTGCAGCTGATCTCTCTACTGGGTAACTTGAAATGTAGCTGAACTCTCTACAGGGTGATCTGCTTGTACGTAGATGAACTCTTTACAGGATTCTCTCTACAGGGTGACTTGACTCTAGCTGAACTCTCTGCAGGGTTATCTGTTTGTAGTTGAATTCTCTACGGGGTGATTTGTTTGCAGCTGAACTCTCTACAAGGTAACTTCTTCTAGCTGATCTGTCTACAGGGTGACTCGTTTCTAGCTGGTCTCTCTACAGGGAGATTTGTTTGTAGCTGAATTCTCTACAGGGTGATTTGTTTGCAGCTGAACTCTCTACATGGTGGTTGCTTTGTAGCTGAACTCTCTAAAAGGTGACTTCTTCTAGCTGAACTCTCTACAGGATGATCTTTTCATAGCTGAACTCTCTACAGGATGATTTGTTTGCAGCTGAACTCTCTACATGATGATTTCTTTGTAGCTGAGCTCTCTACAGGTGATTTGTTTGTAGCTGAACTCTCTACAAGGTGATACTTCTAGGTGATCTCTCTACAGGATGACTTGTTTCTAACTAAACTCTCAACAGGGTGATCTGTTCATAGCTGAACTTTCTACTGGGTGATTTGTTTGCAGCTGAACTCTCTACATGGTGGTTTCTTTGTAGCTGAACTCTCTACACGGCAACTTCTTCTAGCTGCATTGATCTCTCTACAGGATGACTTGTTTGTAGCTGAACTCTCTACAAGGTGATATTTCTAGGTGATCTCTCTACAGGATGACTTGTTTCTAACTGAACTCTCAACAGGGTGATCTGTTCATAGCTGAACTTTCTACAGGGTGATTTCTTTGCAGCTGAACTCTCTGAATGGTAGTTTCTTTTTTTGTAGCTGAACTCTCTACAATGTGACTTCTTCTAGCTGAACTCTCTACAGGGTGACTTGTTTCTAGCTGAACTCTCTACCAGTGATTTGTTTGCAGCTGAACTCTCTACATGGTTTTTTCTTTGTAGCTGAACTCTCTACAAGGTAACTTCTTCTAGCTGATATTTTTACAGGGCATATTTGTTTGTAGCTGAGTTCTCTACAGGGTGATTTGTTTGCCGCTGAACTCTCTACATGGGAGTTTCATTGTAGCTGAACTCTCTACAATGTGACTTCTTCTAGCTGAACTCTCTACAGGGTGACTTGTTTCTAGCTGATCTCTCTACAGGGGGACTTGTTTCTAGCTGAACTCTCTACAGGTGATTTGTTTGCAGCTGAACCTCAACATGATGGTTTCTTTGTAGCTGAACTCTCTACAAGGTAACTTCTTCTAGCTGATCTTTCTCCAAGGTGATTTGTTTGTAGCTGAATTCTCTACAAGGTGACTTCTTCTAGCTCAACTCTCTACAGATTGATTGATTTTTTTGCAGCTGAACTCTCTACAGGGTGATCTGTTCGTAGCTGAACTCCCTACAAGGTAACTTCTTCTAGCTGATCTCTCTACAAGATGACTTGTTTCTAACTGAACTCTTTACAGTGTGATCTGTTCGTAGCGGAACTTTCTACTGGGTGATTTATTTGCAGCTGAACTCTTTGTATGACTGTTTCTTTGTAACTGAACTCTCTACAAGGTAACTTCTTCTAGCTGATCTCTCTACAGGGCAATTTGTTTGAGCAGAACTCTCTACATGATGGTTTCTTTGTAGCTGAACTCTCTATTAGGTACATTCTTCTGGCTGATCTGACTACAGGGTGACTTGTTTGTAGCTGAATTCCCTACAGAATAACTTGCAATGTAATATAATTGAGTAAATTATAAATGCAGCTGAATGCTTTATTAGGGTGACTGTTCTATTAGAGTATCTCGATCTCGCATTTGTTACACGTAGTTGTCTTTCGAATCATAACTTAGTGGTTTGTAATCCGATTCTTCTGTACTACTGCAAGGACTTTCTATGATGATTATTCCAGCTACACACTGATTTTCAGCTCGTTGCTCTAAGCGGTTTGCCTGGTAGACACGAAAACTAATAGTTTTTATTCATAAAAATCGATCGCGTAATTTTGACACAGGTCGGGTTTTGTGTCATATCTCCATGGTCTTTATCCCGATTCCTTTCAAACCACAAAAAGGCACTCCTACGATGGTTGCTCCATCTACATATCAATTTTCAACTGATTCTTCAAAGGAGTTTACCCTGTAGACGTGACAGATCATCGACCTTAATTTACGCAACTAATCGGTCATAACTCCGTGAATGTTCATCGCATTCCCACCAAAGTTGGTACAGAGATCCGCCTTAATGAGCCCTTTAAGTGTGCCACATTTCAGCCCGATCCGAGCACGCATTCGTGTTTTATTGCGGATTTTGCGAAGTGTCCGAAATGAAAAAGAAGTAGAAGAAAAAACGAAGAAATTGAAACGAAATTTTGTTCGCTCGTATCTCGGAAATGGCTGGAGCGATTTTCTTCAAATTTGGTGTGTAGACTCCCCTTGCTGGCCGGCACGTCTGTAGCAAATTTGGTTCCAATCGGATAAGGGATCACAGAGCTAAATAGGTTTGAAAATTGCATTTCCTTTCTTCCTGTTAATATACTCTCGGGTGGCACGCCGGCTTCTTGGGCCGCACGACACACTACCGTGTGTCTTGATAGTTACGTAAGCACATATTTACTTTTTTTAGCACGGATGTCTCAATGTCACTGAGAACATAGATTTTTTACAGCATCCAGTAAGTGTGTTAACATACAGTGACTGTGCATCAATTTGTAAACATATATTACAGGTGCCACAAGAAATCAGTGAACAAATAGACAAACAAAATTATGAACTCCAGGTAGCAAAAAGTGCTGTTTTGCATGATAGCAACTGTGCCTTTTTAGTTTACACTACCAATGCTGCTGGTCTGGCAGAATTGTTTTTACAACTTTGTTGGCAACTGTGTGTGATGTACCTTCAGCCATAAAGGTAACAAATATATGATTGTTGAATATTTCTTTACTATACTGCTACTTGCCACAGCTGATAACATGTCATGTGGCAGGAAGTAACTCCAGTGAAGTGGCAGTGAAGCGTCGTTTGCTGATGATGAAGCCTTGCTACTGATCTCTTTTTTTCAGTGACTTTCCAATAGTATAAAGCTGGATATTGTAAATATTTTGTTACAGTTTTGCTGTATGTCTTTAATATCATTTGAGATTTTATACGGAGTTATGTGCAGAATTTCATGGAGTAAAGCAAATGCCTTGTATGCTTTTGTGAACTCTCCTAGAGTAACTAAAACTCCCTACAATAGATTTTTCAAAGGGTTCCTGTTACTCCTTTGCAGGGTGTTAGTTACTCTCCACAAAAATATAGGGGTGTTAAATCCTCCCTACACTGGGAACTCCCCTAGAGGAGTAACAGTTACTCCTTATTTTTAACAGTGTACGTATCTTTTAATGCCTAATAACTCACCTAAATACTTTATTCTATCACTGGCATCTATTTACTTACGTATTAATAAGTCTTGACATGAATTTAGCGAGGAATTCAACTTGCAACATGAAACAGTGTGGTACAAAAACATGGCAATTTGCGTGTGGTCCATTGTGTAATTTTTGGTTACCATGGTTTTGAAATTGCTCTATTGTTTATTACGTAATTTTAACCGCATTTCGTATTATTCTTAGTACTTGGTTGTATAATTATTAATGGTTATACAAATAGGGTTACAAAAATAAAGTTTAGGCACTAGGCCTTTGTTAACATATCCATATCCTATGTCATTTCAATAATTATCAAGACTTGCTTTGAAAGTAGAGATCGTTTGTGCTGAAACAACTTCTGCTGGCAGGGAGTTCCATGTATTATCACTGTCTGGGTGAAAAAGTTCGACCTTAAAAGTAGACGTGATGGTTTTTTGAAAAGTTTCAAGTGGTGTCCTCTTGTGTGATGCACAGAGCTTAGAGTAAAGTACCTTGACCAGTCGACATCATAATAACCGTGTAAAAGCTTGTAAACTTCAATTAGATCCCCTCATTGTCATCGACAGTAAAGAGAATAGAGCCTGAGTTTTCTTAACCTTGACTCATAACGTAATTTGACCAGTCTGTTAACAAGTTTACTGGCCCGCCTTTGTACATTTTCCAGAGTGTCAATGTCCCGGACTAGATATTGACACCAAAGGTGAACACAATATTCTAGCTGTGGTCTAACATAAGTTTTATACAGGAAGATAAACAATTCTTTAGAGAATTTTGTAAATGTTCTTTTAAGCATTCCCAAGATCCTGGTTGCAGCAGCTGCAGCTTTATCACGGTGTAAGGAAGGTTTAAGAGAAGATGTTACCCTTACACCTAGATCTTTCTCAAAATCTGTCTTTGTCAACTCTTATTTGGAGATGAAATCCTAGTTCAACACACATGGAAGGTGAAGAATAAGGTGAAATCCTACTAGTTGTGTTATTACCTGTACTTAACATCGGTTGTTGTGAGGTGTACTTGAGTGGAAATTCTGTGCTGAACACTGACTAATCCACTGCTGAATACCATAGATAATTAACTCTCGCTAGTTATCTATGTGAATACTGCATGATTACTGAAGAAATGAGAGGTAATTGTGATAGTACATCAACTGATTTGAAGGACTGATATCACGCGATTCAATGATGTAGCAAAGATAATCATGTGATTCAAGGATGCAGCCAAGATAATAGGTTCTTGTTATGTAGTAGGCTACACTGTTGCATAAAGATTATCATATTATAAGCTGCAGTAAATAGCAGTATTGTACCCACATGGCTAGCTTGACATGTCTTTAAACATTTTTTGCTCAAAGGACTGTAAGCTCTATCACAAAGATTGTGAGGCTTCCCAGCTGCATGGGGGATGGGTGGCTGATTTTCTCACAATCAGGTGTGCTTCCAGGTTGAGAGGTCTACATAGCTCATGTGCAAGGTAGTGGCGCTAGGATGAACAGTGACCTCCTCAATGGCATACACCTCCTTTATGACATTGATCCCAGTGACAAAACTGCCAGCATCAAACATGGAAGAATTTTCATCTCCTAATTCTCATTTAAATTTACAATATCACTTTTCAAAACAAATATAATAGGGTTTCCAACTCAAAATAAGAAGGTGCTTCCTTTTGTTGTTTCTGGAGATTGTTACACAGACTTACCTTTAAGATAAAGCAAACAAGTACTATTTTATTATTGGAATCCTTGTAGCATTTGGTATCAGTATAATAATTTTGATGCACAAAAACATCCAAGAAGTGGCCATGTGACCAAAAATACCAGATTAGCTACATTGGACAGTCAATTTGAAAATATAAGTCACAATTAGTGTATTTTATACCTCATTGAAAACTTCTACATCTTTTTAGTGCTATAGGCTGTATAATGATACTGTTGGCCATATGACCAGTGTTTTGGAAATTTACAGTTAAAGCTGCACTGATATTGAAAGCAGTAGACAGTTTAACAGTAAATTAGTGCTAGTTTGTTATCTTAAAGGTCAGTCTGTGTGAAACTAACCAGAAATAATGAAAATTAGAGGTATCATGCTATTTTGCAGTGGAAATCCTATATGATGAGATTTTGGTCATGTGACCACTTTTTGGATATTTATACATGTGTTAAAATTATGTTGATTTATCTTAAAGGTCAGTCTGTGTGAAAATATCCAGAAACAAAAAAAGAAGCACGTTCTTATTTTCAGTAGAAACTCAAACTATAACAAGTTTGCTACAGAGTCTGGACAGTGTCAGTTGCAACACACTAATATATAGTGCACGATGATACCTTATAGCTAAGGACATGCTATTCCTACACACAATGTATTCAATGCACTAACTTGTTAGTTCTTGTAAGCCTTACAAGATAGTCATGTATGGTTGTAAGAAATTTGAGGAATAAAGAAAAACATTATCAACAGAATCAGCTGCTTGATGGATATAATGCAGTGGTACTATGGAACAGGTAGGTGGAGGATTGAGATGTTACGTTGCAGGGTGTAATTTGTGCCTACATGCCCTATTTTCACAAGCCCAGTCACATATTTCTGCATCAATGTCTATATTATAATCACTGCCCAGTCATAGCGTGGCTACACTTCGTATGTAGACCAGACAGTTCCCTTTAAATTGAGGTGTGAAGGTATTACATGTTAACATAAGTAAAGCATGTTTGCAAAACTACAATGTTTCAACAGCATTAAGAGAGATGAGCTATAGATTATCACTGTAAAATTACTGCACTACTCCAAGAAAAAAGGACCTTAATGTACCCATATGTGACATCATCACAAAACTTTTCAACATCTACAATGTTTGTTTACACTAAAAACACTTCTCTTTGTACTTTATGTTTTGCTATACTAAGCATCAGCTTTATTTTGTAGATCTGTAGTATTAGACTGGCAGAAGAAGAGACTTTTTTTGGCTGAGCCTCGCAATGTGGTCTGTAGTTTATTTTATGTCACAAAGTATTTCTCCATACTATGGACTACTCAAAACCACCTGCTGGACCTCTGTCAGCATTGGGCAAATTGGGATATTATCTCAGGAAATTCTAGTATTTTGGTCATTCCATGCTAAAGTATCACAGAAATTAAAATGTTAACCCACTCTTTTCAAATTTCTTCAAAATTGGCATAAAAACAGTGCATCATGAATCAAAGTTATACACCAAGTTTCATTGATTCCTTTGATTACATTCCATGTCATGCCTGTTTGCTATACTGTAGGTATTTTACTGTATTTGTGATTGTGCAATACTTCTAATACAGTAAAACCTGTCTAAAAGGATCACTGTATAATAAGGTCACCTGATTTAACTGACCATTGTATAACAGTCTCCTAACTGTGTCATTTGTGTACACAGTGACATTAACATGTTTAATGCAACCAACTCCTTCATAAGGCAGGGGACCAGAATGGACAAGTTCACTATAAATTATATTATTTTTATGTTGAGCGACTAAGTAAATTTATAGTAGTTAAATTAATGTAATCTCATCAACTAAATGGTTTTAGATAATAAGTAATTGTATAAGTTGTGTTTTGAACATTAACTTGACTTTCTTCCTTGAGTAGAGCACATGTGTAGTAGTAAATGATGGTATATCCATGCCAAAATAGCCAAACTGCAGACAGAAT
The DNA here is from genome assembly GCF_963678975.1 of Dysidea avara. Lineage (NCBI taxonomy): Eukaryota > Metazoa > Porifera > Demospongiae > Dictyoceratida > Dysideidae > Dysidea > Dysidea avara. The sequence continues at coordinate 40,568,057 of NC_089273.1, forward strand.
AGCCAACTATGAAGTACATCAAAATCAGCAACCAAGAAAATGCTCCAATGATTAAATTTCAGCTAGACCAATACTCTTTACTTTAACTCTAAATGATACAGTTGTAGTGCCACTACATGCACCCTTTTCACAACTTGACTGTCATGGATTTGTTGTAACTGAGCACTGTCCCTGCCTACCACTGCATTTCATAGAATACCGGCTGTATACGTATATGCAATATACATATATGTGAAAATACTGTACAAACAGTACATTTAGCATTCACTATTATGAATTATTTGTAGAAACAAATTTGTACCCAACACACGGTGTGCCACACATATTCATATGGAATGCTATTGCTGACCACAATATTATGCTGTTGATAGATGCCAATTGAGGAAAACATTAGTGGAGCAAATAGGTGGCGGTAGGAAAGACTTTTTAGTCTAATTTTGTTTATGCAATGGATGCCGTTAAAGGCTGGATTTGCATCTTCCACATGCAATTGTTTGTTTCAAACAGATGTGGAATTTTCTTCCTCCAATGCTCTATGTTATGGCTCACAGCTGACAAAATTTCAATCAATAACTTATTTCAAATTTAAATTAAGTTATGAATCATTAAAGTGGTAAACTTTGGTGTGTGGATCATCTTTTTTGCAAATTTGGTCACAAAAAGACTGGTACGTAGCACCTATATATCATTGAAAGTTCTTTGCGTGCTAAAATTAATTGTAAGGTTACCAAACTTCTCATGCAAGAGGAGCAGCATGCAAGTCTAAGAGAATAACATACACCCCTGTACCTTAAAGAAGTTGATTTGTTGGTTATTTCAGTGAAAATAACAAAAGGTATAGACAGAAGTGATTCAGCAGAAGTGATTGAGAACAGACATAACTTCAGTACAAAGGGCATGTCATGATCTATTTACTGTACATAAAAAAATAATATTAAGAGGTAGCACACAGTTATACATACGTGTGTGTGCATTCTATATAAAACATAGCTAGAGGCTCTCACAACACTATTCTGGACACCGTAAGACTCCACTATACTGTTCTTATTGGAAAGTTGTCCTGATCTCAGAGGCTTAATTGTATGTATATTTAATACAAATGGGACCTTAGACAAATACTTTGATAACAAGGCCGGAGGAGACGGTCCGGTTGGTCAGGCCTGAGCCGGACCAATAATCTGGAGTTGAACCAACTAGCTGACCAGCTCGAACTACATTACTCTCATGCAATCTTTGGACGATCACATCTACATGTAGCTACGTACATTTTACAGATGTTATTGAAAATGCATGACACGAGTAGTTACCTAGTTTCTCAGCCTAACTAAAGCACAGAACTACACGTATAGTACCTCCAATCACCTTACTGTACAGCATAGCATTCGTATCGTTCGTACAGAAATGATTGTGGGTTCTACGTACAGTATCACGTGTGCTGACAGTTGGCATTTATCACGTGTAAGGCAGGTGCCTTCTTTGATTCTAAACCAGCACACTTATATCACAATTCAATCTTCATAAAGTAATCATTAGCATTCCTTGACTTGTCTCTCTTGGCTTCTTTTACTGGGCGAAGGGCTGGCAGTGACAAACCCGGCAGATGATTCATTCCGCGGCAAGAAGCTGTACACCCATACATTACATGGTGGCCATCTGGATGAGATGTTGAGTAGAAATCACTCCTCTTCAACTACCCACTCGTCCTGTCGAGATACTGAGCAAACTTTCAGTCTCACCCACATCGCGCCATTTTCGAATACTGATTGGTCTCGTGACTGTCCACCAGTATATTTACGTGATGATTAGGGACCCGTCGATTTCGCCAGCAAAATTTTTGGCATAATGGTTGGGTAAAAGCAAAGAGCAAAATGCTGGCATAATACGTGCAATTTTTGTGAAGTGGACATAAAAATTGTACAAAAGATCGAGATACTCTAATAGAACAGTCAGACACGCTAAAATATCGACAATGCATAGCTAATTGTTACAAGAACAACAAGTGACAATCGAGATACCCTAATAAAACAGTCGCACATGTTAAGCAATATTAGCTGGCTCCTTGCTTTACATGTTAGAAGTAATTTCTGATCGAGATACTCTAATAGAACAGTCACTTTAAGACGAAACTGTAGCTTTGCACTTGCAAATATTCAATTAACAAAGATCAGTGCTGAGCAAAATTATAATTCATGAGCAAAATATGGAGCATAATAGGTGAAAAATAAAAGAATTGCTAGAAAGAAAAATAGGTAGAAAAAAAAAGCAAAATAGACTGGTCCCTAGTGATGATCCGTTCACTTCATATAAACCAGTATAGTAGTATACCGTATTTTTGTAGCTGTGTAGCTTTTTATTGTAGCTGTGTGAATTCACTGTATAGTAATTATATCCTAGCTAAAGGGGGCCATGCTGCATGGGTTCCCTGTGAAATTTGGGGGAAAGTTGCGAGTTGCTAGCTAGTTTTACTTTAAAGTTTAGCATCAATTTTAAGTTTTAAGGCATTTTCAAGCCTTTAAATTGCAAAAATCCTGCAGCTCCTGGGGGTTGTACCCCCAGACCCCCATTGAACTTCTAATTGCTAGCTATAGCTAAATGAACCACACAGCAAATTTCATGCTGTGTCCCCTGTATGTCAGGTCTACAATTATACATAGTATAGAAAGTCTGAAAAACAACAGATAGGCTTGAGCATATTTATATAGCTAGCTAGCAGTGAAATATCACTAAAATTGCATATCTGAGTGTCTAATTTTAAAAAATTTCCTATGGGGGCATGCCCCCAGACCCCCCTAGAATGCTCAGCTCCTCTCTCATTGGCATGTATACAGTAGCAATTTCAACATTATAGTCAATGGCCTGACCAACTCAATTTTCCCTCCTCCAGCCCCCGGCCCTGTGATATCATGGTGTCCACATTTTAGGGTGGCTTAACTTACATAGGAGGGGTACAAAAGGAAGCTACTGTTTTATTGTATTATTGCATGGATTCCACATACGTATGATGCCCCAAATGAGGCATAACTTCCATTATTTCTTGCTAAATTAGATGATAGTAGAACAGGTGTGAAGAAGGCATTTAATAAACGTAGAACACACATACACCATTCGCTGTATAGCGAGTACTTTGTGACATGCTCCTATTTGCCACAAGTGTATAGCAAGTACTAGTTTTTGAGCTGACATTTGATGATCTACATACATGTACATTAACTTCAACTCAAGTTCTAGTTTTAGCACTGATGTTATGGTTAGATTTTGAACATTTTGTAATACTGCACCTGATAAATTCTTTGTACTTCATGGACTTTAGCTGGAGAAAGGGTGTAGTAACCAAGCCTTTCCACACCAGCAATACCAAAAAGAGGCTAACCATTATCACCAGATACTATAATAATGATTTAGAAGCATTGAAATAAAAAGGCCGGAATTAAATTACCTACCAGAAAACTGTGTTTATTCTCTCAAGTCTAAAAGCAATGGTAACTATTATAGTATGGCTTATGCTGAAACAAACATTTTTTTTACAATAACCAAACTAAAGAACGTGAAGAGAGCAAATGTGACTGGGCCTGTGAATATAGGGCATGTGAGCACATAAAGTTACCTACTTTTCAAACTTTAATTGCCCATCGTTTTATGTACCAATGTGCTATGGCTTTGAAAATATAAGAAGGTAGTACGCAATTGATTGGCTTTATAATACAAGTAGCAGAATACAAATACTTTACTCCATTACCAAGATACATCCTGTTGTGTGACAGGTTGTAGTTTGTGCCTGCAGGCCCTATGATGGTTATTGAGACATACGTAACTACGGTACGCATAATGATGCCTTCAGGGATTTATGGCACTACTTAATCATTCAGTTTTGTTCTGACATTAATTGTAACACCTAGGATTTGTTAAATGGTCAGGTTATCAAACAATTTTGGGTAAAACTGAAACCCACAGAAACTATTTTGTAAAATTTGTATAGTTGCTATGCAGTTAATTAAACTTTCATTGCTATGGCAAAATGCCCAAGGCTGACATCTGTCCTGCAGGTGGAATATTGTTTTAGGTGTACAGGACAATCCAAAAGTGCATTAAAATAAACTATAGACCATTTTGCAAACTTCACCCTGCTGTCTGCCGGACTATATGACTTATTTTGAGCAAGCATTTATCTGCTTAGTCTGGCACTGCCTGTCCCTTTGCAAAAAGTAAGGGTCTGGTGAAATACAAATCTACCACCCAGATTTGGCAGCAGCCAATTAATGCATGCCAATGATGTTACACAGAAATCACCTTGGCAACACAATGCTTTTGTTTGAATTGAAGTGCAATCATCTGACATAACAAGCATTACATGTGCTGTCTAATTGAATCTCTTTTGGTATTTGTATTTCACCAAACCCTTACTTTTTATGAAGGGGCAGGTAGCACCAGACTATTATCTACTATGGAATGGCATGTTTTCTCGGTAGTCACTTTACACTTACAGGGGCGTAGCCAGGATTTTTTGAAGGGGGGTTCCAGCACCAGCATTGAGTTACTAGAAGCAGGGGTCTGGGGGCGCAGTCCCCAGCCGCTGAGATACTTTCAATATTTTAATAAATCAAAACTCAGCAAACTGCTATATTTATGCAATAAGTACATTAATTATGATGCATTAAGTGCCCCTTGGATGAAGGTAGTACTAGATAAAGTCACCTAGTGGAAACAGACAGCATACCATATAGAGACACATATAGTAATCTGTAAGTGATGGTTATATCTCACTGTGGTATAGAAGCCATGAATCCACTGATACAAATGACAATCAAAACAATATAACGGCTATACAAATATGCATAGCATGAAATCATTTTGCATAATACAAGTGATAAACTACTAGAGCTCTGTATCTTTAAACACTGCACACCAAAGCTATAGCAGTATAAGGTCATGCTAAGTTTTGCATTTAATGTTGGAATGTCTGAAAAACTTTATAATATTATGTACAGTATTATGTATTTACATGCATGTTCTATTAGAGTATACCTGACTGCTCTATTAGAGTATATCGATCTTTTTAACAAGTTTTGAAGAGGGCTCATGTTACCTCTGTAAATCCTTCCCTGAGAGATGAATGTAAGTTTTATCAATTGTTGTGCTGTGCCATTACACTATATTGCTCACTCATTTTGTCCTGCCACACTAAATGGTGTGTTAGGATCCTGCTTGCAGAAGTCTAAATTTTACAGGGGGGGTTCCGGAACCCCCCTCCCTACGCCCCTGACTTATATACCTATCTAATATTATTTTCTTACATGTACAACACCTAACATTTTCATAGCTCTAAAGAAAATGTTGACATCTGTATACAGCTCCCATGCCAAAGATGTTTTGCAATAGATATTAATTTACAATTTTGTGTTGCTTATCTGTACAGTAGCCAACAATATAACATTGTGTCAAGAACATTGGCAACACATTCAGACATCACAATGATGTATATATGTCATGACCTGAAATACCCATTTTTTAAGTGGATCAGCATTAACATGGAACTTGTTACAAAATACCATTAGTCAACAGCTGCACATGGTAACTGGCATACAAGTAATAAGGACAAATGTGGTTGCAGTGCATATGTAGCAACAATAGCAACAGAAGCAGAGCAGTAGCAGCAACCTATAAATTTGTTACCTGACTAAACTATATAGATAGTCTAAACTGTAATAGCTACTGTAAGCCCATTAGCAATTAGTTTCAAAATATGTTGACTTTGAAATGGGTTGACCATATTTGACCTCTCTAAAGTAGTTTCAAAATTGGGCAAGCAATTGGTCAAGCACTACCAGTTTCAAAATGAATCAACTAATTTTTGTTTGGCAAAAATATTTTATGTCATGCCTTCTTGATTTCCAGTGAACAATTAATACCTACACAAATACATATGACATCTACACGGACATTAATTTTCATGTTAAATGGCTAACTATTACAGCATGATATCCTACTGGTGTTTTACTTTTAAAATGTAATGCACCTTCCGGCTCTACAGCATAAAAATTGATAAAGGTACCGGTAATTGTATGTATATTCAGTGATGTTCTTCATGGAAGACATGATGGATCATCAGTGCTGGTAGGACGGGGAATTACTAAATAACAAATCACACAAATTTAGTACACAATACAAGCTGAGTGCACAATACAAGTTGAATAACTATAATGTTATGCAACATAGGGTTTGTAGCTAGTCACTGTTGTGTGGAAATACATAATTGTCATCAAGATCACGTTCAATGTGATATTATATTATTATAGTAATATGTGACTGGGCCTGCGAAAATAGGGCGTGTGGGCACAAGATTTTTTCCTACTTTTTCAAACTTTCATCACTCATAACGTTTTGTACCATTATGCTATGATAATGCAATTTTCAGCTCTTAGTAAGCATTCAACTGACTTTATGATGCAAATTGCAGAATGCAAATATTCTGCTTTAAAATTAGTACTAAGATATGAACTATAGCATTTCAGGGTGTAGTTTGTGCCCACACATGCCCTATATTTACAGGCCTGGTCACATATTTCAGTTCATGTGAGACGTCTTGGATTACAGAAATGCATCCTACACAAAAGGGAAGCTTACAAGATGACCCCAGAATGAATTACACTTTTATGAATAGATTATGAACATGCAGAATGACTTTACAAGCAATGGTTTGTAGCCTGTATTCCTAAATAGTGCAAAACTTCCGTAGGTCCAACAAATATAGCTAAGGGGTGCACTCATAATGTGATAAATTATCAATCAATCAGCCAGTACTTAAAATGACTGCTGAAGGGTTGCACAAAAGAATTGTACTATCTTATCATGCCAAGAACTAAAGTCCGTGGTCATGTCACAAATGAAAATGGAGTAATTGCATGCATAATCACTCCACCAATACTTGATTTGATGATGGATTTCTCATGAATTATGCACTATTTAGGATTAGGAGTTATATAGTTTAAAAATCAAAATTAATGATTTTATGATGTCTTGGTGATAGTTAGACACTCATAATAGGTGTCTTCAAGGATTTAAAAACCTTAGATGTTTACCTGTTCCTTTGTAATTATTGACACCACCTTAGGTTTTTAATCCTCGAAAATGCCTATTATGAGTACCAAGACATCAAAATCATTAATTTTCATTTTGAAATTATGCAACTCCTAAATCATGCACAATTCATAAGAAACCCATTATCAAATCCAGTATCAGCAGAGTAAATTATGCATGCAATTGCTGCATTTTCATTTGTGACATGACCACGGACTTTAGGTGATGGCATGATAAGATAGTATTATCCTTTTGTACAACCCTACAGCCATCATTTTAAGTACTGAACTGGCTGATTGATTGATTGATACTTTATTACATTATGAGTACACCTTTAGCCATATTTGTTGGACCTACTTGACATAATTATTACTATAATGAGGTGGTCTTACTAAACCACAAAATTTCCATCTCTATTTTCATCTTAAACATGGATTTTCAAATAATTTTATTACTGCGCTAGTATTTATGTGCTCTCTCAAGGTTTAACCAGATTTAAAAATGAATAATGACTGTCCACCCACATCAGTTTAGGAAATGTTTGAAATGGGAATCTAGGAAACAACTTGGTTTCACCCTTATACTATTAGTATTAAGGATGCCATGTGTAATGATGACAACTGAGAGTGCAAGCAGTGGCGTAGCCAGGAAAAATCTTTCACCAAGGCAAAGTTTATACATTGACCTAATTGGAAGGGTCTGCTTCTGACTCAACTGACTCACAAACACTTTCAAGTATGATACAGTGTTTACAGGATGACTTTCTGGTTGGATGGAGGAAACTGTTTTTAAAATTAGAAGACTCTGAGTACTTTTCTGCATGTCACATTAATGCTCCATTTTAGGCAATGCTACAGTATACCAACCATGCTTCAATTCTTAGACTAGTTTAATTGTACTCAACACAAAAATTGACTTACTCTAGAGATATTTTGAGTGGTCAAGCCATCCGTTAACTGAAACAGAGGTCATAGTCATGCACACTATACTTTTTTATTAATCTGATGTAATATTAAAGTCAGAGATTATCTCTTTCATGTGATGCTCAACTGCATGTACTAAGCATATCAGTCTGGGAGCATGCTCCTTCAAGGAAAACTTTGAAAATATAGATTTGAAATGGCACGTGGAGGCTATTTTTTGATTGTAACTGCTACTGCATAATATGCATGATCAATTAGCTCAACGCAATGTCATGCAGTTGACTCACTGGAACTTTTAAAGACAATATAAATGTAAATGATTTAGGTCAAGCGGTGCCGGTAATGAGAACAGTGTCATGAATGCTCTATTAGAGTATATTACAATGACTGAGTATCTCGATCTTTCTCATACAAATTCAAGTCGCTGAAAAGTCCAGCCAAGGCCCAGACCGTGTCACCGTGGGCTCCAGTACTACAGCAATAGATTCTATCATGTCTGGTTGCAGTTATGCTGTCTAGTAAAGTTTGAGTAGAAATTTCAGGCTACCAAAACTCAGGCTTGCTCAGCATAAATTGTTGAGTATTTTTTTACCAAGACAGCTGCCTCAGTTGCCTCAATGGTAGCTATGCCACTGGCAAGACTATAATTTCACATGCATGTATCATGAAAATAGCTGTACATAGCTATTAGAACTTATAAGGATTCGGCGGCATTGACTCTACCTGATGGTGTTACAATGGCAAGGAGTTCAACAATGTCCTTGGCAAATGACCTCAGGGACATAATCTTCTTTTTGGGGGTCTCACTGATGATATCCGCAGAAACATCCAGGAGACTACTATCCATGTCTTCAATAATGCTACTTGTGTGGAGGTATGGTGCCTTAGTACATGCTTTTTACAAGTCAGGCTACCATCTTTAGCTATATATGTCTACGTAACACAAATTACAAGAATAATATAATATATCTCTTTGCAATGTTAATCCTTTGTTTTTATAATTATCGGTTATATAGCTATACCAAGATGTCGAACAAGTTACTGGATTTAGAAAAAAAGACATAAACTATATGAATGAATAATAGAAAAATATTCAAATGTGGAATAGGGATTGCTCACAAAACAAGAATGGATAGTTGGGGTGGTAATGTAAACCACAAATCCCTATTTTGACTTTACTAATGTTGCAAAAATGTTGCCATGACAGAGTCAAAATAGGGATTTGTGGTGTGCAATACTACACTGTTTCTGACTTTGTTGTTGTGAATGATGCATGTGTGTGCATACTTGCAGATTAGCTACTGTACAGTCTACAGACTAACTGTATATGATGTAGTACTACAGTGTGTAATAATTTATTTGTAAATGCCACATATTGTTTGTGGGAAGCCTTGTGCATTCAATGTGGTATGCTTAGTTGATACAATACAACATACTCTGCACAAACTATATTACCTTACTGACATTATATCTACTGTGCACCTTAATTATTCTCAGTATAATAATTGTAGTCCATGCATCTCTGGAAAATCTGCATATGACTCTGATTGCGTATGGTCTTTGCTGAAATGATAAATGCACAAACACTGAATGTTTAACTTATAAGTATGTCTTTGTCAGAGTTCCATGTCTTGTGACCAGTAGCTAGTTCAGTATCATACCATCTGGTGAGTATTCATGAGCATTGCTTGAAGATGCTACAATGATTAAGTGTCCTGATCCATGTTGCAAGACAACAACTGCTCAATATTGGGAATTTGTGTAATAAATATGTAGTTTTGTCCACAGCCAAGAGCAGTCAGGTAAATACACTAATAAATGCAGTTATGCATACTCTAATGTGTGTCTGATAACAACAAAGCTTACATTGAACATGACAGCCACTAATGTAAATTGCTGTACATATCAACAATTATCATTATCAATAAAACAAATCCATAGCTAACTGGATTAATAAAACTAGGTGAATAAAAATTGAAAATTCCAAAAGTGGAATAGGGATTGCTTTAAAAAGTCATGAAACAAGAAGGGATCGCTGAAAAATGCCATGAAACAAGAAGGGATCACTGGGGTGGTGATGTAAACCACAAATCCCTATTTTGATTCCTCTGAAGATGAATTAAATAACAAAGGTTTAATGCAGTTAAACCTAGTTAATAATGAGGAAAGGGTGAGATTAGCATGCAGGGTGTGGCTCCCACTGCTCATCAGTACTACAAATAAAATACAGGGGCAACATGACGATATAAGACAGCTAGTAATAAAGTTGTTGTGCAGGGCTCAAGCATAGCATCTGTTCGCAGTTGGTATCAAATCCAGAAGTGAAACAACTTACTGCCCACCCACCCTGTCCCCCCAAAGTTCTTTCTTTACTGACTAGCTTCCCTCCACTAACCTCAGAGTAATAATTTACCCTCTCCACTGGCTAAGCACCTTGTGCTACCAGTGTGATTGGTATGGGCCAGGAGCTGGGTTTTTTCCCTAGCTCTGGATATCCCTCCTGCGTGTGACACAGGATGCAGTATGCAGGTCCTCGTAGGATAGGGAATTTTCCCCTGGCCAATACACACCTCTGCCAAAACTCTTACACAGCAGCCAGACTGTGGGCATGGAAAGGTGATTCAGATGTGGCTGTCACCTACTGCACTGCTGATCATGAGGGTAATGGTAAGTATATGCTACATGTGGTTGTGTTCATGATAGCCCAAAAATTATTATAATTTCTGACAGAGTCAAAATGAGGATTTTTGGTTTACATTACCACCCCAGTGATCCCTTCTTGTTTTATGGATTTTTTTCAATGATCCCTATTCCCCTTTTGAAATTTTCAATTTTTCAATTCATCTATAATACAACACCTTTAAACTGTTGTAATTCATGATAAGTTGTAATTACATTGAATTTTGGGAGTTGCTGTTTTGTGATTCTTAATAACAAAGCATTTTCTGTCCAGCATAGACATTATTTCATGATGCTAGGTCCAGCACATTTTAATGGTATCTCATAGGATGTTCATGCAAATTTCATTGATAAGTTCATGAGATATTCATGTAGGCAAACTTCATTGCTAAATTCATGTAAATTTCATTAATAAATTCATGAGACATTTCATAGTGCACTTCATGGAGTATTCATGTCATATTCATCCATTGTATCATAGTAGTTTCATGGTCAATTCATATGGATGTCATGGGATAATAATTCATATTAAAGTCGTGGTGTTTTCATCTGATGATTCATGTGTAATTCATAGGGTACATAAAATTCATAGCCTATGAAGCAAAAATTCATAGGGTCATAAATGTGAATAATCCATGAATTTGAGTTCATAGGAAAACCATGAGTTTATAAGTTAGTAATGACGTCTCTTTATGATCTACCTGAATCCATAACAACTGAGGGACACAATACTTAATGATCTAGTTAATGCAAGTCATAGCGATTAATCACACCTCTTTAATGATAGCATTGGTCAAAAAACATATAGTCCAGTTGGCTGAGGCCCATTCAAGATACTCTAATAAAGTAGTCACTCTAATACAACAGCCATGATCAATATTCTAATAGAGCACTCATGTGTTTATACCATAGCTTATTAATAAGTCACAACAAATTATTTTAACAAACTAGTAATGTGATGATTACCACAAATTGAGTGTTGCCACAAGAAGCACTCAAATGAAGGCGTTTCAGTATCCCTGCTGTTCTACAAGTTGGGAAATGTTACTTAAAGATGGGAACTAGTCTTACAGTGCATTCACATGTACATTCAGCACAATTTTGAATGCAACATTACAGACAACAGGAGTTAACCACTCTATAATGAAGTTTACCCTTTTTTAGGTTATTAGATTATGAACACAAAAACATTAATATACTTATAAATTCCCTGAAATCTGCTCTACTCAACTTTTCTGTGATATCTGTAGGACTCGTACATTTATTATAACAATCGTAGCTACAATGTTAATTACTGCCTAACCATAATCAAATCTTTCAGGCATGCATATAAAACAAATCTAGTTGTTACAGTCATATTAACATCAATGTAAACAGCCTGAACTGAAGTATTACATATTAGCTGTAACATGGGCACTCGTGATTTGCCTGATATGTATGCTCACAGCCCTTGGGCTTTGGGCATACATGTCAGGCAAATTACTTATGCCAATGTTACAACCATAAAATAAACTACATACAATAATGCACAGCATTAATACATTGTGTGGACTAGTTATGCTGCTATTATATTGCATCTGTATAACAAACAAAAATACTTTTCAACAATAACAATAATATTGTTTGGTAATCACCAAGTATTTACCACTCTAGGGTGAACAATTAAATTTCAAAACAGATGGATGAAAACCAGCCTCTAATAGAATTTGGAATGGCATTTACAAGTCTAATATTTACAAGGTAAGAAGAAATGTGAGTATTATTAAAATTTATCTCATTATCATCATTGCAGCCATCTTTTGGCTAGCACCTTTGTTTTTGCAATTTTTTTCACCGAGCATATAATGACCGCACCATTCAATAACAGCCACACTTTTATCTAGGCTATTGCATAATTTCATTTATTAGAGTATGCTAGGGGGAGGGGCTATATTCACCTGTACAAATTTTGAAAATGTTGGCCTTGGCAGCACCATGCACAAAAATATTCATAATATTTTTTTGTAGTGTTTGGTTAATATGTTAACAGTGTGGAAGCTGGGTTGAAGATGATGTCTGAATGCTAGTTTTGGGGATATCATAGACAAGTAGTATACACAGAGCTCCAAGTAATCAACATTCTGTAAATGCCTACATTGTGGCAAACCAGAGGAAGAAGTAGGGATATACATTGAGGAAAACCAAACGAATTGATACTGGTTATTCAGATACAGTATAACATCAATACTAATAGTAGGGATAAGAGCACTCTTTGTATACACATTTGTGAGAATTATGGATGATCCCTAACAGATAAAACGTTTTAGTACATACGGTTGGCGTGACTGAGACACTGAGAACAAAGATCAAGTTGATGTTCCTAAATTGATAGCGCAAAGTTAATACAACTGATGTTTTGAACAGGTACACTGTAGAAGCAAAACTTTGATTGTGGATTGTATACACAAGTAGAAGGAAAAAATAGGAATTTTAAGCTGGATTAGGGATTAGGCCCCGGCCTATTATGCCCAAAATTTTACCTATTATGCTTTTGAGCATTGCTAAAAAATTAAGCCTATTATGCTCAAAAGTATGCTTTCAAAATCAGGATTATGCTCTATAAGTGACTGTTTTATTAGGGTATATCAGCCTTTCCTGACTGTTGTATTAGTGTGACTGTTCTTTTAGAGTATCTCGATCTTATTTCTGCAAAGTGTGAGTAACCAACAAAGACACAGTTCGATATGTTATATTACATGTTTTTAAATGTGAAATGCACCAATAATGCTATTTGCAGTGATTATTTGCTTTCTTTCGGGCGCGAGTACTGCGTATTTTGATTAAATTTTCAAGTATAGTACCGATTATGCTGGCATCATGCTCGATACTTTTGCTACCTATTATGCTTTAAATTATTCCGGCATAATCGGCCGGGGCCTATTAGGGATTAAAGAACAAAAAGACAGGGAAACAAGGTAACAGCTAAAAAGTTGTGAAACAAGGGAGGTTGCATATACCTGCAAATATGCTAGTGGACATGTAATCTCAAATTCAGTCTATAACCATGACTGAACTAGGGATTACATATACACTAGTATATCTGCAGGTATAGGCAACCACCTTTGTTTCACAACTTTTAAGCTGTTCCCTTGTTTCCCTGTGTTTATTTTCTTTCATCCCTAACCCAGCTTAAAATTCCTTCTACTTGTTTGTTTACTTTTTAATAACATAATTATAACTACTGAATCCACGTGCACCACATTAAAAGAAAGAATGGTGCCAGGAATTCCATAATAATTTTGAGTCTGGGTGTGTGCCCCAATAATCAATTATATACTGAAAGTGAGATGGCCATTACACTTCGCTTGTAGCTATGCTCTGCTCATTACACAGCAAGAACAGTACAAGAACATTCTCTGCAATGAATCCAGCCGCTACAGAAAACGTGTGTGAAATACATGACACAGCCATAGGGAAGCTGTATCATGCTATCGCAAATCGACACCTTGCATTGTCAGTGAAAAGAACTGGAACAGAAAGGAGGACAAAGGTAAGTTGATGATACGTGCATTGTATGTACTGCGGTTGGTGAAAAGGCATGTATTGGGGCTAAGCGACGTTGAACAGTGAAGAAATCAAGCCCGTAGCCTTAACCATTGTTGAGTTATGCTTGGCTGAAGGCATCGGTTAGTTAGTTAGTTAGAATAAAATTATGCTAAATAGGAAATTTTAAAATTCCACAGAAACTTGTTGGAAGGATTTGGGTTAACTCTGCAGGAATTTTTGGGCTTGGCTTTGCCTAACCAATACTGCCAAGCTGTTATGAAGGAAATTTGAGACTGGTTTTAGGGTGATATTTTTTTTGGGAAAGAAAGCCCAAAACTGCATGATCCCTATATTTTTGGGCAAGAAAGCCCAAAACTGCATGATCCCTAATAATACAGTACTACTGTACTGTATGTTGAAACAAGTGAGGTCACCTATACCTGCAGATATTCTAGTGGACAGTTAATCCTATTTATTTCTGATTTCCAATCAAACTTTTCTTTGAATTTGTTGGTGTGATATAATGATACTGGCCAGTGGCTGATGAGAAACTAGCAATTTAATTTCAAACTGTCTATGAAGTACTGACTGAAACTACCATATAGCTGGTAATTTTCGAAAGGTTTTTATTTTCAGATATTCTGAAGAGGCCTTTCTCCTCAATAATAAATTCCTACGTCCGGTTGTTCTTCGAAAATAAATTCCCACAAGTGAAAGCAACAATCCAACTTTCGGTGATTCACTTGTGTATTTCTGGAGGTTTAGCTCAGTATTGCTGGTGATAACAGGTAAACTGTATCATTACTGTGCCAATAGGGATTAGCCTATTTTGCTTTTTTTCCCACCTATTTTTCTTTCCAGCAATTCTTTTATTTTTCACCTATTTTGCTCAATATTTTGCTCGGATTTTTTCTATTTTGCTGAGCATCAATAAAAATTAATTGCAGTATCTCAAGTTTGCAAGCATGTGTGACTGCTTTATTAGAATATTTTGTACCTAGTGACTGCTCTATTAGAGTATCTCGATCTTTTGTCACTATTTCCTAGGAGCTCATGTTATCCTAATACCATGCGTGACTGTTCTATTAGAGTATCTCGATCTTTTTCATGCAAAATGTGCTAAGCTGCCATTCCTTGGTGCCCATTTTTTTCCAATTTTCCACCTATTTTTCCAGCATTTTGCTCTTTGCTTTTACCAAAGTATTTTTCCAAAAAAAATTGCCGGCAAAATCGGCGCATCCCTATGTGCCAATAACCAGAAAACAGGTGATCCAGAATGGGAATTGATGCCTAGAATCTATTGTAGATAGCTGGCAACAATTGAGTGTGATCAAGCCAGTGAATATACTCCACTCGAGACTCCTTCAGTCTTCTCTCCAGTGCACAGGGATGTAGATTATTCAATCAGTAAATCAGTTTTTGGCAAATACTCACGCATCTTTGTAATTTGTGACACGGATTTCTGTTTATTTGAAATCCATCTGGACTTTGAAATATGCACTTTTCGAAATTTAAAATCCTTCAGATTCATATTTTGCATCTTGTGCAAAATTTTCTGTTTTGAAAATAACCCACTATAATTATGGTATTATTACAATCATCAAGAGTTCATAATAAAGAGAGTGTCTAACTAGGACACTTTCAAGTAAAATCACTGTATAACTTAGAAGGCATCCATCCTATCAACAGTTCTGTATCTAAGTAAAAGTATTAATGTGTTCAAAGATCACTATTATTATTATGAATTCTTGCAATAAGTATCCCATAATTGACAATATTTGATTGCATGCATGTTATGCATTTTTGTTAATCCTCAACCTGAGGTTGCACATTTTTTGAGTCATGCTTATAAGCTAGAGTTTATAATAAAAATAGTGAGTATGAACTCTAGATAGCTAGCAGCAGCAGTACAAAGCGGTAGCACACTGATCTCACACCTGGGCCTAGCTGCTTTGTGGTTCAGTTTTTTTAATAGTAACCATAACCAGTGAACAAATGAATGACAAGGGGTAGTCACTACCAATAATATAGAAATCAAGAATTAAGGAGCACTTAATCAAACGATCCTTGACAGTGGCGATCAAGCTAGCTTGAGAATTTTTGTTAAATCGCCAAACAATCAAGACCCCTTTTAGCTGAAATCAAGCAACCAAGATACATTTTCGTCGATCAAAGTGGTCATATATGATTCTACAGGGCTATTGGTAGTGACTATCCCTTGAATGAACAGCTAGCTACATAACTAGCCTTTCTATAGGCACAAATTATAACACATTGGACTGCTATATAGCTGTGCAGTCACTTACAGATAACAACTTCAGTTGGAACTACTGCACCATCTTCTGTGTTACAGTCGAAATAATACTTGCCGGGAATTACATGATTAGCTGACACGTAAATGTAAGAGGTCATTCTAGTTGGTGAGGTTTGAGCCCCAACACAAATTCCATCTATACTTTGGTTCCTTCCAGTGTAAATTCCATGGCATTCTTCTATAATGTATCCTTGAGGTGGCCTATGAAGGTTGATACATACGACGCTGTGAGTGTAGGTGAGGCTGGCAGTATTTGACCTCCCACGAACTGCAACGCAAAGGAATACAGTTCGTTACACATGATCTATATTTCAGTGCCGCACCTCACACTCAATATGGCTAGCTAACATACGTAATTACTGTATAATATAACACAGAGAGAGAAAACCACCAGTTTTATTGATGAAAAACACAGTAACAGTACAATTATATCCTCGGACACATGCTACCACAAATAGGGCAATAGCTATAAGCCCCACAGTTTTAGTTTACCAGTTTTGCATGTGTTGTCCTTGCAGGCACGGTCGTTACATGAAGGCAGTTTGGTACGGTAGTTGGCGTTACTGCTGCACATGTAGTACATACTCATAACGAATAGAAGAACTATTATACTATTAGTTGTCCACATTTCCATGATCTATCAGTTCTCTATGCACGCGTCGAGATAGACGTATAGTTAGTACAGTTCACTAAGAAAGCCTGCTGCCGATTACGAGTCTCGTGTAGCCCATAAATTATTCCCTACCTGGGGCCAGATTGAAAACTAAGGCAATCGACACCAATCAACAGCTTCAGTCAGCGTTGTACGTGTAACGGCGTAATGTAACAAAAATTGGGTTAGTCACAGGGCCGGATAAATTGGCGATGAAAAAAATCGACTCCTTCAATTTAACCTGCAACTCGCGGGGTATTGAACAGTCCTCGGAACTGTCGGTCTAGTTTTAAACCGTGGGTTTGGCAGAGAGCAAACGCGTTTCATTTGGAAAAAAAATCATGCCGATACATTTAGCCCATCTCCATAAAATGAGCTAGTCTTGCGCAGCCAGACCACTATTTCAATGCTGGAGCTTATAATCTCCAATCGATAAGCCCCAGCGCTGAAATAGTGGTCTGGCTGCGCGAGACTAAAAATGGGCAGGAAGGTTACCATTATTTCACGGAAAGGCATATTCCTTGGCATTATTCTGCGGAACGTAACGGAACACCTAAACTGCTGTCACGAAAAATTTGGATCCCGTTCCCAATATATCGAAATATTTGACTCCCCGGAACAAAAAATGTTTAAAATATCGAAAGCCTTGAAATATATGGACCCCCTCTGAAATATATTATCTCCCCTACAAAATTTATTAGTAACATTATTTGCACGCATTCAAAGGGGGTCTAGATAATTCAGCTGAAATATTCGATCCCAAGTGTATACTACATATTCAATTCAATTCAATTATAGTGCAATGTTACAGGTGTACATGGTTGTACAACAATAAAAGTGAGTTTGTATACAATTGCACTAAAGGTAATCTGGTAAGTACCAGATCCCATAACTTAAATTAAGTACTTATCATTACTTATATAATTACAATTAGCTGCTAAATGTATCAAAGTTAGGTGGCTTGGGATGTTTGGAGCAGATGCTACAAGGACATGTAAATGGAAACTATGCTGGTTATCTGGATCAAAGTTTCTCATAAAATGCTGCCATAGGATTTTAGTTAGTTGAAATTTAATGGTAACAAAGGGTTGAGTTAGGTCAATTACTGGTAAGCTGTTGAAGGTTCGAGGAAGTCTGTTGAAGTAGAAGTTTCTTTGTTGATTAGATGAGGTAAAAACATGTTCAAGTTTGTTGCTGGAAGAAGACCTAGTAGAATGATGACAGAATTTGATGAAGGTCTGGATGTTGAAATGATCAGATGGATTTTGAATTGATTTTATGAAAAACAGAATGTCACACTGGTCATAAATATACATTAATGGTAGTAGGTTGAGCTTGATAAGGCGAGTTTTATAATCAGAAACATAATCGTTGAGGATGTATTTGGTAGCTCGGCGCTGTATTCTTTCAAGAGCAGAGATATCTTGGATAAGGTAGGGATGCCACAATGGGGAACAATACAGGAGCTGAGACCTTACTAGTGCTATGTACAGAGTTCTTTTAGTTGTAATGTTAATAGAATGGCTGAATGTACGTCTAAGCAATCCTAGGGTTCGATAAGCTTTGGATGAAATGTGGTGATAGTGGTTTCTCCAGGACTTAGATAGAATGATACCAAGGTCACGATGGGTGTTACTAGATGTTATTGAGGAATCGTCAATGTTGTAAGAAGTTGGGAACTTTGTATTAAAGGAGAGGTGAATAAATTTCTTAGTGTTAAAAGATAGGTTTGAGTCTTGAGACCAGTCAAATAAGGAGTTGAGGTCATCCTGGAGTTTGATGGAATCAAGTAGTTCAAAAATGAGTTTGTAGCATTTAGTGTCATCTGCAAAAGATAAAGCATTGGAGTGATGAATGGATAGATACAAATCGTTGATGAAAACTAAGGACAAAAGTGGGCCAAGGATGCTCCCCTGGGGCACACCTGATAAAACTGGAAGTAGAGTTGAGTAGGAACCATTGAGTCATACACATTGGTATCTATTATAGAGATATGATTTGAACCACCACCACAGGTTGCCAGTAATGCCAATTTGCCACAATTTTAAGAGTAGTTCATTGTGAGGAACTCGGTCAAAAGCTTTGGAAAAATCTAAATAGATTACGTCTGTTTGGGTTTTGTGCTCATAAATATCTTTGAGGAAGATAAGAAGTTGTTGCAAAGTTGAGCGCCCTTTCATGAATCCAAATTGTGAGGTAGAGATACGACTAGAAATAGATTTTGTAACTTTTTCGTGAATAATATGTTCGAGTACCTTGGACACAATGCAGAGTAGGGATATAGGTCTATAATTAGTAACACAATTTTTGTTGCCAGCTTTGAAAATAGGGTTGATGCAATGTATCTGCCATTCAGAAGGAAGACAACAATGGTAAATGGCATATGAAAATAAATAGTGTAAAGGTTTGGTTAAAACAATGGCACAGTTTTTTAGGACAGCAGGACTAATTCCATCAATACCAGTCGCCTTTAAAGAGTCAAGAGATAGTAAAGCAGTGTGGACTTCGTCTTCAGTGATATTGATGGAGTCAATGGTAGAATTTGTAGAAGGCATGTCCTCAAATAGAGGTGAGGAGTAGTACTCTGAGAGAACACAGAGTAAAAGTACCCGTTGAACAAAGTAGCTTTATCAATGTCATGGGTGGCAGAACTATCATCAAAGAAAACTGTAGCAGGGATAGAAGCAGATTTAGTGATGTTTCTTACATGCTGATATATTTTTGAGTCATTACTGAAGGCAAAATTGTGGACTAGATTTGCTTCAAAGTTGGCCTTGGCTTGTTGGATGCTGTTTTGGAGGTTATCTTCTGCTGTTTTTATACGATTCAAATTGTGATCAGTAGGATGAGATTTGTATTTCTTCCGTAGAGTCCGAAGACACTTAATCTGATGGCGTATATTTGAAGTGTACCATTTAGGAAACTGAGAAGAGCTGGTTCTAATTTTAGGAATAAACAGGTCCATTCCCCTAGTGATATTGTTCTTGATAAAGAGCCAGATAGAGTCTATGTCATATAGCTGTTCACAGGTAGTATAGTCAATATGAGATAGATAATTGATGAGGCCAGGATAATTGGCTTTATATATCCTTGTCCTTACCTGTTGCATTCAGCTAACTACCACAATCTCTATATTATACAAGCGTAATACCATATAAAGTGTCTAGCTTCAGGCAAGCTAGTGTAAGTAGTGTTCACCACAGAGTAGCTAGAGGTTCATGCAGCCGCAAGGAAGCAGGAGAATATTTATTCTCCTATGTATACAATTACTATAGCTACTGATTTCTTTTTGGTAAACATGCAGCTAGGGTATTATTATTTCGCTGGTTATTACTATTATTATTATTACTTGGACCGCGTCACATACAACCAAGTACATACACCAACGTGACAGCCCCCTGGCAGAGGCTGTTAGGTGGTGAAGGCACGATCCCCAAATCATCTCAATATGTCACAGTAGTGACAGATATAACACAATAGTGGCATCGTAACTAAAGGCCACCAGTAGCTACGTGCCAGTACATCATTGGTGTGGTAATGGCACAGTGATGTGTACAAAGTATATGTATTTATTTATGATGTAATTTTAACCGCATTTCGTATTATCTTTAGTACTTGGTTGTATAATTAGTTTAGTCACAAAAATTACAAGGTGAATACAAAGGGCTATAAGCCTATATATCATTCACAAAGCATATAGTTAAGTACAAAAATAACTAAATAATTCAGTACACAAAGACAAAACTATTTATTTATTTATTTATTTATTTATTTGTTACACAGATTAACAAATACAGCTGAGACTTCTGTACATTACGGTTAGACAAAGAAACTACAAAGGTACACAATTCCAAAAGAAAACACCATTTATATAACAATTAGGTGATGCCTGCTTACATCAGATAGTAAGTGAATGCGATTTGCTTAGTAGGGACGGAAGACAGAGTAAAATATTTTTTTCAAAATCTAAGCAATGATGGTGGTTCAAAATGCTGTGGACAGATAAGATGGTAAAAAATTGCGATGATATAGGAGGAAAGGCAAATGTAAATCAGAGTAACAGTGGTGTCCAGTGAAATTAAGAGTAGAACAATTAAATTGATCACCACATACTTGAGCTGATTCTAATCACTTAATACTCTGTTGGGTGTGAGGATTTCATGCCAACAGGCATACTCCTACAAAAAGGAAAAAAAAATTAAATGGCATGTAAATCTTTGGACACATGTGACCAAATAGGACCGCAATAGAAAGGACCTGTGTGAACATGTGTGGTTACAAAATTAAAATTTAGCATACATCAGTAAAATACAGTTATTATAATAAGTATGGTTGGCTAAGTCCACCCACTCTTTTTATAACTGAGCTACAAAAATTCTCTCAGAAGAAGAAATCTATTAATCTATTACAGGCAGTATCATTCAATATTTTCCTAACAAACAACATGGAAGATGCTGTTGCAGATTGTTCACAGAGACTAGATGGCTGGTATAGTGGCCAAGCAATGTACAGTAATTTCAATTGTATCATAGTAATTAAATAGCTACTTTTAAATTTCTGCAGCATTTGAAGGTACTCTACTTTCGATTTCTTCCTGGAAAGGACTGATTGTATATGGTCAGAGCAAGTCAATTCTATGCATCACATTATTTTCTTTAGTGAATAATATCTAGGTGATAGCACGTTGTTAGTATGAATATTGTCTAAGGTGCTTTAGTAGCTAGCTCAGAAGTTCTGTAGGTCTGCATATAGCTATACTTCAACAAATGAAAATTAGCAAACATTTTAATGAGTTTTGTAGCTAGAACTTGCAGCACCTTATTGTGATGGTAAGTGTATCTCTGCTGACTTATAGCAACAGGGTATACCCATATACTAATAAAACATGTGCCGTGCAAAGGTAGGCAGAGCTAGTTACACAATAGGCACCTTACATCACATTACATGGATTGATGTTGGCAGTGACCTAATGGCCTCGTCCACCCCAAAATGGCCTGAATAATGGTGTTTCATTCGCTGCACTGTGATATAGTACTGAGTGCGCAATGTTCAGGGGCGGATCTGGGGGGTTGGCTTTGGGGGCTGAAACCCCCCCCCCCCCCCCCCCCCCTTCACGTTTAGGCTTTACTTGATCAATATGCTGAGGATTATAGTGAAATTTTGTCTTAGCATATATATCACTAATAATACAAATACTCATAAATCCACTTTATAAACATCCTTCCAAGGCATTATTAGTGGATTTATGCTAAAGGTTATGCAACAAAGACCCGGATCAGCATTGGAAGTGTACAAGATCGAGATACTCTAATAGAACAGTCACCTAACTACTCTAATGGAACATTCAATGTAAGCATAAAAGTTGGTTCTGTTATGGAATTTTTCCAATTCTGCCTGGGCCTATACAAACAATGAAGTGCATTGGTCTGTTTAAGAGGCTTGATTCATCTACTTGTGTAGTTATTACTGGTACCGGTGTACTTATTCAGGTACACAATTTTCATTAAAAATGTTCTCAGATTCAATCTTGTATCATTTAATTTCAAAATTTTCTAGTTTCAACATTATTATTATTCTATCATGCATGCAATTGTGAGAGGGTGCATCATATGCTTGGTTGTCTGAACCTACCCAAACCTTTCCATTAGCAAATGCTGCAGAGAGCCATATACATCTAAAGGCAGTATATAAAATATCTACATGTAGGCAGAGAATTGATACACTGTATGCATTTTATGTAGAAATGTCTCCAAATTGCAGTATTTTTGCATCTATATGTCTAAATTTTCCTAGGGGCATGCCCCCAGATCCCCTAGTTCCAGCATGCAAAGCATGCTGGGGGGTATGCTTTGCACACTTCCACCCAAGACATTACATTACCTTGAGTTAGTCCCCCCCCTTTTATAAATCCTAGATCCACCCCTGATGTTAATCCATGCCAAAAACTAGCCAAGCTGTGGAAAGCAGGTCCAAGATGGAAAAAGAAAAGTGACAGCCAAGTAATGGCTTTAATAATGCACAGCACGTATAAGGAGAGTGTGATTCCATAATGCATTGAACAGGACCCTGTGTCTTTAACTCTACTAGGCTCGATGTTTAACCAAGACTAAAGTCACATGTCATGTTCAAACAAAGAAGGATGTTGACTTTGCTTATTTAGACAGATGGTTTAATGCACAGCTGGTGATAAATTTCAATATGCTTCTTTCCATATGCAAATTGTAAGCTAGTATCAAAGGCTGTGGCATGTACTTAGATAATTTGTTGTTGACCACAATTAAACCAAACTGTAAACTAGCAGTGGAGTTTTAGCCCACTTGTCTGATTATCTTGTGTGTAAAGCCAACTTGAACATTCCCCAAAGGGGTTTGGAACACCATGAAGTTCTTGCTCTTAGTAGCCATGTTCAATCATATTGCATCTCTAAAGCTGTTATTACATAATGTACCACTCTGCGTGGGCAGTTCCAAGGCACCGCCAGTGCTATAATTTGTATATTGCACTGCTGCAGACCACAGCGAGTGCATTATAACTTATAACGGTTGTGGTTTTGTAGACCACAAAAAGTGCATTATAAGTTATAATGCACCAACCGCAGTGCAATATACAGATATTGCACTGGCTGCGGTTTTGTGCAGCATAGCACAAGTGCCGGTGGCGAAGACCACTACAACACCTCACCTAATAGGTGGAAAGACACTTCACAGATCACTCAAATTCTTTTATAGCCTGACATGTAAAGGTCGATTGTGGGCCATAACGTCACCAATACGTATAAAGTTTACAAGCAGCCAATGGCGATCGAAAAACCCAACGCGGGTGGCAACAACTCTAGTCTACATATACATAAACGTACTTATACACCTTACTAGTCTGGTGCCATCTTAGCCCAGATTAAACTGTAGTCCACTTCGACAATGACTCAATAAAACAAATATATTCTAAATAATACTAATGCACCTATCAATGTTAAGCCCCACTACCCCCCTCCCGGGCTTACTAAGGGATTAGTGGGGGATTTTCGCCGATTTGATCAGAAATTTTGCCCCACTAGTGGGGCATTTGACCTTTCAAAATTTTAGACGTTTGCTTTAGCTTGCGAGCTATAAGAATTGATCTGTTTCCTAAAGTTTATTCCAGCAATACTACATGGAGATTTGACCACTAGTTGTTCCCCAGTGGGTGGAGAATTTGATTTTTCAAAAAGTCAAATCCCCACCATTTCCCCCACTACGCCCGGTAGGGGGAGGTAGGGGATAACATTGATAGGTGCATAACCTATACATTCGATTGTGGTAACCAGTTTTGTCATGCCACCAGATTCGAGTTTAGCCAGTGTGAATAGTAAGAATTAGACTAGTATCATTTAATAGTTAGGTTTTGTTTACTTAAACCGTCTATTTAGCTGCTTTTTTCGCTCGAGAGAATCACTATGGTGATTAGTCTGGTGCTTAGTCTATATGGCATGCTGCCATGCTGAGCACTACATGATGAGAGTCGAACAGCGAATGCAGGTTAGTGATATAACCCATAGCGTACTAGCTTTCAATATCTCAGGTGGCTGCAGTACTGCAGGGGGGACGTCATCGCAATGTCCGGCTTGGTTACCCACAATCGATGTTAGAAACCTGGCCTTTATAAGTGTTACAGCTGTCTTGTGAGACTCTCCCCACTTATTAGGTGAGTGGTACATAACAGTTATACAACGTGCACTCATGCTCTGCCTGTATAAACGCACTTGCCTTCGGGCCTGACAGCCCTCAGGCTCGTGCGTTTATATCAGGCAGAGCACTCGTGGCCGTTGTATAACTATATAATAAATGCAATCTCTATTCTGAAGCTCATGCTACATATATCAACATGCACACCTATATAATAGTGCATTTTTGACCACTTTTAGATTTAATGTGCAATTCTAAAAACTAGCAGGAGCCTTTATTGTTTGCCCATAGAATTGCTACGCAGATATCATAGAGAAATTAGAAATTAATGAATTCAGGCACATTTATATTATGCAGTACAAATTTCAGATGTGACAAATACACTAATATGTGACTATAGCTGGTTGTATGTAACACAGCTCAGGGTTGTTAACTCTAAGTAATACTAACTCTAACTACATTCATGCACTACTAATTCTGTTTTATGAACCTGTGGTGACAATCTGTGGTATTGCACCATGCCTGTGAACCATATAACTCTGCTGCACATGATACAGTGTGCATTGTGGTTACTATACCACTATGACATGTGGGTTGTATTTTGTGGCTTCCATTGCCCTTCTCACATATTTTGTAAATATCTATTTTAATAGTTGTAACATGGATTATGGGCTTTGCCTGATATGTATTCCCAACCGCCCGAGGGCCGCAAACACTTATTAGGCTGATAGTTTGTACAGGGAAATCAATCACCCAAGCCAGTATAAATGCAGCCATTAGTAGGCATTCCAACCCGATTTTTAAATTTGGAAAAATAGACTTTTTATATGCTCAATAGATAGAGTAGTGATTGCTGATCTCAGAAATATATAGTTTATTGGGCTGGAATTAGCTACTTTGGCATGCACAGTGCTTAAAAACTGAAAAAAGGTACATTTTTCTCTGGGACTCCCCATACATTTTTAAAGGAAAAATGGCACAATTAAATCAGGAAGCCATCTAGCAATCTGGACTATCTTGAAACTGCAGTTACTTCTAGCTGCAAGTTTGTACATGTAACAAGAGTAACTTCAGATTGTATCAGATCTCAGCGATCTTTGTATGCTTTGTGGTGAGCAAATATGTTTCACCTACTACACACTTCTCAATACAATGGTGTATACCCATAGGCAAAAGGCTATGTCATGTTAGCAAAAACATCAAGTTAACAACTTATATAGGTAAACAACTAAAGTGGAGGTGCCACAATGATGCAACAATACCTAAGGTGGAGTTGTGGTTTCATTTATGGCATTGTTATGCCGACTTTGAAGTGGTTTATACTTTTGAGCTGATGACACAGCTATCAAAAAATTGCTCTGGAGCTGAAAATCGCTAACCAGAGCGAAGTAACTACGCACTTTAAAGTAAGCACCAGTGACTAGTGACTACCTTCCACCCAACAGTACGTTTTTTAAAGTTTTACAGTATTCTACATACATTGCAGGGCTTGAAAAGATTACAAAACAACACAACACTTACAATATATATATTATTAAACGCGCACGATAAAACTAAGATTTTCATGATGATCAGCGTGTGGACAACTCCACATCGATTTTCATCCTCATTGTAGCTCGGACGACGGAGCAATCCCAAGTTAAACACGAATTGTTATTTTATGCCAGGGTTCTATTGGGAAATATACGGAGATTTTTTTATTAAAAAATCTCGGATACTGGAATGCCTACCACTATATAGATGTATTATAATGCATACCTAAAATTTTCCATTATGGGTCAGCAGTTAGTACATTCTAGTTACGTTTGGTTACGACATAGTCACGTGAGTGTTGATCGATTCCCACAATTGATATCAGCATCAACGACTATATAATCACTGCCCAGTTGTAGACCGGCTACATTTCGTATGTAGCCTGGCTAGCTGGGCTACATATGAAATGTAGCCCGGGTGGCTTCTTTGATGTGAGGTGTGAAAGTGTTAACTACATGATATTAAAGATCACAAATTACTAACTACCATTTATAGAACAGATGAAGGATTCACTCAGCAAGTATATAGCTAGCTAATATAATAGCTAGTCTGAATTATTCAATGGTTCACAAAACTGTTACACATGAAACAATTGTTTATTTGTGTTATAGTAGCTTGAGATTTAAAAAAAAATTGTTTTTTGCTTAACGCATGAGGCAATTGACAGTTGTCACATGCAAAATAATTGGGCATGCGCTTGTGCTGTACAAGAAAAGCACTGGTGAAGATTGGCTGTTAATTCAATAAGAAGTTCATTAAAGCAATTCTATATGTGACCTGGTCTGTGAAAGGGGGTCTTATAGTCTTTTCAATTGCATGTACTTGGCAACCCGTAACTTGACTTCTGAATGTGGTATCACCATGAAATTTAGTCCCCTTATACCCCTAACATAGCAGTATGGCTTGATGTAATGTGAAAGTGATAATTAGGTTGAAAACAAGAGGAGTTATGATTAGTCAAATTTGATAATTTGGAAAAGCTTATAAACCCTTTTCACAGACCAGGTTACATATTCGCTTTAACAATAATTTTTTGGGCCATTAGGAAATAAAAACAAAAGAACAAATTTTCCAACAGTAAATGGCTGTAAAGGTTACCAAATATCAAATCTGTAATTGCCATATGTCCAATAATATCCCTAAGGGTCTGTTGTATTACTGTGCCAAATTTCATGCTTTTTGACGATTTTGGCAAAAACTGCCATAAATCTGCTGTACTACTGGATTATATCCTTATTTTAACAAAAAAAGAAAGAGACTATTTGTAAAATAGCTCCACCTATTCCATTTCAGAGCAGCATCTATCTTCAAAAATTTCCCTGGAATGACCTTCCCCCAGACTCTCTAGCCTAGCATGCTAGGCAAGTTGTGTATCACATAAGAACAGATAACCCATGTGCATGACCTCTGCTCGGATGCATGGCCTGATCACTCAAAATTTCTGGGCTCCTGCAGGTATGTTCAACAGCCAATCATGGCAGGTTTTGATAAACCTGCTTTTTGCCAGTTTTGGCAACATTCAGTATCATATTTTTTCCAATTTTGGCAAAATTTGGCTTATCCAAGATGTTGGTAAATTCAGCATTGTCCATATTTTGCCAAATGTAGATCCAACATGTTGCCATTTTTGTCAATCTATTGGGTTCCATATTTTGCAGCTTTTAGGTTATTGCCAAAGTTGGAATACCATTAAAAGCAAAGTCTGGCAATGTAAAGAATTTTATTTTGCCATTGTTGGAAATTTACGAAATGCAACTTCAAAGTTGTGACAACAACAAAATTACTGTAAAAGTTACCAAGCTTCCAAAACTGGCTCTTTTAAGCCCAAATTTGGCAGGACCTTTTTTGTCAAATTTGGCAATAATTCGTATCCCCCATTATTGCCAACATTGGGGACCTGAATTATTGCAAAATAATAGAGCAACATATTTTCCTTGGCAAGCTAAGGAGAGTATACACAGCTTTGTCGTGGAATCAGTAAGTGCTTCAATTTATCTCACAAGCATCTGATACAGTTTTCCAAAATTGGAAGGTATCGGATTGTACTTATATAGTAGTGTGTGTAACCATTGATTGTGGGTTTGAGTTTTAATTTTTGGCAAGAAAATAAGATGCTTATAATTATTGTTTTTATTTCCAAGTTTGGCATGCCTACTTCATGCCAATAATGGAATCTTGGAAATTCTAACTTGCCAATTGTGGAAAATCAAACTTGCCAACTTTGGAAATTCAAACTTGCCAATTTTGGAAATTATAAACTTACCAACATTGGATATTACGAAACTTTCCAATTTTGGTAATTACAGAATTTGCCCATTTTGGAATTTTTTTACCAAGTTTGGACTTATAAACTTGCCAATCTCTGTAGCTATAAAAGCTTCCAGTTTTAAAATCCTAAACTGAAATTCAATCCCACAATTAAAAGTTACCTTTGCAACTTTAAAAGGACATGGAATTTATGCCACTTTTGGAAATAACAAAAAGCTGCTAGTGATACATTTTTGAAGCAGCTCTAAAAGTTGCCAGTTTTGGCAGCTTTCGAAGTTGCCAGTTTTGGCAGCTTTCGAAGTTGCCAGTTTTGGCAGCTTTCGAAGATTCCAGTTTTGGCAGCTTTGAAAATTGCCAAAAAAGGCAAAAAGTAGGTTTATCAAAACCTGCCAACAATGGTTCAGGAACATATCTCGCTCCTGCTCTGATATGGTGTACACTAAAGTAATACTGTGTCATACAACATAGGTTATAATTTTATTACTCATTAATGAAACCAATGTAGTTCAGGAGCGAATCCAGGACCTGGCAAGGGGAGGGGCACAGACAAGCTAGTCGTAGGTGGTTAGGGAGAGCCTTGTTAGTTGCTGCATTTTTGAAGAAGCAAATAGTACATCTCTTAGTAGTATGTCACTTTTGATTTTTACCAATTTGGCCTTTTCAGATGGTTGTGAAGTCTTTAAAGCTGTTTAAAAGGCTCTGAATATCTTTAAAAACAGCAACACAGTAATTATATTTAGAGGCGCTTAGTACGCACGAAGCTGCTGAGTGATAATTTCATAGTTAGTTTGACTTTGGTTCACTTTAGTTTCTGGTGAATTTGTAATAAATGCTAGTAAATATGCATGCTATCGTGAGTTTTATAAGCTGATCTTGGTTTGGCATAAAATTAATCAGGAGTATAGCTTTTCCACAAGGTCGGGGGAGGGAAGCATTTGCCCCAAATGCCCCATCCTGGATCTGCCATTGTAGTAGCACATGTGCAGACCTTTTTGAGTTACCATGATTGTGATTATTAAATGCATGCATCAATTAAAGTGTGTGTGAAGCTATAGTTTACTACAGTGTGTTCACATAAGTAGCTGCTATAGTAGCACTTCTTCTTTACAAATGTGATCTGAAATGTACATTATACAACCTCACATTTCTTGACAAATATTATGAACAAACCTTCACTGATCTATCTTTGGTGGTAAAAGTGACTGAGTGTGACTTACAGCAGGAGTATTCACTATAATACAAAGCACTGCTAATAATTATTACAAAGTATATGCCAACATGCAGTCATGTAATCATGTATACACTTGTTAAAAAGAAAATGCTCAAAATTTTCATCAATATCCTATTCTAAGAAGTTAATATTATTATTTTTTGTGTACAGCAAGTTTTTGAAACAGTCAGATAAAAAGAATGAGATATACTCTAATATATAGGGCAGCCAGATATTCTAATAGAATAGTCACAGTAGTTATACTACTCTAATTAATAAGACAATCAAATGAAAATGATGGGTTTTTTTCTTATACTTGTTTGTTTACTTTTTTGTACCATTGTGAACTCACGCACACTGCATGAGGATGAAACTAATGGTGCCAGGCTTATTTTTTCAACTGAATGTATGCCCCACCTACCAATTACTGAAATAATGAAGTGGCCAGTAAGCTTTGTTTTCAGCTATGTTTCAGCCCATTACACAGCATTACAAATAAAAAACCCTAGGAGAAGGACCTCTACAATCAATCCAGTCATAATGGAAAACTTGCCATCAAACATAGGGAAGTCATCACACAGCATTACCTTGCACTGTTAGCAGCTGGACACAAATCACCTAGTAGAGAGATCAGCTAGAAGCAAGTCATCTTGTAGAGAGATCAGCTGGAAATAAATTACCTTGTAGGGCTAGAAACAAATCACCTTATGGAAAGATCAGATAGAAACAAAGAGTGATTAGCTAGAAACAAATCAGCCACAGCTAGAAACAAGTCACTATGTGGATAGTTTAGTAGAAACAAGTTGCCCTGTAGAGAGATCAGCTATAAACAAAGTTACACAGCAGAGACACAGTATCAACTAGAAACAAATCTCTCAGTAGAGAGATCAGCCAGAAACAAATCACCCTTAGAGAGATCAGCTAGAAACAAATCACCCTGAAGATAGATCAGGTCACCCTGCAGAGATTTCAGCATTTTGAATCACCCTGTATAGAGTTCAGTAGAAACAAGCTGCCCTGTAGTGAGATCAGCTAGAAACAAATCACCCTGTAGAGAGATCAGCCAGAAATAAATCACCCTGTAAAAAGATCAGCTTAATCAAGTCACCCAGTATAGAATTCAACTACTTTTCAAGACACCCTGTAGAGAGATCAGCTAGAGACCAGGTCACCGCGTAGAGAGTTCAACTAGAAATAAATCACCTTGTCAAGAGATCAGCTAGAAAAAGTTACACTGCAGAGAGTTTAGCTGGAAACATGTCACCATGTAGAGAGATCAGTTAGAATAAGTCACCCTATAGAAACTTCAGCTAGAACAAGTGGGTTGTTTCGAGTGGTTTGTTTCAGCTAGAAACAACTCACTCTGTGGAAAGATCAGCTATAAGCAATTCTCTCAGTAGAGAGATCAGCTATGTAGAAACAACTTAACCTCAACTACATTTGAAGTCATCCTGTAGAGAGGTCAGCTATAAACAAGTAATCCTGTAAAGAGATCAGCTACATTTCAAATGACCTTGTATTGAAACAAATCACACTTTAGAGAGATCTGGTAAGTACAAGTCACCCTGTACAGAGAGTACAGCCAGAAAGAAGTCATCTTGTTAGATAAATTAGCTAGGAACATCACCCCGTAGTAAGATTAGCTACATTTTAAATCACCCTGTAAAAATATCAGCTTGGAACAAATCACCCTGTAGAAGAATTAGTTAGAAACAAGTCACCCTGTAGAGAGATCAGCTAGAATCAGGTCACCCTGCAAAGAGTTCAGCTCACCTTGTAGAGAGATTGGCTAGAAAAATGTCACCCTGTAGAAAGATCAGCTAGAAAAATGTCACCTTGTAGAGAGATCAGCTAAAAATGTCACCCTGTAGAAAGATCAGCTAGAAACAAATCACGCTGTAGAGAGATCAGATGGAAAATCACCTTGTAGAGAGATCAGCTGGAAACCTGGCACCCTGTACAGAGATCAGCTTGATCAACCTATAGAGAGTCAAACTACATTTCAAGTCACCCTATGGAGAGGTCAGCTACAAAAAAATCTCTCAGTAGTTAGAAACAAATCATCCTGTACAGTATTCCTTTAAAAACAAATCATCCTGTAGAGTGATCAGCTAGAAATAAGTTACCCTGTAAACAGTTCTACCATTTTTCAAAGTCACCCTGTAGAGAGATCAGCTAGAAAGAAAAACCCTAGAGATCAGCTCACTCTGTATACAGATCAAGTAGAAACAAATCACCCTGTAGAGAGTTTACTAGAAAGAAGTTACAAAGTCACCCTGTAGAGAAATGAGCTATACAGAAATAAGCTATCTTGTAGAGAGATCAAGTCACCCTGGAGAGAGATCAAGTACCAGTGTAGAGAGATCGGCTACATTACAGATTGTTTTTTTGAACAGTTCTTAATCCGTAATATGTAACGGGTTGAGTATATCTGACAACGAAGCATAATGGATACTTCACTTTACAAATGATAATAATAGCTGGGGTGCGCAATGCCATTTCAGATGCTGTATGCATGGATTCACCAGAAAAAATAAGTGCACAAAAATTGGAATTTCAACTAGAGTAGGGACCATGGCACATTGATAAATGTGACCGTCTCAGCAGAAACCCGACTTGTTCGCACAAGCATGCTTATTGAGAAAATCAAAATTTAAAAATAATTCGTAAAATTACGCATGCTATAAAGAAAAATATGCAAGTTTTTATTGGGCCAGTGTTCGAAGAAGGAAGACTCAAATTGATTAAATATATATACCATTTTATTCGCCTGCTCATGGTGAGTTCGAAAATCTTTGTTTCGTTTCTGTAGCTTCAACGGTATACGTGTCACGTGCATTTGTTTACGATGAGGTAAACGTAAACAAGATCGTCATCGTTTCTTCTACCAAACCGCTTTCATATCCACATGCGCGAGTGTCTACAGGGCTAGCACTATACTTTGACTGATGTACTAATCCATGGTGAACATTTTAAGCCAAATTGCAACGCTGTAGACTAATCCAAACGGAAGTTATCACTGTGAATGTAAGCGCCTGTAGTTTATTTTCAGTATATATAACCGCTGTACAAATCGATTATCTTACTCTTCTTACTGGCTAGTGCTGTAATTTCAAAACTACAAACCACACAAGGCTGAAACTTTGGTGATCCATTCATTGGACACTGCTAATAATGCTGAGTGAATAAAAAAATTTTTTAATTGTGCGTACAAGTCGGGTTTTTACTGAGACAGTCACAAATAGTACTGAAACAAGTTGGAGTAGTACACGATATTTATTCACAGAAAAACAATAATAAGTGTTATATCCCTTATGTGCATTTCCGTTGTGGTATCTTGGAGCTCAGTAGGGATATAACATTTCTTATTGTTATGCCGTGATTTAATATCATGCACCAGCGTTGAAACCGGGTGGGGTCATCCGGGTCAACTGGGTCACATTTTCTCCGGGTCATCCGGGTCCGACCCGGTTTACAAATTATTCGGGTCTGACCCGGATTGGATCACGTGAGAAACGAAATTGTTCGTTTGATGACGTGGAAACTTACAAACGCTATCGCGTAGCTCTTTCGTGAGCCACGCCCACTTATCGCATTACCAATATACGCTCAGGCACTCCCACTTATCGCGTTACCAAAATAGGCTCAGGCATGCCCATTTATTAGTAAGTGCAGTATGTAGCACGAAACTAGGGTATTTATGTGAGGTGTAGCTATTGTCAGAAGGTGATGACCTTTTTTTTTTTTTTTGGTCTACAGCTAAGCTGAAGTTGCAATATTTACTCAACACGTATTGAACGCTCAAAACGTAGTCTCATTTGCTCGAGACTAGCCGAAACATAGCTCTTATCACACGCCTCGGCTTTAATTAATCCAGGTCACATCCGGGTCAGTGGGTCATCCGGGTCAGCAGTAGTGACCCGGTTTCAACGTTATCATGCACTACTCCAGCTTGTTTCTGTGCTTTTTATTGATGTGCTATGGTCCCTACTCTAGTTGAAAATTCCAATTTTTTGTGTACTTGTAGTATATAATTTTAATTATTTCATGTGCACCCATATGGGTGATTTTCCAAAATTCAGTCACACATTATACTACTTCATAGGGTGATTAAAACACTAGAGTCTGGTTGTTTGGCACATAAG
The DNA here is from genome assembly GCF_963678975.1 of Dysidea avara. Lineage (NCBI taxonomy): Eukaryota > Metazoa > Porifera > Demospongiae > Dictyoceratida > Dysideidae > Dysidea > Dysidea avara. The sequence continues at coordinate 40,602,041 of NC_089273.1, forward strand.
TTTTTCCAAAAAAAAATGACTAACATGTAACTATTTGTAAAGTGACTGTGTGTAATAAATAATTCAAGAATGCAAATAAGCCTATGTGTGTGTGAATTTAAAATTTTTGGTTTGCTTTTCTCATTGGAGCATATTTTGCACTGTCACGGTACGTGCACTATTCTTAATAACCTTTACTATCTCATGGTTTCATGTGTAAAACACTACAGAAAACATTTATTTCGAATACTGTGTGCCAAAGTCTCTGAAGCCCCCCTCCCTCCCCCTGCAACCACTAACACAGCCATTTTGTCAATTATGACATCAAAATTTGTTATCGCAATGTCAAGCGGATATCGCTCAATATTGCACAATGTTATTGATGAAGAACAGTGCTCTGTAATATTTCAGAAATTATGACCAGATGATTCCCATTATAAACATGATGTATGCATTGTACATACTGTGGTATGCCAAGGTTCCTGTCAGGTTGAGGCAATGTCTAATGTGAAAAAATCAAGCTTTAAATAGCTTTAGCAGATACTGAGTTACAATGGTATTAAGGTAATTCCAAGCATCAGTCAATTAGTTAGCAAAAAAATTCCACTGAACAAAAACTTATTGGAAGCATTTCAAATCACACCAACTCTTGGTCACACTGATGGCATGAATATATTGTGAAGTACTGGTTTTAGTCAATATTTTTTTGTGAGAGAACGATGCCTTCAGTCAAATCAACTATGGATAAAGCTGCAGGATTGGTTTCTTTACTGTTTAATGTATGACATGCCATATCAACCAATGCGGATGCTGCAATGCATGCATTGCCTTTGTCTATATCCTATTTTTATCTTCACCACTGGATAGGTGTAGATTTGCAGGTAGTGTATCATGGCATCTTTCACCGGAATTACAAAGACATTTCCGTAATTTCTGTAACAACTGTATTATTTTACATATAGGAGAGCTTGTTATGCTGTTTGACATTTGTAACACTCTATAACAAAACTGGAAATGAAGCTGAAATGACCACTGTATTTCAGTATTGATAGTTAGGGTTTAGTGTTCAGATGCAAAATTAATACATCTGGCTCCATTCTTTCCTTTGATGCAGTATATTAACAGGTTCACCAGTCAAAACTATGTTACAAAAATGTAAAACAAAAACTACAAGGCAAATTTTTTAAATTGAGTAGAAGTCATAGTAATGAAACAAGAGAGTTCACCTACACTGAAGCCATATTAGTAGGAATTTAATTTTTGTGGTATTCTACAACCCCTGATAAATTTTAAAATTTTTTTGTAATGCATACATATATGTGTCTCACCAGTAATGATTACAGTCTCCAGTTCACGATTTCCACCATGAAATGTTAATCTTGTTCCGCTGTCACTTAGCTTCACTGTATTAAAGTAATAGATGAAAGTAGCAGCAGGATCCCTTCCTCCAAGTATTTCAGAATTACATGGATAGTTAAAACGGCATTGAATACGTCCATTGGCATGGTCTCGCAAGGGATGGCATTGAGGTGAGTAGACTGACCAAATACCAAATACTCGAAATACGACTGAAAGAGTGACACCCTCTCTTAGTTTAATGCTGTTAGTCACAGGTACAACTTCATTATCAATAACAATTGTGAGGTCTTGAATCTTATCAGCTTTACTATCTGTAAAATTATATTTTAATAACACTTCAGCTGAAAAATTAATACACACATACAAAAGTAATAATGATGATACCAGAATGTGGCCAAGAGATAATAGGTACACACACATGTACGTATACAATATGTGACTGGGCCTGCGAAAACAGGGCATGTGGGCACAAACTACATCTCATCACTCTACAGGTGATATCTTAGTACTGGAAAAGTATATTTCCATTCTGTAACTTGCATCATGATGCCAATTAAATGCTTACTGAAAATTGCAATGCCATAGCATAATGGTACAAAAAGTTATGAGTGATGAAAGTGGGAAAAAGTAGGCAAAAATCATGTGCCCACATGCCCTATTATCGCAGGCCCGGTCACACACACACATATATATATATACTACAACCTATAGGTATACAGTGGAACCTCTCTTATCTGGGCAGTCTGGCACATACTATCATCCATATCTCAGAAATGTCCGTAACTAAGAATCACATACTATTATGTAATAGTAACTGACTTTAATACAAGTAATGGTTGCTATTGGCATCAGTTAGTGTCATGCAATTAAGTAGAGGGGGAAGTTGCTATAGAGTATTCATGGTCACTCTCCAATGAATTATCACTTAGCAACCAAGTGGTAGTTATTATTAGTAGAATAAACAAACCACCAAACAGGTCAACAGCAATCTTTAGGTTCCCTTCTTTGCTTTCATCTACACCAAACTTCATTATGGTCAAGCCACATGCCTAATTTGAGTTGTCTGGACAATGGAGGTGCCCAGATAATAGAGGTCTGGATAAGGGAGGTTCCACTGTATATATCAAGACACACGGTAGTGTGTCGTGTGGCCCAAGAAGCCGGCGCGCCACACCGTGAGTATATCAAGACACACGGTAGTGTGTCGTGCGGCCCAAGAAGCCGGCGCGCCACACCCGTGAGTATATTGACAGGAAGAACGAAAACGTCATTTTCACACCTTTGTATCTCGGTGATCACTTATCTGATTGGAACCACATTTGCTACACAGTTGCCCGCCAGCCAAGGGAGTCTACATTCCAAATTTGAAGGAAATCGCTCCAGCCATTTCCGAGATACGAGCTGCCAAACTTTCGTTTTTTTTCTTCGTTTTTTTTTTTCTTCTTCTTCGTCTTTTCGCATACTTGCAAAAATTGCTATAACAAGCAAACGCGTACTCCGATCGCCTTGAAATTTGGCACACAGAAAGGGAGTCCAAAGGCGAATCCTAGCATCAAATTTGGTACAAATCCGATGAATGGTTCAGGAGTTATGACCGATTATTCGCGTAAAACAAGATCGATTTGTTGTCACGCCTACAGGGTAAACCGCTTCATGGAATGAGTTGAAAATTGCTATGTAGATGGAGTAACCATCGTAGGAGTGCCTTTTGATGGTTTGAAAGGAATCGAGATAAAGACCACGGAGATATGACACAAAACCCAACCTGTGTCACAATTACGCGATCGATTTTTATGAATAAAAAAGTATTAGTTTTCACGCCTACTAGGCAAACCGCTTAAAGCAATGAGCTGAAAATCGGTGTATAGCTGGAATAATCTTCATAGAAAGTCCTTGCAGTAGTACAGAAGAATCGGATTACAAACCACTGAGTTATGATTCGAAAGCCAACTCCGTGTAGCAAATGCGAGATCGAGATACTCTAATAGAACAGTCACCCTAATAGAGCATTCGGCTAATTTATTTACTCCATTATAGAATTTTATTACATCACAAGTTATTCTGTAGGGAGTTCAGCTGCAAACAGTTAATCGTATATACAGTTCAGCAAGAAGACAGTCACCATGTGGAGAGTTAAGCAAATATACCACTATAGAGATTCAGAACATTACAAGTCACACTGAAGAAAGTTCAGCTATAAACAAGTCATGCACTGTGTAGAGAATTCAGCTACAATTAAGTCACTCTCTAGAGAATTCAGTTACACAGAATTCAGCTACACACAAGTCACTGTGGAGAGAGTTCAGCTACAAACAAATTACCCTTTAGAGTGATCAGCTACAAGTAAAACACTTTGCAGGGTGTTCAACTGCAACAAATCAATTACCTTTAGAGCGATCAGCAATGAACAAATCAACACAAATCTACCTGTAGAGAGATCAGCTAGAAACAAATCACCCTGAAGAGAGTTCAGCTACAAAAAATCACCCTGTAGAGACATCAGCTAGAAACTAGACACAATGTAAGGAGTTCAGCTACAAGCAATCACCCTGTAGAGAGATCAGCTACAAACAAATCACCTTATAGAGAGTTCAGCTACAAACAGGTTACCTGTAGAGAGATCGGCTACAAACAAATCAACCTGCAGAGAGATCAGCTATATACACACAAATCAACTTGTAGAGAGATCAGCTACAAACAAATCACCCTGTAGAGAGATCAGCTAGAAACTACACACAATGTAAGGAGTTCAGCTACAAACAAATCACCCTGTATAGAGATCAGCTACAAACTAGACACAAAGTAAGGAGTTCAGCTACAAGTAAATTACCCTGTAGAGAGTTCATCTACAAACAAATCAACCTGTAGAGCAATCAGCTAGAAACAAATCACCCTGAAGAGAGGTCAGCTACAAAAAATCACCCTGTAGAGAGATCAGCTAGAAACAAATCACCCTGAAGAGAGGTCAGCTACACAAAATCACCTGTAGAGAGGTCAGCTAGAAACAAATCACCCTGAAGAGAGGTCAGCTACAAAAAAATCACCCTGTAGAGAGATTGGCTACACACAAATCAACTTGTGGAGAGTTCAGCTACAAACAAAGTACCCTGTAGAGAGATCGGTTACAAACAAATCAGCCTGTAGAGAGTTCAGCTAAAACAAATCAACCTGCAGAGAGATCAACTACAAACAAATCACCTTATAGAGAGTTCAGCTACAAACAAATTACCCTATAGAGAGATCGGCTACAAACAATTCAACCTGCAGAGAGATCAGCTACACACAAATCAACTTGTAGAGAGATCAATTACAAACAAATCACCCTGTAGAGAGATCAGCTAGAAACTACACACAATGTAAGGAGTTCAGCTACAAATAAATCACCTTATAGAGAGTTCAGCTACAAAAAAATCACTCTGTAGAGAGATCAGCTAGAAACTGGACACAATGTAAGGAGTTCAGCTACAAGCAAATCACCCTTTAGTGAGTTCAGCTACAAACAAATCAACCTGCAGTGAGATCACCTACAAAAAAGCACCTTGTACAGAGTTCAGCTACAAACAAATTACCCTGTAGAGAGATCGGCTACAAACAAAATCAACCAGTAGAAAGATCAGCTACACACAAATCAACTTGTAGAGAGATCAGCTACAAACAAATTACCCTGTAGAGAGATCGGCTGCAAATTAATCAACCTGCAGAGAGATCAGCTACAAACAAATCAACTTGTAGAGAGATCAGCTACAAACAAATCACCTTGTAGAGAGATCAGCTAGAAACTAAATACAATGCAAGGAGTTCAGCTACAAGCAAAATCACCCTTTAGTGAGTTCAGCTACAAACAAATCAACCTGCAGTGAGATCACCCACAAAAACGCACTTGTACAGAGTTCAGTTACAAACAAATCACCCTGTAGAGAGATCAGGTAGAAGAATTCACCTTGTAGAGAGTTCATTTACAAAGAAACCATCATATAGAGAGTTCAGCTACAAAGAAATTACCCCGTAGAGAGTTTAGCTACAAGAAGTCACCTTGTAAAGAGTTTAGCTACAAAGAAACCATCATGTACAGAGTTCAGCTACAAAGAAACCACCTGTACAGAATTCAACTACAAACAAATCACCCTGTATAGAGATCAGCTAGAAGAAGTTACCTTGTAGATAGTTCAGCTACAACAATTCACCCTGTAGAAAGATCAGCTAGAAGAAGTCACCTTGTAGAGTGTTCAGTTACAAAGAAACCATCATGTAGAGAGTTCAGCTGCAAACAAATCACTCAGTAGACAGTTCAGCAACAAAGAAACCGCCATGTAGAGAGTTCAGCCTCATACAAACCACCTTGTAGAGAATTCAACTACAACAAATCACCCTGTAGAGAAGAAGTTACCTTGTAGAGAGTTCAGCTACAAAGAAACCACCATGTAGAGAGTTTAGCTGCAAACAATTCACCTGTAGAGAGTTCAGCTAGAAACAAATCACCTCGTAGAGAGATCAACTGGACGAAGTCACCTTGTAGAGAGTTCAGCTACAAAGAAACCATCATGTAGAGAGTTCAGCTGCAAACAAATCACCCTGCAGAGAGTTCAGCTACAAAAAAATCACCCTGTAGAGAGTTCAGCTAGACGAAGTCACCTTATAGAGAGTTCAGCTACAAAGAAACCATCATGTAGAGAGTTCGGCTATAAAGACACCACCATGTAGAGAGTTTAGCTGCAAACAAATCACCTGTTACAGAGAGTTCAGCTACAAAAAAACCATCCTGTATATAGTTCAGCTACATTTCAAGTCACCCAGTAGAGAGATCAGCTGCAAAAAAAATCCTGTGGGGAATAATGAGCATGTAATAAATATATGTATATAATTTGTATAATTACTAATAAAATCAAAAATAATTGAAGTACTAAAATTCTTCTTTAAGTTCTTTTCTTCTTCCTGTAGTAAAGAAAAAAACACATGGGTTAAAAAAGCCCCAAAGCCAGCCATAGGCTGGCTTTGCAGTATACAAATACAAAAAGAAGTGATATCTAATCAAAAACAGCCAAGTTGTAAAAAAAGGTGCGGCCCCCATAAAGGCCATGGTGAAAAAAGATGCGAAATCCAAGGTGGCGGCCAAGAAATGGCTGTGATGGTAGGTTAATGGTTACATTTTAATAACGGCAATTCAGGTGAATTTTGTGCCGCTTGGTCTTGGCACCAAATTCACCTGAATTGTTGTTATTAAAATGTAACCATTAACCTACCATCACAGCCATTTCTTGGCCGCCACCTTGGATTTCACATCTTTTTTCACCATGGCCTTTATGGGGGCCGCACCTTTTTTTACAGCTTGGCTGTTTTTGATTAGATATATATATACATTCATATGTTTGGTAGATTATCAACAATTATCCATCTCTAAATACATTACAAGCATGATATTTAATAGTACAAGTTCAACGAAAAAACAAGAAATTAACTTGATTAGGGATCATAGAAATAAAAAGTGATGAAACAAGGAAGGTTGCCTATACTATTGGAAGCTAGTTCATTGCATACTCTCCTTGTACTTGTTTGTTACATTTATTTTGTACTATCAATAAAACCCAGACCTTGGCTTTTTTCTTACTGTAGCCAAGGGTGAGATGACTTCACCTTCTTATACAATTTTAAATAGCTTACCATGAGTATAATTATGCTGGAATATTGAAAAGGGGTTTCTACTGCAGCTAAGAAACTGTTCATATTTCTTGACTGCTTTATTAGAGTATATTGATCTTTACGCTACTAAACTTGTTATAATACTACTACCTATTATTACCATATTTGACTGGTATATAGCCACGGCTACTATAACTTTCAGCAAGCAAAACACTGTGGCTACTATGCGAAGGCAGCTACTATGAGCTTGTGTAGCAATAGCCCGTGGCATTTGTATGGATTAACAACTAACAAGTGTGTAATCATCTGTCAATACTGCCAGCCATTCTAACTCCTCACAAAAATGCTATTTCCTGGCTTAAAACAACTCCTTTGCCAGATTTCTGCTTTAAACATGTCTAACCAATACTTGCAACAGTATGTTCAGATACAAGCTGTGGCTCTTATCCAAGAGCAGCTCTTATCCAAGAGCAGCTTTTATCCAAGAGCAGCTCTTATCCAAGAGCAGCTCTTATTACAATAATTCTAGGCTGAGGAGCAGATACTATCTGGAGGTGACTATTATACAAACTGCGGCTATTAACCAGTCAAATATTAATGTGAGACATCAATGCCTAATTAAGATAAAAGATTTTGTAAAGTGTTCTGTTTATGATGAATCCAAAATTTTAGCTACATGAAGTACCACATTTTCCATGTTCCAAGCAGTGTGTAAAACTTAAAGGGGTTTCCTGAAACCCCTGGATATGCCCCAGCTTGTAACCTGTTCATGATCTGAGCTATTTATGTATTATATTCCAGAAAGCATGTACTCCCGTATCAATGTATTTTATTTATCAATAATGTACAAACTCAACATGAGTACATATTGTAAAAATTATTACAGTTGATCTAATGATTGCAAATGATGATTTAGTCTGTCTGAAAATTTCAATGTCAGGTGATAAAACAATGTTTATTGGTAAAGCATTCCAGAGTAGTAAAAACAAGGGGGGGGGGGGATGACAGTTTACATATTATGTTTGTAATCTGGCTGATTGAACGTTGAAGTGATGAGTACAGTGGCTGTGTATTGAATAAGGTAGTATGGATTGGATTAAAATATTGTGGGTTGGAATATGAAGAATATCATTTATGTTTTGTATAGAGTTATTAGCTTGGCTTGAATACAGCTTTGTGCCAGTGTGGCCCAGTGAAGGTTCTAAAGCATACGAGTGAGACTAGAAGTGTACGAAAAGTCATTTAAGACACATCCAGTCAAATGACATTGAATTGATTCAAATTTGTAATTGTCCTGAGGTGTGTGTGGGGGGCCCACACAGTGGAGCAGTATTCTAAAATAGGACATAATCACATATGACTCATAAAATTTGATCTTGACGGATGGAAGACAGCATTTTAGATTTCTTTGCAAGAAGGTTCTAACATTGTTTGCTTTTTGAGCAATGTAGGCAACATGATCAGACCAGGTAAGACTACTGTTGATTATATTATTTTATGGATGAGACACATTTAAATAGGTGACCATGTAAATTGTACTGTGATATGAAAGGATGTTTCTTAGAAGATGATTGCATTTGTCTATGTAGGTTAAATACCATTTGCCAGTTGGAAAGGCCACTGGATTAGTGTGTTTATATCTGATTGGAGAACCTTTACGTCATCATGTGTATGAATAACATGATACGTCAGGGCATTGTCAGCATAGAGCTTTACTGTGCTTGAAATTCTCTCAGGAAAATCATTGATGTACAGAAGAAAAAATGTAGTACGAGGAGACCTGGAGTACACTGCTGGAAGTATAGTTCCAAATTGCAAGCGACACCTGATATCACAACTGGTACTGGTAGAGTACAGCGCTGCCATATAGCAGTGATTGATGGAAGTGACCATGAAATATCACTGAGAAGGGGTTGTAAATCTGTATCCATGCCAGGTGAGCCAGCAGATTATTGACCTTGAGAAAGGTGGATCTTGCAAGATTAATAATGACTACCAATGCTCTGATTTCTCTTCTATATTACCAACGGTCTGGTTTCTCTTCAGATTGTATATCATTGTTCCTCCATGCACTGAATTATGAAACCTTATGGAATTTCCAGCTGGGAAGGAATGAGCGATAGCTAGTGTTAATGGGTTGCCATAGCTACAGATATCTACTGACTTGGCAACGCAACATTCTAAGGTACAAGTTTTGAGCAGGTAGGTATCTTGGTCCCTTGGTAAGGTGTTTTACTCTGTTACTACATTCATGCATGTGTCTTGACATATGTACAGTAGAATTAATCCTTAGCATCTGGCCAAGAACTGTAAGTGACTATTAATTAATATTGTTGTTGTAATTTGATTACAGTTCTGTAAAGCATTACTTTTGCTAGATGATAGAAAATCTGGAAGCCTTGGCAAGGATCTTTTAAAAGTAGCTGTAAACCTACCTATAATATGCATCCTGTACTGAGACTGACTGCTTCATGGCTTGTAAATTAAAAGATGTCAATAATACACAACTCAAGTTTCATAGGCTCTTATTCGAGCAGTATCCATGGATACTCTCAAGCCATCTGAGCAGCTGGCTGATAACTGGGAATTCTCTTTTCAGGGAAAAGCAGAAATGTAGCATCGGGTCCATAGTGCATGAGCACTTTAAACCATAGATATCATATCACTGACCAAGAAAACAGGGTTTCGATTAACCGCCTATTGTCATTTAGCACTTTACCTACTGTAGGAACTAGCCCCACTGGTTCAATAGTTAATAACCACCTAAGCTCTTGGACCCAGTGTATACATTACCTCAACAGGAATTCAGCCAACTGCTACTGCTACACAATCTGATCCTGTTTACTTTAGCTATAGCTACACCCCTCAAATCAATCTAACCAGGGTCTGGGTGGGAATTCACAGGAAACCTTGCTTATGATAACTGCCACAATAGAGCTCCAACTCATCCCTTCTTATCCTAATGCTCGATCAATACAGCCTTCCTAGTTGGCAGTATGCAATTACACCTATATACCAATTTTGTGCCAACCGGCTTCCAGGTCACAGCTTGCTGGACAGTTTACTTTGTTTACATGTGTGGATATTGTGACCAGTCTTGCCTTCTGTATTGATAGCTAATAATTGTTGAGGGGGGTCTGTGTTTCATTAACTGATGGGAAGGTAGGTGGTCTACCCATACTATGTGCATGGCGAGTCCTGCTTTATCATTTAAGTGATGATAACCTGGTGTGTAAAATTAGATTTAGGAATTCAGTCACATAATATACATGTATACTTGCAGCTCAAATAAAGTGTAGTGTTCACCTACCCCATCGGGACTTCTGTCCTTGGGTATTCTGACCTGTATTCTTTCTGAAAGGTCTGGCAGGCAGGCAGTAATTTTAGCTTCAACAGTGGTTGTTTAGAAATTGAGTTAATTGATTCTGGTCGACCTCGTTTCCTTGACCTGGCAATGGATTTATGGCCCAACAAAGTTTTCATTTCTGTCAACCAAGGGACTTATTCATCTGGGTCATGACCTTAATTAACCCTTCTTATGTGGTTTTGGCCTTCTATATCAATGGAATGACATCCTTTGTAACAGTAAACACCTGGTTGTGGGGTGAGTTTATCACTTTTTGTGTCAGTTAGGTGAGAGGTACAAGAATATCATAATTACAGTAAATGAATGTGTGTCCATGCAGGTTTGTGATTTTTGCAGCTGGCACCTCTGCTAAGGTGAGCAATTTCAGATGCTCAGATATTCTAGCCTTTATGAACATGTAGGAGCGACTTTGTCTTCATTGACACCTACACAACTCTAATTTGGCAGTTCAGGGTGCTCCTCCAACTGTAAGTCAGGGTTGTCAAACACATGTTCATTGATTCAGGGTGGTATGGTATAATCTTCCAGTCTCTGATGCTACTGTGGTGAAAGATCCACTGTGGGAACTGTATATGCATCTTCAAGAGTGGCGAGCTGATCACGTTCTTGCTCTGAGAACAGTTGGTATGGGGTTGAATGCAAAGCACCCTTGTCAGTTGATCATGACCTCGATTTTCAGGAATTCTACTGTTCCTCCTGCTCTGGGAGTTTGAATTTGGGGATCTCTGTCTGGTGTGCTACAACACCTTCTTTTCTGAGGTTTAATCCTGTTGACGAAGTGAATCAAACTTCCCACTGAGTCCCTTGAGGATTTCTTTGCCATTTGACATTCCCTGAAACTGAAGCTAGCTGCTGGGTTTGATTGTGGGATTTTTTCACAGAAGCTGCAAAAAGCTGTTAAAGCTGGCCAAACACCATTGTATGGGAAATTGAACCTTCTAAATAATATAAGAATAATTTTACTTGTAGTACACTAAAAATTCATAAATACGTACTCTGTTTTATTGGTTTGCATATAGGTAAACAACAAATCATGCATGCTGTCTATAGTAAACTATACACACTAACTTCACAGTTGTCCATATTTCTTATATAGACATGGTATATATCATATATACCCCTTATTCACTGTCTTTATTTAATTTGTACTTCTACACATTGTAGCCATCTTGATAATAGTTAAATGTGCACTAGCAAAATTATTTTTGTTTGCACTACACACGATTACATTAGAGTATTCAGAAATAAAACTGTTTCACAATCAGCTGCTGTTTGAAGATTTCCCTTCAAAATTAACCTGTTATACAGTAGCAAACACAAATGTATGTGTAGCTAATTGTGATAGCACAGCATAAAATACATGTGGCAACCACTACACAATAATTGCATAGTCCATGCAGCCAACAGTTTGCATGTTAAAAGAAATCAACAAAATTTTGTATGCATTTTAACTATAAAGGATCACCACTTACAAGTGACTACTTCATAGGTTAAGACACTTCCCTGGTGATAGAGGCAGTCATAATAATACTTTCCAGGAGCTACAATGTAAATATCCAAATACAAATGAGAATAAAGGTATCCATTAAATTCTTTCACAACACAAAAGCCATTGGTACTTTGCTCTTTGCTCTTTGGAACAACCACCTGACATCCTTGTAAAACATATCCACTAGTTGGAAATTGACGATCAAGATTGATACATATGATATTAGATGTGGGCATGGATCCTGTGTGGGGAATCTTAACTATAGCAAACAAATACAAACAAAATAAATAATTATCATGTACATATCCAATAAACATCCCTAGAAGCCACCCACAATGATCCAGTCAGTTCAACATTAACTCATAAACATAAGATTTAGTACAATGATAAGGTGATAAATTCTTGGATAGGGTAATCAAGTTATCAAGTGACATACAAAGGAAGACAAGTATCATGATATGCGAAGCTAAATCTTTTGCTTCAACTGTTGAAATTGTGGTCCTAAAGTTATGGAGGATCGAGAGTTATATTTTATCCTTATGTGATAGAGCACACAAAGCCATGATATCAAAGTGACTCATTCCACAGTCAGCAAAAAGAAATGGGACACAAAGGTAAGTCCATTATCAATGTATACTGTGGTATTTAAAAAGGCACCTGTCAGGCTACTGAAAAATCAAACCTATAGCTGTAGCCATCATTGGTCTGGTTCTAAACGTTAGTCAGTAGTACAATTCCACAACATAAAAAGAACACATGGGATGCTCTTTCAGCAAGTTATGACTCAAAAGACAACCCAGAGAAAGGCAATGAGTTACACATATTTAGACATATACTCTGAGGGCAAAACTAGTCATAAGGCTACATCTGCAAACACGTAATCCACACATAGTCACATATCCATGCTGAATATATATATATATATATATATATAATGTACCAAGACATAAAACCATGCACTGTTGTTTTAAAATTCTATTTAAAAAATGTGCTTGTGGTTGTAAACTTTGCCCCAATGGTAAAATAGCACTAAAATTTCTAATTTTCCCTGTGCTTATTTGTTTATTCACTTTATTGTATTTGTTTGTTTGTTTAACACAGTTATGATTGGTGAACCAGCACACATTGCATCAAAAGAATGAATGGTGACAGGCTAAATGTTTTCATCTAAATGTGCACTCCAGCTATCAATTACTGAAAAGTGAACTAGTCAATATACACAGCATTACAACCACAATAAAAGAAGCACCTCTGCAACCAATCCAACCTCAATACCCTGGGAGTCTACGTTAGTATGCACATTGCTTTCTTTGACAATTATTGTGCTAAAATACACGAACATAAAGCATCCCTAGAGTATTACACATCGATTCCACCTTCAAACGCTTACATACAAAATCCCCATAGATTTCAAGAGCGATTTACATGCCTAGAGTAGTGTGGTTGAATGGGGGTAGACTGGCTGAACAGATTAAACTTGAAGTGCACTCTTGAATGGCATTTATGAAAACTTTGGTGATGAGCATTGGTTAAACTTTCAATCCAAAATGTATGCATCACGTGCTGTGTGTCCAACCTCCTGACTGAATTAAATGTCCACTAGTATATCTGCAGGTGTAGGTGGTGGAGCACTATTATTAACTCTTGGTAATACTAGTATACCTCTTAGGCAACTACTTAATGATTACTTGTTCTTCATCAGCTGTGCCTGGATGTATTTTCACTGCCACATGTATTTCCTAGACTTAACCATTACTTGACAGAAACACTGAGTTTAGTCATAATTGTTGCACTCACACAGTAGATACTTTGTGCATTGTAACCAAAAGAATTGGATTTGCACATAAATATGAACTCTCTGACATTAACGTTTGTCAAAATTTTCAGGTATAAGAAACTCAACCTCAAGTGGAACTATCACAAAGGACAACTATAGTTACATCTGAAGTGGACCTAAACTTTGTAGCTATTACTTTAGAGGATGCCAGTTTCACTGCTGCAAAGAGTTGAGGTATGATCTAGCTACTATATTGTGGCAAGCACTATAGGAATTATGGATATGGGCAATGATCTGCTTAATTTGGACTGAGTGTTCTGAAAAACATCACCAAAAAATTCTCAGATGGTGTTCTTCTGAGTATAACCACATATCAACCTAGCTACTAGCCAGAATCATTGTCACAAGTAAATCAACTCCAAATACAAGGCCTTTAACTACCTCCCTGTTTTGACACTTATGGTAACAGCTACAAAAATTTATATTACAACAGTAGAGTGTCTACACTTATGCTGGGTGTCATGTCAATGCCACTATGGGTGCCACCCTCAACACTTTAACATGTATGCATTTCTCGTGATGTTAGTCTTGCATAGCCAGACCATTACTATTCTTTTGTGTGGGGGTGGGAAAAGTAGGGTCTGGTACACCTGCATTAAGAATTTTGTGCAATCTTCCAGGGTGATTGTTGGCTGCTACTGATTGGTGAAGCCCTACTCTTCTAAGGCAGCCTCACACATGATGACCCTACTTTTCCTGCCCCCACACAAAAGAAACGTAGTGGTCTGGCTATGCAAGAGTATCCTATATATCGAGTATCCTATGTGTCGTCACAGGACCTTTACACCCTGGAATTGGAATGTGCTGATTTTCCACACCTCCATCAACACCTTTCTACCAAGACATCCAGTGGAGGATACAGGGGGTTACAATGGTTTCAGATGAAACCCCCTCTGAAAATATCGTGTGCCCCTGATTAAGTTACAACCCGTCATGTGGGTGATAAAATTACCACGAGTTCTACATATACATAGTGTATTATATTGGGACTTATTCGACTGGCGAAACTTCATACTTTTGCCTTTCAGATCATTCAACAGCAGGTGGTGACTTTTTATTTTGGCCTTCGACTTACAGCTAGGCTGAAGTTGAGTGAAATCTGAAACCCCATCTGAAAATTTCTAGATCCACCACTGACATCCATGAATTAACGCATTAGTAACTCAACTTTAATGTATTATTTCACTGTTCAGTGAACGGTAGGGACAATGGACCTACTTCAGTTCGATTAATGAAGGACTGGTAAGTACACAAAGCAAATTGTAAGCTTAGGGGACAAAATTTCAGGTGGGTAGTGCTAGCCAAAGTTTGCCGCATCATTCAAGCAGTAAGATTCGAACATGCACTGTCAAAGGAAAGAATAACTTAGTTGGTTCAATCGCTTGACCCAAGTTATACTTAAGGGCTGAATTTGACATTCATATGATGAACAATTCGAGACTTACAGCTAGCCAAAGTTTCAGTCGCTTGGGTCTGGCAGTGAGTTTGTCACTGTTATTATCTGCCTCCACAATTGCCTTTTCGCAGTAAAGACCAAGGTTACTGTAGAAAACAACATGAGATTTACAGTAGAACAATAGTTCAACTTATCTTCACCCATTCAACACCAATTAATTAACAGTGTGGATGGTCTGAGCACAAAGTACAGCAAGTATGTGGAGATTCGTATCATAAAACAGACTCAGTTATATGTACAGTGGAACCTCTATAACCATTGAATAATTTATTTTTGTCCTTGTAAACTATACCTATAGAGGAGGTATCTTGCAAGGGGTTTGGGTAGCTTAGTACTACATGCCACAGCCGGACAGATGTCTGACTGAGACAACCACTGAGGTTGTCTGCAATTCAGAAAGAACCATCAATAATCAACAAGATAAACTACTTCTACAACATGACCTAAACCTTATAGTAAAGTGAACTCAAACTTGGCAACTGAATTTAAACACCTCCAAGTGTGTAGTAGTTACCTGCAGCAGACTAGTATCTACCTCTATTTCAAATTATTCAGTTGGAGATTATTTACATCGTGTCACCCAGCATCATTACTTGGGAATTTTGTTTGATTCAAAACATTTTCACCTCATATTACTAATATTACCTCTAAAGCAACAAGGACACTAAACTTCATTAAATACAACCTCTATAAATGTTCTCTCGAGACTAAATGTACAGCTTACGCAAGTCTAGTGAGACCACTCTTATAGTATGGATTAGCAGTGTGGGATCCCTACTTACAGAAGGACATACAAAATATTGAACGACGTGCTGCTCGATGGGTCAAATCAGACTACAGATACAACAGCAGCGTTTCAGCTATGTTAACAAAATTACAATGGTATTCTTTCAAACATTGACGATATATAGCAAGATTATAACTTAATTATTTTATAACATCATTTACTGTTCTTAAAATTCCTGGCTATTTTTCAAACACTACTTATCCCACCCGCCGCCGCCACCCACTCCATTTTGAAATCCTTTTTACTAGATCAAATCACTATAAATTCAGCTATTACCCCAGATCTATCCGTGATTGGCATACATTATCTATTGACACTATAAAATCTCAATCTCTGGAAGTATTTTTAGGTAAACTATAATTTAATCTTATTTTGTACGTGCCGATTTGTAACCTCCCTGAATAAACTGTACCTTTCAGCAGCTAGCTATTCATAATCTTAGCTACCATTATATCCTTACCTCTTTTACATGTTTCGTCGTCCCTGCACTCCTCACGATGAAGTTGATTGATGATAGCAACTTGATTGCGGCACAATGGAAATTTACTCACGCGTTCGCCGTCCATCCAGCATGTATTGACGGTATCGTAGGCGTAGCAAGTTCGTAGTAAAATCAAAACTGTTATGAAGGTTCTCAACGACATTTCTGAGACCTCACACGGCAAAACTAATCCGCAGTCACAGACAACTGTCAAGGGTCACACAGAAGCCGGCAGTGCATGCACACTCAGCTGAAATCTGACAAACGTACGAACACGTAGTTATGTTTGTCGGGTTTCATAAGTGCTCATAAGTGGGTTGAACACGCCGCTATCAAACGGCGCGTGCGATAACCCGCTCGTTTGCGGGTTTAATAAGTACTCATCACTGTCTGTTGCCTATAAAAAGCATGAGAACATCAAACTGTGTACTTATAGCCAAAGTATCTGAAAATTTGAACACGCCTCATTCTCTCCCTTGCTACTGGAGGTCTGACTCATGAAACCACTACCTTTTACAAACGTCTGGTTTCTCTTTTAATTGTTAGCTAAATGAGTGTGGAGATAGTTACTTGGTTACTCTAGGCTGGTTCCGTTTCTGTCTTTCCTTTTCTTTGCTGTATTCTGCTATTGCCTGTAGTCTATCCATTGTGCCCGATCATCATCTGGTCACTTTGACACAACTCCACCTCTAATGGATCTGATTAGGGTGGAGTCACTTTAATGTAATGATTTGCTTACAGTTTTGTTTACTCGGTACTTGTGAGTTGTATATACAATTTTATACTTTGTATCATTCAAAAAGAAAATCCAAGCACAAATGTACGAATAGAGTCACGTGAGTCTCGTTGTAACACAGTTAGGCCACTTCAGCTAAATTTCTTGCCAAACTGAGCTTCATTACCAACTTTGTCTGTACTTTGGATGGACACAAAGTTATAATGAAAAAAGAAAAAAGAATGTATTACAGACATATGGGAATGCAAGTTTAAGGCAACATAGTGCAGCAGTGAAAAGACTGCTGCTGTTAGGTAGCATCAAAAGTTATCAGCCATCTATTATTAGCTACATGATTTAGCATCAGAAAATCAGGAAAACATTAGTGTTATCACCTAGCAATTTCAGTATTTTATAATATTGCATTTTTAGTACAAATGTACTAAAAATGCCATATTATAAAATACTGAAATTGCCAACTGATAACACCAATATTTTCCTGATTTTCTGATGCTAAATCATGTAGTAATAGCATTATCAGCTTTCAGTGTACAGTGATGGTCATGGGTAAAGGATTCCAATACTCCCTAATATAACGCATGCTTTTGAATAATCTTTGTCTGTGTATTGTGGTTTGCTTTGCCATGCTGTACTGTCATGTTATGTACTCTGTATGTGTGTGCGTATGTATAAATGTAATAATGTTTTTAATTAATGCAATATGTCTTTTATAAGGCAAAATCTTGAAGAAAACTACCGATGGCTCTTGAACTATGATTTTAATGCTATTTGCACAAATTTAACATAATAATGTAATCACGTGATCTCACGTGATGTGAATAATACAACTTTTTGTGGATTGGGAAAAGGGCTGATTAAGGGGGTTGGCACAGTGCATATTGTGGTACCATTGTTCAACCAGCTGATGATGTAGTTGTATCTAGGGTACTCTGCTGATGCATGTCTGTACTTTCATCAGCAAATTATGAACACTTAGCTATAAAATGTTTCCTTTATATATATATATATATATATATATATTTTAAGAAAAAAACTAAAATACCATGTGTTTCAGCTAACTAGCCTACCTGAACTTTTCTATCCAAAGAGTGCTGAATAGCTGGGTTTAGTTAGATTGAGGTCTGGAAGGTTATCTGACATTTCCAGCCTTCATCCTTATTAACAATCACGGAAAGGAAAGTCCGTGCATAGATCCGTAATCTTTGCATTTTATTAATAACTGTAATCTTGCCAAGAAGCCTTACAAGTGTCAGAAAAGTGAAACAGACGAGCAAGAAGTCGATGCTAACAAGTATTCTTTCAAGATGGTAAGTTGCAAAAAATCTTGAAATCTCACACACACTTTGAAATTGCCTATTATGCTTTTTGAGCATTGCTCCAAAATTTCTCCTGTTATGCTCCAATTATTCCCAGTTGTGTCCCATTATGCTCCAAATATTCTCTTACAAAATCGTGTCTTGACTGCTCTATTAGAGTACCTAATGCATCTGTGAACGTTCTATTAGGATGTTTCACTATGTGGTGACTGTTCTATTAGAGTATATCGATCTTTATTTCACAACGTAGATGTAAATTTGATTTTTACCATGCTTGCCCACTATCCCATTCTGCATCATGTAAAATAGGCAAAGTTTCAGCTTCTCTGATAACTAATGCACAAATTTTTTGCCTATTATGCTGGCATTATGCTGATGCTTTTGGCTACCTATTATGCCCCAAATTATGCTGGCATAATCGGCGCAGGCCTAGTGGTACAGCATTTACAGGTTGACTCTCTGTTTGGATGGAAGAAATTGCTTCAGAAGGCTCTGAGCATTTTCTACATGTCTTAAGTAATTAATGTTCTAGCTTAGTTAATGCTACAGAATATGCATACCATGCTCCAATTGTTAGACTAGTGCAATTGTACTCAACACAAAACTGAATTAGACTACTCCAGAGATATTTTGAGTGACCAGGCCATCAGGAAATTTTTGAAAATATATTCTTTGAAATAGCATATTCTTATTGTAACTGCTATACATGATATGCATGATCAATTGATTAACATAAATGTGACCGGGCCTGCAAAAACAGAGAATATGGGCACAAACTACATCATGTCATGCTACAGGTCAAATCTCAGTACTGAAACAGAATACTGGCATTCTGTAACTTGCATCATAAAGCCCATTGCATGTTTGCTAAGATCTGAAAATTTCATTGCCATAGCTTAATAGCACAAAAAAATATGAGTGATGAAAATTTGAAAAGGTAGGCAAAAATCATGTGCCCACATGCCCTATTTTTGCAGGTCCAGTCACAAATGTAAATGATTTAGACCAAGCAGTGTAATGAGAACAGTGGCTATAGTCTGTACTGAAGAGAGAGAGAACCATCATTAGTAATATGTGACCCGGTCTGCGAAAAGGGCTCTTATAGCCTTTCCAATTATCCATGTTTGGCTAATCATAACTCCTAATCTACTAAAGCTATCACCATGTAATTACACCCACAGCTACTGCCAGGTTAGGGTTGTTGAGTGACCAAATCGTAGGCTTGTACCATATTCACCAGTCAAGTTATGGGTTACCATATATATGCAATTGGAAAGGCTATAAGAGCCCTTTTCGCAGACTGGGTCACATATGATGATACATACAATACATTATTAGTCCTCGGTCTCGTGTGACCACAGTCAGATCAAGCAAAATGAGATCTTGTGGGCACGGCAAGGAGTGTGCACGACAAGGAGTGTGCACACGTGAAAAAAAGATTAACAAGAACAGCAACAACAATAACTACAAGACAAAAATTAAGTTAAGTGCTTGGTTGATAGACAGGAGTCTATTATGCTTTTTGTTCTTCCAATTATTCTTTCTGGCAATTCTTTTTAAATGACCTATTATTCCCGAAATTATTCCTGGAATTTGTGCAAAACAACACTGTTAAAATGAAGAGTAACCACAACTCTCAAGGAGTTCCCAGTGTAGGGAGGATTTAACACCTCCGGAGAGTAACCATTACTCTAAAGGAGTAACTGGGGAGTAACACATGCTCTGAAGGTGGTGTCACTTACTCTTCAGAGTGTTGGTTACTCTCCATGGGGTGTTAAATCCTCCCTACAATGGGAACTCTGGTTACTCTTTATTTTTTAACAGTGAAAACATATTAGTTAGAGTTTTACATAAGTGACTGCTATATTAGAATTATGGACTCGAAGTTGACTGCTCTATTAGAGTATAAGTGACTGCTCTATTAGAGTATCTCGATCTTTTCAACCGTTTTATGATTGCACTGTTTCAGTGGTGTATTCAAAAGATTTTCGTATCGCACACTACAACAAAAACTTATAACTTTGGACTAATTATTCCTAGAACTCATCCGATTATTCCGGAATATTCCCTAATTCTTTTCACTATCTATTATTCCCGGAAATTATTCCGGCATAGTAGACGCGTAATAGGCGCGTCCCTATTGGTTGACCAATCACTACAATTCCTGGCCAAGAAAATCTTTTGCGAACATGTCATACATTGACGAGCAGCATTGTCGAAGATCTTTCGGATGGAAGATTTGGTGGTTACACAAAGTTGTACAAAATCAATAAAGTTCTGGATGGAAGAAGGTAGGTAGTGACCAAGCACACTAATTTCAATAGTTTCCAGTGGCGGATCCAGGATGGGACATTTGGGGCAAATGCCCCCCCCCCTTCAAGAAATTGCATACAAGATCGAGATACTCTAATAGAGCAGTCAATTACTCTAATAAAGCAGTCACAATGTTCATGAGGCAGTGTAGCTTACCTATGAAGCTATAAATAGGATTTTATTTTACATAACAGACGTGATATAGTTGGTAAGGATAACTAGCTATTATTGTCGAGAACTTTTTTTTTTTTTTTTTTGGTCTTCAACTGGTTTTCAGTAAGTTTTTTTTGGTCTTCAACTGTTTTTCAGAAAGGTGCCCCCCCTCTTTCCAAACTCTGGATCCGCCCCTGGTTTCATAATAGTTTGGGATCTGTAAGTGATCAAATTCCACAAGCAGTTGATGATACTCAACCTTGTTTTGTTTTCTAGACCTAGCAGATTGAATGTGTTCTGGGTCTAGAGGGCAGGTTAGTTCAAGTAATTAAAGCAACAGAGGGTTTTCCTGAGTTATATACAATGATATCTTGCCTGTAAGGCGTGATCAGTAAGGTAGATGGAATAGTGGCTTGAGGTGCTTCACTAGCTCGTAAACTCTTAAAGTCAGCAAGAACATGAATAGATGGATCGTCACTAAACATTTCTTTGAGCTTAGAGGCCAGAAAGTGAAGAATTTGATCGTGACAGTATGTATATCTCTGTTGCGGTAAGGCAACAGGACAGCCTCCTAGGATGTGAGCTGTGGTAGGACGAGTTGAGTCACACAATGTACACTTAACATCAAATTGAACACACTAACGCCTTAAGTTAACTGCAGTTGGTAAGGTGTTCTATTTGAGTATATTACGATGACTGATCTTTTTGCAAGTTAAAGTAGCTGAAAAGTGATCCATCGAATGCCAGGCTGTGTCACCATGGGTTCTGGCTCTGCTTAGTACTACAGCCATAGATAATACTGTGTGTGGTACAGTAATGCTGTGTAGTACAGTTTGAGTAGAAAATTTGGGGTTCCAAAACTTAGGCCTGCTCAGCTTGTTCAGTTAAGCATTTTTCAATGGTAGCTATGCCACTAGCCTCTTCATCTGAAAATCGGGTGATGTTATTTTGTGGGCCACGCCTACTCCTTTGTGGTTCCTACTAGCTATGGTTATCCTGTGAATGCTATACCACTAGGGTCCTGTGATGAGAAGGTTTAAAGCCAGTGAATACAAGTAGTGAGAAACATGTTTCCCAAAACCAAACTGCTTCAATTGATATCTTGCTAATATGCTAGGTCCTAAAATTTGTGTACACAATGTATCATTGGACATGCAGGTGTTGGTGAAGTGTTGATATGCTCACTGTGCAAAGCGGTGTACTTTAAATGTTTATAATGTTTTTGGTTATTGTTGTGACTTCATACAACTACTTTGTTCAAAACATTATCAGTGCAGGGGCGTAGCTAGAAATTTAAATAGGTGATATAGACCTTGCAACACTTCTGAATAATGCATGCACTCTAGTGTGTAAGTATGCATGCTAATCTGGAGGTAATTTCAGTCCTACTATTATGGTAATTGCAAAGAATATACATGTGGTATATATAGTTCACACCTTGACTTGAGAAGTATAAGCATTGTTATAATACAGCATGTAAAACGTGTCAATCCAGGGGTCTGGGGTATGCTCTTCTGGAAGAGGTAGACCATCTGAGATTGATTGTGCGAGCAATTTAAATATAGTTTAATGAAATTAATACATAAAATTCTGCTTGACTATTGTATTAGAGTAAGTGCTCTATTACGGTGACTGTTCTGTTGGAGTATATCAATCTTACTTGACCAGTTTCTGAGACCTCAGTGACCTTCTGGAGTTGCCCCTGGATGGACACTTACTACACTACTAATTAGCATATAAACTTCTGCTAATACAAGTTTTCAATACATCTAAAAGGTTCAATGTAGGTCTCAGTTCAGTCACCAATAATGGCAATGTTTGGTGAGGCAAGTGCCTCACCTGCCCACATTGTACTTACATCTCTGCAGTGGGTGCCTTCTCTTTGTGCATTCAACAGAGATTAGATACGAAGATCCTAAACAATTGGTTTTAGGATTTTTACTAGATAGAAGATCATAATTTATCATAGTGCTTATGCTTGATAAACTTGAAAGGATGAGAAATCAATTAGCATGGAGTGAATATATGCATGCACAGTGGAACCAAACTCCCTGAATTAAGGACACAATAGAAAAACCTCCATAAAAGGACAAAAACGTTGGTCCCAACAGGTCTGGTTGATACATTTTTTACCTCTGAAAGAGGAAAATCTCTATATTACAGCAAAAAGCAGCCAAAAATTCTGGGTCCCAAAATGTCCATAACAGAGAGGTTCCACTATATCAGCTTCATGTTGTTACAGGTGCTGGAGACATTGATTGTATATATCTTTCTACAGATATTAATAATGTGTGGCTTGTTAGACCACAATTTAGATGAGCTCTTACATAGCTACAATATAAGTGCTTCATTTCTGTACCAAAGAAAGTATTCTAATTATTATTAATGATGTACATTCGTAATAATTCAAAAATAAACTAGGCTCCAGGCCATTGTTCATATCCATGTCCTGTAACTTCCCAGAACTCATCAAGTTTTTGTTTAAAGGACAATATAGTAGGTGGTGAGACTACATCAGATGGTAAGGAGTTCAACTCATTAACAACTTTCTGACTAGTGTTGTAATTGTTAACAATAACAATATCAAAAACCAGTTTTTGTAAGGGATAAAATTTATTGTTAACAATAACAAAACTATAACTAAAAGATTTTTTATAGACAGCAACAAATAATAACAATAACAATAATGGTCACAGAGTTTTTGTAACATTAAGGATTTGCTTTGACAATTAGCTGGTTAAAGTCACTTCCCTTGGTAGTATTTATGATTATAGGATATATCTATGAAAAGCATGCAATTAACTAACCAGGTGGAGTTAGCTACCATGCATTCTGTGAAGGTGTAAACAACACAACAAGCAGATGTACTATGGGATGGGTCAGCCAAGGCATAAATAACTTGCTACCAACCACCTATTTCACTTGTAAATTAAGCTCTAAAACTAGTTGACTTTGAACGATAGCAATGAGTGATCTAGCAGTAACTGGAAGACCTAAAACAAGTCCAGTGTGGGATTATTTCAGCTATGATGAAAGTGCTAAAAAGAGCAAATGTGAAGTTATAACAAATGTAGTAACTAAGACTAAGTGTGCGAAAACCTTCTCAGGAAAATTTAGCACAAACCTAAAGTTGCATTTGAAGTCATCACATAGAGAAGCCTATGATGAAGTAATTAAGAAGGAAAAGCAAAACAAAGAGAAAGAAAATGAAAAGAAGTCATGTACTAGAGCTAATGCTGCCTGTAATTTTTCAATGGAAAGTAATCAACCACAAATCACTACTTTTCTTAAGAGGCCCAAGCTGTATAACAATGAAGATCCTAAATGCAAGGCTATCACAAAAAAGTTATCTATATTTTTAACAGCATCTAGTACCCCTATTAGCTTGGTTGAGGATCCAACTTTCTCTTCACTAATCACAGAATTAGACAGTAGGTACTCTAGGTATATGATGTCAAAGAAGATAGACGAAGTGCTTATAGATTTAAAAGGCAATGTTTTGTCCCACATGTTGCAAGCTAGAAAAGTAAATTTTTGTACTGACATATGGAGCAAGAAGAGAATGACTGCTTCTTTTATTGGTGTCACTGCTCATTTCTTTGCCAGTCACAAGCGTCACAATGTCACTTTAGCAGTGAAACGCATGCCAAGCCCTCATACAGGAGAGGAAGTAGTAAAGATTGTTTTGCAAGTCTTCAAAGATTGGAACATTCCTGATCACAAGATTGGAAGCATAATAACTGATAATGGGAGCAACATGGTGAAGGCTTTCAAAATTCTACAGCTACAACAAAAAGAAAATATGCAAAGTGAAGGTGATGATGAGGAAGATTTTGAATTGTGTGATACAGATAACGTAGATGTATTGGACACTGGCAGCTTAGATGATTCTTTACCTGATCAGGAAAAAACCATCGAAGAATCACATCAACAAGACATGTATGAACAAGAAAGAGAGTTCGATGAAAATGAATTTGAACATGAAATAGCATTTGTTGGATATAGGAGGCTTAGTTGCTTTGCCCATTCATTACAACTGGTTGTCAGTAAATTTGATGAGTGTAGTGTATTTAGACACACCATTAAAAAAGCCAAGAATATAGTAAGCAAATTTAACAAATCAACAAAAGCAACTGAAAAACTGATTGGAAATACTGGCTTAAAACTACTAGGAGATTGCCCAACTAGGTGGAGCTCTACATATCTACTGATTAATCGATTTTTAACAGTCAAGGCTTCTGTTATACAAGTTCTTGATGAGCACAGCTGGGATGGTTTGCAGAACAGCGAATGGAGAGTTCTAGAAAATATTCAAGAATTGCTGCAACCCTTTGCAGAATACACAACTCTGTGTAGTGGGGAAGAATATACCACTATATCATCAGTTGTACCTATTGTAGTAGAATTACAGTATCACTTGGAAGAGATGTCTACAAAGCCTGGAATGGCTACCATATCAAAAAGGTTGAACAATGAGCTGAAAAGCCGTTTTGATAAATATGTGAATCCCTCTGCAGCTGGATTTGATGTGTATTACTTAGTTGCAACATTTCTAGATCCAAAACAGGGGCGGATCCAGAGTCTGGAAAGAGGGGCGGCACCTTGCTGAAAAAAGTTAAAGAGCAAAAAAAAAAAAAAGGTCACAACAATAATAGCTAGTTATCCTTTACCAAATATATTATATCACGTATGTTATGTAAAATAAAATCCTATTTATAGCTTCATAAGTAAGCTGCACTGCCTCAAGAACATTGTGACTGCTTTATTAGAGTAATTGACTGCTCTATTAGAGTATCTCGATCTTGTATGCAATTTCTTGAAGGGGGGGGGGGGGGGGGGGGCATTTGCCCCAAATGCCCCATCCTGGATCCGCCATTGCAAAATACACGCTAATTTTGAATGATCAACAGACCACAGTGGTAAAGGCACATCTTATGGTTGCATTGAAAACTGAAATATCAAAATTTACTGACACCACCCTTGAGTCAGGAAGCACAGAAACTGTGTCTGTGGTAGCAAATAGTGATGAACAACCTCCTCTAAAGAAATTTCGTCACTTATCCAGTATCATAAGCCAAAGATTACGAGAAGCACACCAGGTTGACAAAAGTATAGCTGCAACTACTGCTGAAAGTGACATTGAGAGATTTTATGAATTGCGGTTCAACATACCAACGCCCAGTAAAAAAGATGCTCTTACATTTTGGTTAGAGCTGGAAACTACATTACCAAATCTTTTTCGCTTAGCAGTAGACTTAATGGTAGTACCTGCGTCTAGTGCTCCAATAGAACGCACCTTTTCTATAGCAGGGTACTGCTGTATTGGTAGACGCAATCGTTTAACCAACACTAATTTACAGAGAGAAGTCCTGATTAAGGCTAATGATCAGTACATTTAATACATGTATACGTATAGAATATGTAATTTACCTTTGAATGTAACAATAACAATAACAAATATTAACAATAACAAATATTAACAATAACTAAATTGTACCCGCTGGTAGGGTCCGCAATCCGAAAAATCAACTTCTACAAATCAATCCCTCTACCATTGTGGGATGTTCATTGTAGTATCCCATTGCTTGATCCACCATGAAACCGGAGGCACGATTGTTGTCTTCACGGAAATATCATTTTCAGTATCTCACAAGATGCAAGATTTATTTTTAAAATTTCGTGCTCCACACAAAGGACCGGATGAAACTTGCTACTTAGCCAAATCGTATCCAGAGTTGTTGTAGTTGAAAACTACGCATAGAAATAAGTAAATGATTTGCTGGGTGCCCGGCACAGGGTTGCTTCCTTTGAAAAAACATCCAAAGAAATACGAAGTTTCGAATTCAAACTGCCCTACCACCCAGGGCAAGAGAAGCCAACTATTCCTCATAGTGTTTCGATACGGTTAGGTGCATGGTCTGTCTATGCTGTTAGTTTGGAAAAGATCTGAGACTTCTCACCATCTGGGTGACGAGCGTCAAAATTTTCTGCAGCATCAAAGAATTGTGTCGCGCTTTCTAGCCATTTCCAGCGCTTTTGCAGCCACAACAATCATCAATTATAGACTAAAACTATGGTAAAAGATGTCCCTGAACGTTTGGTAATAGCGGTTGTCAATTATTGTTTCATCAACAGCTTCCACGCCTCGCTCTAAGCTATGCATCAAGGTAGGTAGCAAAATCGTCCAATTTTGACTTCACCTCTCACGCGCCACAGCAGCTTCAAATCTTCACTAGATCACCCTACATCACCATTATGCTTCAAAACATCCCAAAACAAACCGAAAAATGCACAAAATCTTTCATTTTTGATTCGAGCTGGGTGGAGCTCCTGGTGAGCTGCTGGTATACTGCATCATACGAAATCACAGAATACCAACTACTACACTACCAAACGTTTTGAACCATCTTTTATCATCATTCTAAACAAAATTAAGTGGCTAGTGTGGCATCAGAAGTACTGGAAAGCACTTTGGTACCATTGAGAGAATCCCTTGAAATGACGCACGAAAATTTGACGTTCTTCACCCAGATGGTGAGAAGTCTCAGATCCTTTCCAGACTAACAGCATAGACAGACTATGCATCCAACCTTATCACATCACTATGAGGGAGAGTTGGCTTTTCTTATCTTGGCTGGTAGGGAAGTTTGAATTTGAAAATTCGTGTTTTGTTTTCTGCTTTTTGAGAGAAAGCAACCCTGTGTCGGTAACCCAGTGAATCATTTGCTTATTACTGTGCGTACTTTTGAACTACATTAACTCTAGATAATACCTAGCTAAGCAGCAAGTTCTATCCTGTTCTTTGTGTGGAGCACGAAATTTTAAAAATAATTTTTGCATCTCACGAAATACTAAAATCGATAGTTCTGTGAAGACAACAATCGTGCCTCCGGTTTCATGGTGGATCTGGCAATGGGATACTACAATGAACATCCCACAATGGTAGGGGGATTGATTTGTGAAAGTTGATTTTTCGGATTGCGGACCCTACCGCTGGCTTCACTGTTAACAATTAATAACTAAAACTAAAAGTATTTTGTGAAGCTCTACAATAACAACAACAATAACAAAATTTAGAATGCATTACTATTACAACACTATATTCTGACTAAAGAAATTTGCTCTCATTTGCAGTCTAGTTGGTTTTTTAAAAAGTTTCAAATAGTGGCCTTTGCATTATAAGAAATTAAAATAGTGGCCTCTTGTGTGGTGTACAGTGCTTAGTGTAAGATTTAGACTGGTCAATATTGTAGTAGCTGTTCAATAGTTTATAAGTCTCAATGAGGTCTCCACATTTTCTTCGATAAGACATGGAGTAGATTATCAGCTCTCTTCATATGGAAGCTAGGATAGTCTGGGGACAAGTTTGGTTGCTCTTCTCTGCACTCTCTCCAAGGTGTCGATGTCTCTGGCTATAGTATGTTCACATTGAGCAAAACAACTAAAAATTAAAAGTGGATTTTTCTCAACAGAGTTAACATTTCAGCCTACCAGATGATCATTGGTCACAGCAAAGGTGTCAACAACAGACACGTACAGTTTGGCTCCATTACAAGTTTGGGAAAGAGCTGCAATGGATAATGTACGTATATGGCTTCCCCATAGGAATGTATTGTGAAAATTTTGATTGGCTGTAAATATTATGTCAAACATTTGAACAAAAAGATTTTGAAATATTTTTAGCGGGTAGAGCAATACTCCAAATGAGATAAATTTCAAGATCGTGTGTAATTGCATCCATAAGTTATTAAATGTTTTTGAGGATTCAGCTCAATGTGAACATACTATAGGCATGGACAACAAAGTTGAAAACAATACTCCAGGTGGGGTCTTACATAGGTCTTATACAAAATGATAAACAACTCTTTAGAAATCATTGTACAAGTCCTTTTAAAATGAAAGTCAGTTTCTCAGTGTAAAATTGTACGCAGGTCAGCCTTTGCATAAAAACTATCAATAAGTGGAACTTGAAAAACTTGAAACAGAAACCAGAGAATTCGAAGTTAGGACATGAATGTTATAGTATATACATTTGATTCATTCATTCTATTTATTTATTTATTACTATTATAAATCAGAATTGAATCAGTTTAGCTCAGCTTATCAAATTACTCATCAACAAATCATTGATTTATCTCAATTTACTACCCCAGTCAATACTTGATCTTGGTGATTTGCACAGTATCAATCAATTTACTGCATCTCTTTCTCCACTGATTATAATAAAGCCTTTGCAATTTCTTTCCCAATGAAACTAATTATGCAGATACATAGCATTATAATACCCAACTACATGAATACTATTCATTATTCCCAAAGCAACTGAATGCACATTCCAACAGCTACTAGGAACACTGAAAACTAACAAGTGTAGTACATGCTTACTATAAATACTCTCTTTGTGTAGTTCAGTGCAAGTTGAAGTTGTCATTTATTAACTACTGACTAAAGACCAATCTACTGGCTACTGCTACTGGTGACTTTATAGCTCAACTCTTTTCTATGATGATCACTGCCAAGCTAGCTATACTGACATTGTCAGCAATGCTGGTCAGTGCTACTGCGTACTGCCAAAATATGGTCAAGGAGTGTAGTATGTTGAAGACAACCTGTAGTCCTGCACTGATCACCATCAGCAGTTGCTGTGATCTCACCAGCTTTCCACTAGCAGCAGCTTCTTCTGGTGTCTACCAGATAACAACCAACCGCAGCCAGATTTGTGGAAGAGATTGATTTGCCACTTCTCATGTCTACTGTCATATGGCCACTCTTGATGGTGGGTGGATTGTTATACAGAAAAACAAGAGGGGCAGTACAGCTGATTTTAACACCAAGATTTGGGTAGACTACGAAGAAGGATTTGGAGACATGCAAACAGAATTCTGGTATGGTCTAAAAAGTTAAACTGTCTAACTCAGAATGATCTATGGGAGATGAGAGTTGACTATCAAATATCATCAAACAGTTCTTCTTATGCCCACTATACTGAGTTTAGTGTGGGAAATGCTACAGAGAAGTATCTGCTGACAGTTGGAGGACATACTGGAGGAGCTTGTAACCATTTTGATTTAGTGAACAACCAATACTTTTCAACTAGGGGTAATGATAATGATGGTTGGGATAGAACATTGTGCAGCTTATTACAAATCTGGATGGTGGTTTGGTACTAATTGTGCTGGCCATGACCCCGACAGACAACCACCATATTTTGGAGGAAATGCACGGCGTGTGGAAATTAAGATACATCCCAAAAATTGCCTTGCTTAGTAGTCTTTATACAAAAATCAAAGAATAACTGTTGATATTCGCTTTATATTCTCTACCATTGAACATATGCAACAGAATAGTATAAATATAATTGTGACCCGGTCTGCGAAAAGGGCTCTTATAGCCTTTTCAATTGCATATATATGGTAACCCATAACTTGACTGGTGAATATGGTACAAGCCTACAATTTGGTCACTCCACAACCCTAACCTGGCAGTAGCTGTGGGTGTAATTACATGGTGATAGCTTTAGTAGATTAGGAGTTATGATTAGCCAAACATGGATAATTGGAAAGGCTATAAGAGCCCTTTTCGCAGACCGGGTCACAATTTGTAGTATATACTGTAGGTACACACAATAACTGTAGTGCTGCCACGATATAGAAAAACTCTATATATCATATATCACCAAGGTTTATATCACAATATGAACATATATCACGATATAGAACTAACTATATCATTTGCAAGACAAACATATTCATTGTAAGTTTAAATGTATACCACAAGCAAAAGCTACTCTTGTTTATCAGGTTTTAAATGCATTTTGCTACTGCTTTACAGTTGAGACAAGTGGCTGGCACTACATAGAAACCTTAAAACCTCCCAGTTTACATTGGGGTTGGCTTGTTTACCACACTACACCATCAACACATAACTTAATTAAATGTCAAATACCATATGTCTGGCCTCCCCCACATCATTACACTATGTGGCGCCACTATTGCGCAACCATCGATATAACTGATTGGTATATAATATCATATCACCTGTTATATCGATACTATCGATGTATCGATATATCGTGGCAACGCTAAATAACTGTATGCAAGTGGATATGTTTCTACATTCATAATAATTATGTTAGCAACACTGCATTCGATTATGAAATTTTATATGCATTGTAATATCAAGAGTAAATAATGGAAGAGAGAGTATCCAACTGCCATATACTGCATCAAAAATGAGCACGTCAAGTAGAGAAGCCATCCTGTAGTGCTTTCAAAGGCAGTGTTGAATGAAGTAATAAACACCTTCTAGCTCAGACTGTTTGACTTCAAATCATGCCTGGACACTTCAAACAGTCTGAGCTAGCAGGTGTTTATTACTTCATTCAACACTGCCTTTGAAAGCACTACAGGTTGGCTTCTCTACTTGACGTGCTCATTTTTGATGCAGTATATGGCAGTTGGATACTCTCTCTTCCATTATTTACTCTTGGTAATATGTATTTATAGCAGATACATTTAAGTCACTTGTACAAATACAAATTAATATAAATTAATATTTCAAACACTGTATGTGCCTGATCTATGTAACATGAGTAAGTCAGGTTCATAATATTACTGTATATACATGAATGTCATAATCTCTATGCTAAGCAATAATATTTTCTAAAACTGTTCAATTAATTCAATAGCTATTTATAATATCACACTACCAATTTGTAAACATCAAGAAAGCCATTATTTGTGACTGGGCCTGCAAAAATAGGGCATGTGGGCACATGATTTTTGCCTACTTTTTCAAACTTTTGTCATTCATAACTTTCATACCATTATACTATATATAGCAATACAATTTTTAGCTCTTAGTAAGCATTTAATTGGCTTTATAATGCAAGTTACAGAATGCAAATATTCTGTTCTAGTCCTGAGATGTGACATGTAGTGTGATGGGATGTAGTTTGTGCCCACATGCCCTGTTTTCGTAGGCCTGGTCACATTTTGTGACTAAGCATGAGAAACCAGGCATTGTTCACCAACCAAATCCCATGGCATCACAAGTTATATCTCACAGAGGGTACCGAGGAAGGATTTCAGGAAACCCCTTTAGACTTTACAAACATTAAGAAGTTAAAACTTCAGGTTTCCAGAATCTGGAATCTATCATGGAACAGGACACATTGCAAACTTTTATCTTAATAGTTTCTCACATGATAGCAACACTTATAGCATATAATTTTGATTAAAAGATCGAGATACTCTAATATAGCAGTCAGGCAAATTAAACTACTCTAATATAACAGTCATTTAGTTGTAGTGGAAACCCCTTTTCAAAATTCCTGCATGCACCCCTGCCTCAGTAGCAGAATGTATTCTGCAATGGCAGAGATCCAGGATGGGCAAATGCCCCCCCCTTGTGGAGGAGCCAGCCATGCTTCTGATTAAAATAGCTACTAAACTTTATAGCACTGTGAAAAAAGAGGGATATAAGATGGTATTTCCAGTGGCTTATTGAATACAAAAAAGCTTGGTATAACCTGCATTATACTAACAATCCCTATAAGGCTTTAGTAAATGTGTTAAACATACTGAAACCATATAATTTATGTGATAGTATAGTATGGGCATTATATCAGATATAAGCTATTCCAAGTATTGTGGTAATTAAACTGAAACCATATATGTAATAGTATAGTATGCATTATACTAAAGTATAACATGAGTATAATACAGGGTTTATATAAGGCTTATTTGTATTCAATAAACAACTGGAAATACCATCTTATATCCCACCTTTTTCACAGTGTAGCAGGACAAGATTAGTTCATCAACTCATGAAAAAATATGCACATTTTACTACAAATTCACTTGAAACCAAAGTGAACAAAAGTCAAACTAACTGTAAAATTGTCACCCAGTACCTTTGTAAGTACTAAGCGCTTCTAAAAATAATTATCATGCTGCTGTTGTTTAAGAAATTTAGAACCTTTTAAACAGCTTTTAAGACTTCACAACCATCTGAAAAGGCCAAATTGGCAAAATCAACAGTGAGACACTACTAAGAGGTGATTATTTACTGCTTAAAAAATGCAGCACTGAACTAGTAGAGAATCTGGCTCTCCCAAACCACCTACAACTTAACCTGTTTGTGCCCCTCCCCTTGCCAGCTCCTGGATTCGCCCCTGTCCTGTAACCTTTAATACAAAGCATCCTGATTATTAATTTAGGTCTTGAAATAGCATGGCCACAATATCATGAATTAAGATTTATCATTCAAGAAGTTTATAGGCAGATTTTGTTTGCGCACATTCCCTGTTCTTGCAGGTGTTGTGACATTGTGCACTATAGGTTATAATAAAGACTGAAGTACACAGCATTAATTTCACCCAATAAACATTTCAGCACTAGATGTGATAGGTTTTGCAAAAAGGGGTCTTCCACACACATCTATGGAAGACACCATAATCGAAAAGGTTGTAAGAGTGTTTTCACAGATCATGTCAAAAGAACTTCCCACACCTCACCAATGTTGTGTTGTGACCAGATTTGCAAAAAGGAGATTTTCACACACATCCGAATCTGTGAAATTGTAGAGTGTACAACATGCATATGTGACCAAATTTTTGAATTAGCAAAATTGTTAGAAATGTTCCATCAATCAAAACATTCTATTCGTGGCATCCTTCAGCAAGCAGCAAAAGTTGCTATATTTTGTTCGTATAGGATCTTCAATACCAAATCCTCAACATCATGGGACGTTACTGATCTGTTGGACTAATTATTGTGCTGTACTGTGTCTTGGTGTTGTTGTAATGTGTGTGTTTTTTTGCATTTATGCCTTGCCAGGGCCCTTGTTTTCAACTTGGTAGCCAGGGGCGGATCCAGGGGAGGGCCAGGGGGGCCATTGCCCCCCTCTTTAGAATTTTTTTATAGTGTTGCTCATTGAACATAGCTATAGGCACTTTAGACATAATTCAAACATTTTTATGCAGTTTATGACTATGTGTAATATAATAAATCTGTGTGTAGCAAATTATTACCCATGTTGACATAGCACAAGGAGAACTAGGTGGGATAGAGCACCATCTATGTTTAGAAATCGAGATACTCTAATAGAACAGTCGTTTACTCTAATAAAACAGTCAAGAGTAACATAACACTGTTTATCATTTTGAACAACTAAAGACTTGTTCTAAATTGAGTTAATGACTCTATCCACATACTAGTGGCTATATTTAGAAATTCTCTGGAGATGCAGCTGCACACAAAATGCTAGGATTGTCTAGTTTTTGTGATGCTTGTGCAGGGGACCTTGTGCTAATTCTAAAATTTTCAACTTAATTTCAGCCAAAATCAGCACCAAAATCATTCTCAAAAAGTCAAATTTTCAAAAATTTGTTTATAGACTTTGTAGCTACTAACAGTTCAGTAGCTTCCAGCATTGAATTTTCATAAGCATTACACAATTTTAGTCAAAATTGCCACTAAATTCAATCTCACAATGTTAAATTTTCAAAATTTCATTAGGGCAAAATTTCATTAGGGAGCAGTTTAAACTAATTCTCTGTTTTTTTTTTAACTCAGTGTATCTTCCAGTGTTTGGACTACATGTATATTCAATCAAAATTGTAACCAAATTCAATCTCAGAATGTTTTTCAAAATTTCTTAGGGAGCAGCCTGGGCCTTTACACTAAATCTGGTTTTAAATCAGTAGCTTCCAGTGTTTAAACTGTCAACAAACTTCAGTTAAAATTGCCACTAAATTCAATCTCAGAACATTAAATTTTCAAAATTTCCTTAGGGAGCAGCTGCAGCCTACAGTATGTCTTTACAGTGACACTAATTCTGTTTTTTTTTTAAATTTATTAAGGCTTTACAGCACAAGTGCTGAAGGTCTGTAGGACACCTGGTCCTACAGCCTGTTTAAAGTTGTTACAGAAACTCAGTATATTCCAGTGTTTGAACTATCAACAAATTTCAGTCAAAATTGTCACCAAATTCAATCTCAGAACGTTAAATTTTCAAATTTTCCTGGAGGGGCATGCCCCCATGCAGACCCCCCTAGAAAGCTCATGCTTCGCATGTTGCAGAGTGTGCTTCGCATACTGTGGAGTGACTTGATTCTAGCTACCTGTGTGCCCCCCCTTTGCAAAATCCTGGATCCGCCCCTGGTACCCCTGAGTCTGGGCCCCCTTTTTCTCTTGTATGTTGTCATACTTTCGTGACGTTATCATCAAAACCCTGGGTTAAAATGAAACTGACTTTGCTCGTATCTCGGAAATGGCCTGGGGCAATTTTCTTCACATTTGGTATGTATAATACCCTTCCTGGCGGGCACTTCTGTAGCAAATGTGGTTGCAATCGGATAAGGGATCACAGAGCTATATAATGTGAAAATCACGTTTTCTTTCTTCCTGTCAGTGTCGGTGTACAGTAGCATGCCGTCTTCTTGGGCCGCATGACACACTACCTTGTGTTTTGCTTCCTTAATATTGGGATTCTCTTATAGGGATGGTCTATTTGGGGCGTTGGCGACTTTTCGTATTTCCTCGTTTCAATGTGGTTTCACTGATGGAGACAGCTCTGCTCTTACTAATGATTGTTGTCTACTACCATTGGTTTCAACAGGCGGAAGCGGGAGGTAGCTATATATACACAGTGATATAAATAGCTAGCTATAACGCGCAGTGGTGTGTATAGCTAATATAAAAGCTATTTTTAATACTAAGTCTACTTTGACTTTCAATTCCAGCTGCTGAAATGAAATCTCCTCTTTTCAAATAGCTACGGGGAAGACAGAAATATATAGGGCATGACTGCAGGAGTAGGAGTAAGCTGTTTTCTTGGGTCAATGATTGAAACAAAACAAAAAAACACACCTGCTATATATAATAGTTAACTATTTAATAACTTGCATTTCATGCCTGATAAATCTGTAGTAGCTATAGCTAATAGTTATAAGTGCAATCAAAGCTAGCTACATAGTATATAGTCATATTTAGAGAAATCCATGGAGCATCACTAGCTAAATTTTGTAGGTACATTATACCTATGCCTATAATTATCAAGAATTTACTGTAGCTGTTAAACAAACAATTTTGTCTTCAGCTATGTAGCTGTACTCCACCATATTATTATGAGGTGTGATAGAATAATATTGTATTAACAACTGTTGTGATGGTTTTCTGTTAATTAAGTTGATCTTCACTTTTGTCAGTTACAACAGATTAGCAAAAAAATTCATTTATTGGCAAGAGAAGTGTTAATTTGATGTTTACTGAATGTATGTGATCAAATGCTTTTACAGCATTTAAACTTTATCCCTAGGTTCAGTGGTAATTTATATGTAGCAAATGTCAATACGTATTTTACCTTCTTATTTTACCAGTGTGTTACAAAACTACTGACAACTGTCAGGATGATGATGATGACACATCTTACAAGGTTACAACTAGTGATGGAATGAAGGAATGCTGTCAGAGTGGTTCCACTGGGTCAGTCATTGTCTACTACAAAGGGATGGCTGAATGCATAAAATGTGCTGACCTTCCAAAACAGAAAAGTATGGAACAATAGTGTATGAGGTTGCCTGTGAAAACATTCAAAACAGGGCATTGAGGCACACAAAATTGCTGACATATCATGACACACAACTTTATTGCTTTTGTGGTAGCTATTGCCAAGGAAATTAATGTTAACTAAGCCTTTATTGAACATCTCATTGGCATTGCGATATAAGTATACGTAAGATGTATAGCTACTGTATTCTATTGCAGTACTGAACATTCCCAGTTTTCACAGACCTGCAGGTCACAATTTATATTATTCAACATTTGCAAATGTAGCTGCATTATTTATTGTGTAATACGTATACTGTTTTCATTAGAAGGCTTTCTGCAACTATTATTTTTGTGTCAACTTTAAGTGTACTATTTGAATTTTTTCTGAAAGAGCTATATTAATCATAAACATTAATTTTTACCATTGCGATCTATGTGGTGTAGTACAGCATGCTGGCATATAGTGTAGCTATATGAAAAGGGGGTAATAGTTGTGATATGGCCATGAGTGATTTGCCTGAAATATACGCATGAGCATGAGGGCACACCCCGAGTGTGAGTGCGTGTATTTCAGGCAAATCACAAGTGCCCATGTTACAACTAATACGTATAGCTATTCCACTTGGGTGACTCACCTACAAGTGTGGGAAACTGCAGGAATACTTTGCAAGTGTATTTATATGGGACAATGTGAATTTTGATGGTGGATAACATCGTAAGAGTGACGACAAGGTGTTGCTAAGAGGCCAAACGTAAGTGTATTGACATGAGCATGTAGATTGTTTGATTTTGGGTATACAATTAAACACAGGAAGCCCAAATGCACACTGAACAGCTCATAATGTAGCTTAAGTGCACCATATTATAGAAGTACTTAATATACTATCCATGAATAAACTGAAGTAGAGAATATGTTTACAGCGCTATAATGGCCTATCCAATTAAGCGCCATGCATGAACCTACAGTAGGTGATCAAACATACCCTCAAGAAAGATAGAAACAATTAAAGGATTGATTGTGGGTTCTTTTTAGTTGTCTGAAATATTAATTGTGGGATCAGCTGTCTCGGTGATTGTTCTCCTCCCTGATATACCGGCCAAGCAGTGCTCATCAATTCATTTATTACATGACTGAGGCAAGTTTGTTACTGCAATATACAGACCACAGTAGCTGATTGGATGTCAGTTAATAGCTGAAATTGATTAGCTATTTAAGAAATTTGGCCAATCAATTTCATCAGTTTCAGAGCATTATCACAGTAAAATGTCCCTAAGGAAATTATCTCCAAGAAACCAGAAAGACACTGGTGACAGGAAAAGGCTAATTGATCATGACTTTATTCAGTCTAAGAAGCATAATAGCTTTGTGGTTGAATGAGTGAAGTATCATTTTTAGAATGTTCAGACCACCAATGTTCAGATTGATGACATGCATGGATTCAGTTGCAATGGACTAGAATTTTAATGAAAGCTGAATTTTTCTCTCAGTAAATGGAAAAGTCTTTAACTACAAAAATTCTAGCTTTATAATGTATGTAATTATAATTATGTACTATATGTGTTACTTAATTATCATAAATATGTACTAATTACAAGTACACATAATGAGTTTGATTATCTTCTTGTTGGTGTTTCTGACTGACTAAAAACTTCTCTTTCCTAGTATAACCAGGAATCTTTTAGACAACACTGTCAAAGATGATTTATTAATGTGTGAGCCTAGCTAGGTTTTGGGTTGAAAGACATTAAATATCCGAAAGCAAACTGACATTGTATATCATAATTACTTAATTCACTCTCTTTTTATCTCCTCAATTTTGAGCCAGTACAGAACTAATTATTTTTTTTCTCAGTCAATAGAAATCCTACATGGGAGACTCACACGAGAAAGTTATATTTCTATTTACAGTACCAATATTGTACAACTTTACAAATGAAGAAAAACATACAGACAAATTAATAAAATTAGTATAATTACAATAGGGTAAATTATTTAAAAATCAATGTGAATTACAGTCTTTGGCTAGGTTATAGTTCAAAAGCGAAATCATAGATTGAAAAAATAAATAAATGAAGAGACTGGTATTAGCCAGATCTTGGATGATGGTAGGGCTTGGAGATTAAAGGGTGGTAATTTCTTGTTCTTGAATATGTTGCAATGTGGGTGTACAAATCAAATATTTCATCATGTTGTGTACAACATAAATTTGTTCATCTATTTTCGAGTGATTGCCAGTCCAGCTGGTCATAGGGATGAGCCTATTTTGCTTTTTTTCTACCTATTTTTCTTTCCAGCAATCCTTTTATTTTTTACCTATTTTGCTCAATAATTTGCTCAAAATTTTTCTATTTTGCTCAATATTTTGCTAGA
Source organism: Dysidea avara (assembly GCF_963678975.1). Classification (NCBI taxonomy): domain Eukaryota; kingdom Metazoa; phylum Porifera; class Demospongiae; order Dictyoceratida; family Dysideidae; genus Dysidea; species Dysidea avara. The sequence continues at coordinate 40,640,876 of NC_089273.1, forward strand.
AATTTTTCTATTTTGCTCATAGCCATCAGAAAAATTAATTGAAGTGTATCTAGCTTACAAGCATGTGTGACTGCTCTATTAGAACATTTCGTACATAGTGACTGCTCTATTAGAGTATATCGATCTTTAGTCACCATTCAATTTCCTATATATGAGCATTATGTTGTCCTAATACTATGCGTGACTGTTCTATTAGACTATCTCGATCTTCATCATATAAAATGTGCCAAGTTGCCATTCCTTGGTGCACAATTTTCCAATTTTCCACCTATTTTTTCAGCATTTTGCTCTTTGCTTTTACCAACGTTATTTTACAATAAAATTACCGGAAAATCGGCGCATCCCTATCTGGTCACAAGTTCAGATATTTGTTACAAAGTGTACTGCTCTGCATTATATTGGATCTGCTGTAGTTGAGATTTCAAGGCAGACTGCCAGGGTACCCACACAGGCCACACTCACTGTTACAGCATATTCAAGTGGGAGACAAATGAATACAGTGTATGCATGCTAGCCTTACGCTAATAAAATCCTATAGGGTTTTGTTGACTGTAATCGATATGTAATTAACGTGAGCATTCTTTTCAGGTCTGACTGGATAAATTGACACCATGCATACATCTTGATCCAAATCAAGGTCTGGTAGCTATGAGCGTGGTATATGCAAAGAGGCTTAGGAGATCTGGTTGATCTTGTGGTCTCAAGTATTGATTCAAAGCTAGCAGTCGAAGACTCAGCAAGTCCTTTACTCACACCTGCACAAAATTTCTTAAGTTTTTGACTAAGTTAATTCGACTGGCTCTTTCTTGTCACCATTGCCTTTCTGTTTGCTTTCTTTGTAGTATATATTCAGTATAGCTAGTGATTTATGATTGAATGCTGGTGCCAAACTGTATTCTAAAGTCAAAGTAAGCATGTGTATAAACAACTTACATACTATAAGCTTTAGTGAAAACAAGCAATGCATTAAGCACTCTTCTTGATAAACATCACTGAGACAACTAATCCCACAACAAGTATTTCATTACTAATGACAACCAACAAGAACCACAATCAGTCCTTTAATTGTTTCTATTTTTTTGAGAGTATGTTTAATCACCTGCTGGAGGTCCATCAATAACTTGTAAGGGCAGTTTCAGTAATTGTAAGCTGCAGCCTTCAATTTGAGAAAGCGTTTCATTCCATAGTTTAGTCCATCACTCTGTTCCGTTTCATAGAATAGACCCCACCGTGTATATATATCTAATCCAAAACAGCCAAGCTGTAAAAAAAGTGTGCGGCCCTCAGAAAGGCTATGGTGAAAAAAGATGTGAAATCCAAGGTGGCGGCCAAGAAATGGCTGTGATGGTAGGTTAATGGTAAAAATTTTAATAACGACTATTCAGGTGAATTTTTGTGCCGCTTCACAAAATTTACCTAAATTGTCATTATTAAATTTTTTTTACCATTAACCTACCATCACAGCCATTTCTTGGCCGCCACCTTGGATTTCACATCTTTTTTCACCATAGCCTTTCTGAGGGCCGCACACTTTTTTTACAGCTTGGCTGTTTTGGATTAGATTTCATTTCTTTTTGTATTTGTATACCCCAAAGCCGGCCTATGGCCAGCTTTGGGACTTTTTTGACCTATGTTTTTTTCTTTACTACAGGAAGAAGAAAAGATGAAGTAGATGGACTTTAAATATTTTATCAGTAAATGTACAAATTATATATACTGTATAATACATATGTGACCGGATTTGCGAAAAGGGGTCTTCCACACACATCCAATTTGCCAACTTTGACAATTGATAACTTCAGATTGAAAAGAGCTATTGCCTTGAATTTTTGGCAGTGATGAGCAGCACTATAGCTGAATACATGGTGAAATTTTCAGGTTAATATGTTACTGGAACACTGAGTTATGGTCTCCAACGGTTACGGAATTGGATGTGTGTGGAAGACCCCTTTTCGCAAATCCGGTCACATAATATTATATTGATTACAGAAATCTCCATGGTGGTTTCTTTGTAACTGAACACTCTACAAGGTGACTTCTTCTAATTGCTCTCTCTACAGGGTGAATTGTTTGTAGCTGAACGATCTACAAGGTAACTTCTTCTAGCTGATCTCTCTACAGGGTGATGTGTTTGTAGCTGAATTCTGTATAGGTGATTTGTTTGCAGCTGAGCTCTTTACAGAATGGTTTCTTTGTAGCTGAACTCTCTAAAAGGTAACTTCTTCTAACTGATCTTTCTACAGGGCAATTTGTTTCTAGCAGAATTTTCTACAGGGTGATTTCTTTGCAGCTGAACTCTCTACATGGTGGTTTCTTTGTAGCTGAACTCTCTACAAGGTAATTTCTTCTAGCTGATCTCTCTACAGGGAGATTTGTTTGTAGCTGAACTATCTACAAGGTAACTTCTTATAGCTGATCTCTCTACAGGGTGATTTGTTCGTAGTTGAATTCTGTACAGGTGATTTGTTTGCAGCTGAGCTCTTTACAAAATGGTTTCTTTGTAGCTGAACTTTCTCCAAGGTAACTCTCTACAGGGTGACTTGTTTCTAGCTGAACTCTCTATAGGTGATTTTTTTGCAGCTGAACTCTCTACATGGTGGTTTCTTTGTAGCTGAACTCTCTACATGGTGGTTTCTTTGTAACTGAACTCTCTACAAGGTAACTTCTTCTAGCCGATCTTTCTACAAGGTGATTGAGTTTTTTGCAGCTGAACTCTTTACATGGTGGTTGCTTTGTAGCTGAACTCTCTAAAAGGTGACTTCTTCTAGCTGAACTCTCTACAGGATGATTTGTTTGCAGCTGAACTCTCTACGTGGTAGTTTCTTTGTAGCTGAACTCTCTACAATGTGACTTCTTCTAGCTGAACTCTCTACAGGGTGACTTGTTTTTAGCTGATCTCTCTACAGGGTGACTTGTTTCTAGCTGAACTCTCTACAGGTGATTTGTTTGCAGCTGAACTCTCTACATGGTGGTTTCTTTGTAGCTGAACTCTCTACAAGGTAACTTCTTCTAACTGATCTTTCTACAGGGTGATTTGTTTGTAGCTGAATTCTCTACAGGGTGATTTATTTGCAGCTTAACTCTCTCCAAGGTGACTTCTTCTAGCTGAACTCTCAACAGAGTGATTGATTTTTTTTGCAGCTGAACTCTCTACATGGTGGTTTCTTTGTAACTGAACTCTCTACAGGGTGATCTGTTCATAGCTGAACTCCCTATAAGGTAACTTCTTCTAGCTAATCTTTCTACAGGGCGATTTGTTTGTAGCTGAGTTCTCTACAGGGTGATTTGTTTGCAGCTGAACTCTACATGGTAGTTTCTTTGTAGCTCTACAATGTGACTTCTTCTAGCTGAACTCTCTACAAGGTGACTTGTTTCTAGCTGATCTCTCAACAGGGCAACTTGTTTCTAGCTGAACTCTCTACAGGTGATTTGTTTGCAGCTGAACTCTCTACATGGTTTATTTCTTTGTAACTGAACTCCCTGCAAGGTGACTTCTTCTAGCTGATCTCTCTACAGGGAGATTTGTTTGTAGCTTAACTCTCTACAGGTGATTTGTTTGCAGCTGAACTCTCTACATGATGGTTTCTTTGTAGCTGAACTCTCTACAAGGTAATTTCTTCTAGCTGATCTCTCTACAGGCCTATTTGTTTGTAGCTGAACTCTCTACATGATGGTTTCTTTGTAGCTGAACTCTCTACAAGGTGATTTCTTCTATAGCTGATCTTTCTACAGGGTGATTTGCTTGTAGTTGAACTCTCTACATGATAGTTTCTTTGTAGCTGAACTCTCTACAAGGTGATTTCTTCTATAGCTGATCTTTCTACAGGGTGATTTGTTTGTACCTGAACTATCTACATGATGGTTTCTTTGTAGCTGAACTCTCTACAAGGTAATTTCTTCTAGCTGATCTCTCTACAGGCCGATTTGTTTGTAGCTGAACTCTCTACATGATGGTTTCTTTGTAGCTGAACTCTCTACAAGGTGATTTCTTCTAGCTGATCTTTCTACAGGGTGATTTGTTTGTAGCAGAACTCTCTACAAGGAAACTTCTTCTAGCTGGTCTCTCTACAGGGAGATTTGTTTGTAGCTGAACTCTCTATACATGATTTGTTTGCGGCTGAATTCTCTACATGATGGTTTCTTTGTAGCAGAACTCTCTACAAGGTAACTTCTTCTAGCTGATCTCTTTACAGGGTGAATTGTTTGTAGCTGAACGATCTACAAGGTAACTTCTTCTAACTGATCTCTCTACAGGGTGATTTGTCTGTAGCTGAACTCTCTACACGGAAACCTCTTTTAACTGAGCTCTGTACAGGGTGAATTGTTTGTAGCCAAACTATCTACAAGGTAACTTCTTCTAGCTGATCTCTCTACAGGATGATTTGTTTGTAGCTGAACTATCTACAAGATAACTTCTTCTAGCTGATCTCTCTACAGGGTGATTTGTTTGTAGCTGAATTCTGTATAGGTGATTTGTTTGCAGCTGAGCTCTTTACAGAATGGTTTATTTGTAGCTGAACTCTCAACAAGGTAACTTCTTCTAGCTAATGTATCTACAGGGTCACTATAGTTTGTAGCTGAATTCTCTACATGGTGGTTTCTTTGTAACTGAACTATCTATAAGGTGACATCTTCTAGCTGATCTTTCAACAGGGTGATTTGTTTGTAACTGAACTCTCTACAAGAAAACTTCTTCTAACTGATGTCTGAACAGGGTGAATTGTTTGTAGCTGAACTCTCTACAGGGTGATTTGTTTGTAGCTGATCTCTATACAGGTTACTTATTTCTAACTGATCTCTTGAATTCTGTTCAGGGTGACTGCTCTATTAGGATGACTGCTCTATTAGAGTATCTCGATCTCGCACTTGCTACACCAAGTTGGATTTCGTGTTATAACTCCGTGGCTTTAAGTCTGATTCTTCTACACCATTGAAGAGCCTTTCTAAGTTGATAACTCCATCTGTACAGCGATTTTCAAAGCATTACCCCAAGTGGTTTATCTGGTAGGCGTGGCAAGCATAATAATAATAATAATAATAATAATAAAAATTAGCTAATCTCGCTTCCGTAATTGTTACACACTGTTGATTTTTTCGCTGTATCTTCCTGGTTTTTAGCTCGATTTCTTTCAAACCACAAAAGGTTTGAGGTTCAATAGTTAACCTATTCACCCACCGATTTTCAGCTTCTTCCCATACGCGGTTTACCCTGTAGGCGTGACAACATATTGGTGTTATTTTTCGTGCATATTCGCTCATAACTTTTTGCCTGTTTATGGTATTCCAGCCAAAGTTGGTACAGAGATGCGCCTTTATACCCCCCTTCTGTGTGCCAAATTTCAAGGCAATCGGATAACGCGTTCGCGTTTTATAGCAGTTTTTGTAAGTGTGCGAAAAGAGGAAGAAAAATAAGAAGAAAAAGAAAAAAACGAAGAAACTAAGCCAATTTTTGAAGTCGCATATCTCAGGAATGCCTGAAGCGATTTCGCTCAAATTTGGAATGTGGAGTACTGAAGTTGGAGGGAATGTACACAGCAAAATGTGTCTTGTTTCATCAAGGCAGCACAGAGCTACGGAGGTGCGAAAATTGCGTTTTCTTTCTTCCTGTCAATATACTCACGGGGTTGCGCGCCGGCTTCTTGGGCCGCACGACACACTACCGTGTGTCTTGATATATATTTTATACATATACATAGAATTGTGCAAATAGAATCTGTAAGCATAAACTCTGAGAAGCTCTGATCAATAAAGTGTTCCTTTATAACAATACAAGTGCTGAATTTCCTTTTACTATATTTGTACTTATACAAGTTTCATTAATACACATCATAGATTTTGTAATACATAGTTTCTTGTTTACAATCTTCACAATTGAAACTGGAAGTCTAATAATGTTATTATGCGGAGCATGATTTGAGCATAGAATCTCTGGCATCAGGGGAGAAGAATCACAGCCCCTGATGTAGTAGAATTTCAGCAGCATTTAAACCGTGCCAGCTCAGATTTTTTTTGTGAATCAGTACAAGAAATAGGTGAATGTTATGGTTAGGAACCATTAATGTTGTCAAGAAAATTGAAGAAAGATTTTATTTTTATCTATGCAGCAGTGTTTCATTTTCTGAGTTGTGAAATCTGTTTGGATATTCTAGCCTTTGGAGTTGTTGACTGTCATATTAAAGCATTAACTTTATTTAATAAGCATCTATCATAGAAAAGCCTTTCCATATTTTCATTACCTTGTGCATAATACAATTATCTTAGTTATAGGCCTATTATTACCTTCCTAAGCTTGAAAGGTTTACCCAAGGACCGCCAAAAGCCTAGCATGTGCTCCTGTTACAATGGTGTGGAGATTGCTTGATGTGTTTGGTCTTTGCATGTAGACAAAAAATCATTGTCATGAATACATGTAGACCAAATCCTGTGTAATGATGCATATCTTGTTTTGCACATATACACGTAGACAATAGCATCACCAGTTTGTGATGGATACAGTTTTAGACAGGGCCGCCCACAGGGGGGAGGGGGGTAACTGTGGCATGTTTCCCTGGGCCCCAGCTTGAAAGGGACACCAGGAGGCCCCATAAAGGGCCCTTGAATACCTGTTAAAAGATTGATATACTCTAATAGAGCAGTCAGATCTAGATACTCTAATAGAGCAGTCACAGTATTCTTAAGAAGAGCAGTGTAGCAAGCTTATAAATAAGGAGATACGGGGGTAGCTATTGTCAATGTCAGACCTTTTTATTTTTTTGGTCTTCAACCTACAACAGCTTGGGTGAAGTTGCGATTCAGAATGGAAACCTCCTTGCCCCTGGGGCACCACTTTAACTCTTTGCCCTGGGCCTCTTAATTTCTCTGGGCGGCCCTGGTTTTAGATTCATAGTAGCAATATTATAATCTAATCAAAAACAGCCAAGCTGTAAAAAAAGGTGCGGCCCCCAAAAAGGCCATGGTGAAAAAAGATGTGAAATCCAACGTGGCGGCCAAGAAATGGCTGTGATGGTAGGTTAATGGTTACATTTTAATAACAACAATTCAGGTGAATTTGGTGCCAAGATCAAGCGGCACAAAATTCACCTGAATTGTCGTTATTAAAATGTAACCATTAACCTACCATCACAGCCATTTCTTGGCCGCCACCTTGGATTTCACATCTTTTTTCACCATGGCCTTTTTGGGGGCCGCACCTTTTTTTACAGCTTGGCTGTTTTTGATTAGATATCACTTCTTTTTGTATTTGTATACTGCAAAGCCGGCCTATGGCTGGCTTTGGGGCTTCTTTAGCCCATGTGTTTTTTTCTTTACTACAGGAAGAAGAAAAGAACTTAAAGAAGAATTTTAGTACTTCAATTATTTTTGATTATATTAGTAATTATACAAATTATATACATATATTTATTACATGCCCATTATGCCCCACAGGATATTTTTTTGCAACTGATCTCTCTACTGGGTGACTTGAAATGTAGCTGAACTATAGGTTTCTTTGTAGCTGAACTCTCTACAAGGTAACCTCTTCTAGCTGGTCTCTCTACAGGGTATTTTGTTTCTAGCTGAACTCTCTACAGGTGATTTGTTTGCAGCTAAACTCTCTACATGGTGGTGTCTTTGTAGCCGAACTCTCTACATGATGGTTTCTTTGTAGCTGAACTCTCTATAAGGTGACTTTGTCTAGCTGAACTCTCTACAGGGTGATTTTTTTTGTAGCTAAACTCTCTGCAGGGTGATTTGTTTGCAGCTGAACTGTCTACATGATGGTTTCTTTGTAGCTGAACTCTCTGCAAGGTGACTTCGTCCAGCTGATCTCTCTATGGGGCGATTTGTTTCTAGCTGAACTCTCTACAGGTAATTTGTTTGCAGCTAAACTCTCTACACGGTGGTTTCTTTGTAGCTGAACTCCCTACATGATGGTTTCTTTGTAGCTGAACTCTCTACAAGGTAACTTCTTCTCTACAGAGTGATTTGTTGTAGTTGAATTCTCTACAAGGTGGTTTGTATGAGGCTGAACTCTCTACATGGCGGTTTCTTTGTAGCTGAACTTTCTACAGAGTGATTTGTTTGTAGCTGAACTCTCTACATGATGGTTTCTTTGTAACTGAACACTCTACAAGGTGACTTCTTCTTGCTGATCTTTCTACAGGGTGAATTGTTGCAGCTGAACTATCTACAAGGTAACTTCTTCTAGCTGATCTCTATACAGGGTGATTTGTTTGTAGTTGAATTCTGTACAGGTGGTTTCTTTGTAGCTGAACTCTGTACATGATGGTTTCTTTGTAGCTGAACTCTTTACAAGGTGACTTCTTATAGCTGAACTCTCTACGGGGTAATTTCTTTGTAGCTGAACTCTCTATATGATGGTTTCTTTGTAACTGAACTCTCTACAAGGTAACTTCTTCTAGCTGATCTTTCTACTGGGTGATTTGTTTGCAGCTGAACTCTCTACATGGTGGTTTCTTTGTTGCTGAACTCTCTACAGGGTGTTTTGCTTGTAGCTGAACTCTCTACAGGGTGATTTGTTTCTAGCTTATCTCTCTACAGGTTGATTTGTGTGTAACTGATCTCTCTACAAGCTGATTTGTTTGTAGCTGAATTCTCTGCATAGTGTTTTGTTTGTAGCTGACCTCTCTTCAGGGTGATTTGTTTCTAGCTGATCTCTCTACAGGGAGATTTTTTTGTAGCTGACCTCTCTTCAGGGTGATTTGTTTCTAGCTGATCTCTCTACAGGGTGATTTTTTGTAGCTGACCTCTCTTCAGGGTGATTTGTTTCTAGCTGATTGCTCTGCAGGTTGATTTGCTTGTAGATGAACTCTCTACAGGGTAACTTGCTTGTAGCTGAACTCCTTACTTTGTGTCTAGTTTGTAGCTGATCTCTCTACAGGGTGATTTGTTTGTAGCTGAACTCCTTACATTGTGTGTAGTTTCTAGCTGATCTCTCTACAGGGTGATTTGTTTGTAGCTGATCTCTATACAAGTTGATTTGTGTGTAGCTGATCTCTCTGCAGGGTGATTTGTTTGTAGCCAATCTCTCTACAAGGTAATTTGATTGTAGCTGAACTATCTATAAGGTGATTTGTATGTAGCTAATCTCTCTGCAGATTGATTTGTTTTAGCTGAACTCTGATTTGTTTTTAGCTTATCTCTGTACAGGTTGATTTGTGTGTAAGTGATCTCTCTACAAGCTGATTTGTTTGTAGCTGATCACTCTGCAGGTTGATTTGTTTCTAGATGATCTCTCTACAGGTTGATTTGTTTGTTGCTGATCGCTCTAAAGGTTGATTTGTTTGTAGCTGAACCCTCTGCAAAATGTTTTGTTTGTAGTTGATCTCTCTACAAGGTGATTTTTGTAGCTGACCTCTCTTCAGGGTGATTTGTTTCTAGCTGATATCTCTACAGGGTGATTTTTTGTAGCTGACCTCTCTTCAGGGTGATTTGTTTCTAGCTGATCGCTCTATAGGTTGGTTTGTTTGTAGCTGAACTCTCTACACGGTGATTTGCTTGTAGCTGAACTCCTTACATTGTGTCTAGTTTCTAGCTGATCTCTCTACAGGGTGATTTGTTTGTAGCTGATCTCTCTACAAGTTGAATTGTGTGTAGCTGATCTCTCTGCAGGTTGATTTGTTTGTAGCCGATCTCTCTATAGGGTAATTTGTTTGTAGCTTAACTCTCTATAAGGTGATTTGTTTGTAGTTGATCTCTCTGCAGGTTGATTTGTTTTAGCTGAACTCTCTACAGGCTGATTTGTTTGTAGCCGATCTCTCTACAGGGTAATTTGTTTGTAGCTGAACTCTCTACAAGTTGATTTGTGTGTAGCTGATCTCTCTGCAGGTTGATTTGTTTGTAACCGATCTCTCTACAGGGCAATTTGTTTGTAGTTGATCTCTCTACAGGGTGATTTTTTTGTAGCTGACCTCTCTTCAGGGTGATTTGTTTCTAGCTGATTGCTCTACAGGTTGATTTGTTTGTAGATGAACTCTCTACAGGGTAATTTGCTTGTAGTTGAACTCCTTACTTTGTGTCTAGTTTGTAGCTGATCTCTCTACAGGGTGATTTGTTTGTAGCTGATCTCTATACAAGTTGATATTTGTGTAGCTGTTCTCTCAGCAGGGTGATTTGTTTGTAGCCGATCTCTCTACAAGGTGATTTGTTTGTAGCTGAACTATCTATAAGGTGATTTGTACGTAGCTGATCTCTCTGCAGATTGATTTGTTTTAGCTGAACTCTCTACAGGGTGATTTGTTTCTAGCTTATCTCTCTACAGGTTGATTTGTTTGTTGCTGATCGCTCTAAAGGTTGATTTGTTTGTAGCTGAACTCTCTGCAAAGTGTTTTGTTTGTAGTTGATTTCTCTACAAGGTGATTTTTTGTAGCTGACCTCTCTTCAGGGTGATTTGTTTCTAGCTGATATCTCTAAAGGTTTATTTGTTTGTAGCTGAACTCTCTGCAAAGTGTTTTGTTTGTAGTTGATTTCTGTACAAGGTGTTTTTTTGTAGCTGACCTCTCTTCAGGGTAATTTGTTTCTAGCTGATCGCTCTACAGGTTGGTTTGTTTGTAGCTGAACTCTCTACACGGTGATTTTCTTGTAGCTGAACTCCTTACATTGTGTCTAGTTTCTAGCTGATCTCTCTACAGGGTGATTTGTTTGTAGCTGATCTCTCTACAAGTTGAATTGTGTGTAACTGATCTCTCTGCAGGTTGATTTGTTTGTAGCCGATCTCTCTACAGGTAATCTGTTTGTAGCTGAACTGTCTATAAGGTGATTTGTTTGTAGCTGATCTCTCTGCAGGTTGATTTGTTTTAGCTGAACTCTCTACAGGGTGATTTGTTTGTAGCTGAACTCCTTACATTGTGTGTAGTTTCTAGCTGATCTCCCTACAGGGTGATTTGTTTGTAGCTGATCTCTCTACAAGTTGATTTTTGTGTAGCTGATCTCTCTGCAGGTTGATTTGTTTGTAGCCGATCTCTCTACAGGTAATCTGTTTGTAGCTGAACTCTCTATAGGGTGATTTGTTTGTAGATGATCTCTCTGCAGGTTGATTTGTTTTAGCTGAACTCTCTACAGGGTGATTGCTTGTAGCTGAACTCCTTACATTGTGTCTAGTTTCTAGTTGATGTCTCTACAGGGTGATTTTTTGTAGCTGAACTCTCTACAGGGTGATTTGTTTCTAGCTTATCTCTCTACAGGTAGATTTGTGTTGATTTGTTCATTGCTGATCGCTCTAAAGGTTGATTTGTTGCAGCTGAACACCCTGCAAAGTGTTTTGTTTGTAGCTGATCACTCTAAAGGGTAATTTGTTTGTAGCTGAACTCTCTCCACAGTGACTTGTGTGTAGCTGAATTCTGTGTAACTGAATTCTCTAGAGAGTGACTTAATTGTAGCTGAATTCTCTACACAGTGCATGACTTCTTTATAGCTGAACTTTCTTCAGTGTGACTTGTAGTGTTCTGAATCTCTATAGTGATATATTTGCTTAACTCTCCACATGGTGACTGTCTTCTTGCTGAACTGTCTATAAGATTAACTGTTTGCAGCTGAACTCCCTACAGAATAACTTGTGATGTAATAAAATTTTATAATGGAATAAATAAATTAGCCGAATGCTCTATTAGGGTGACTGTTCTATTAGAATATCTCGATCTCGCATTTGCTACACGGAGTTGGCTTTCGAATCATAACTCAGTGGTTTGTAATCCGATTCTTCTGTACTACTGCAGGACTTTCTATGGAGATTAATCCAGCTATACACCGATTTTCAGCTCATTGCTCTAAGCGGTTTGCCTAGTAGGCGTGAAAACTAATACTTTTTTATTCATAAAAATCGATCGCGTAATTGTGACACAGGTTGGATTTTGTGTCATATCTCCGTGGTCTTTATCTCGATTCCTTTCAAACCACCAAAAGGCACTCCTACGATGGTTACTCCATCTACATAGCAATTTTCAACTCATTCCATGAAGCGGTTTACCCTGTAGGCGTGACAACAAATCGATCTTGTTTTACGCGAATAATGGGTCATAACTCCTGAACCATTCATCGGATTTGTACCCAATTTGATGCTAGAACTCGCCTTTGGACTCCCTTTCTGTGTGCCAAATTTCAAGGCGATTGGAGTACGCGTTTGCTTGTTATAGCAATTTTTGCAAGTGTGCGAAAATACGAAGAAGAAAAAAAAAAACGAAGAAAAAAAACGAAACTTTGGCAGCTTGTATCTCGGAAATGGCTTGAGCGATTTCCTTCAAATTTGGAATGTAGACTCCCTTGGCTGGCGGACAACTGTGTAGCAAATTTGGTTCCAATCAAATAAGTGATCACCGAGATACAAATGTGTGAAAACGACGTTTTCGTTCTTCCTGTCAATATACTCACGGGTGTGGCGCGCCGGCTTCTTGGGCCGCACGACACGCTACCGTGTGTCTTGATACATACAATTATATTTATGCCTTTGAATAAACACCAACCGTTAAGCTGAATTTATGTATGTGATACCAGTACTATTGTAGTGTGCATGAGTCATGGGAATTAATGCTGTAATTACAGTAGGAATAGCATCTGTTAGAAATATTACTATTAATTTTATGTAGGTGTGTATTTAGCTACTTGAAGTAAATAGAATTTAAGTAGTTCACCAAATTTATGGTACCTATAGTATACACTATATACGATATAATCTTTCAGTTAACATTACTGTTGAACCATATGATTGTACTGTACACTTCATATACTGCAGTGTACAATTAAGTCTAAAACAATTGTGAATACAGCTTAAAAGCTTCAACATTACTTTTAGGTGTTTATTGAGTGAATTAAGAGACATTTTTAAACTTGAACAAAGAAAACTTAGATGCTACTATACTGAGCTAACACATCTATGCATGTAAGGATACACATGGGAACAGTGTGCATATAGTAATGTTTAACAAAAGAAAAGGGGCTTAAAAGCTAATTGTGTTCATATATTGAGCACAACACATATCTCTTCCTGAGGGTTGTGAGCAGTAGAATGCAGTCACTGTGTATTGTGCTTTAGCTTTAGGATATTGGTGGATAACTTCACAGGAATCCAAGTTGACAAGATACTTAGCATCTGGTTGAGAATAATCTCCCCAAACAACACCACATCTGCAAATAGACAATTGTTATAATAAAGAAGTAATATTACATACAGTACATATTTACACACATTATGATGCATTAGCTATACTGCTACTGGTAACTCATAATCTCATATGTGACTAGATTTGGCCAAACCAGGCTTCCACACACATCCAATTCTTCAACTTTGACTGCTTATAACTTGACTACTCAGCATGCTATTGACCTAACATTTTAACACAATTCATTCACTGCTGATAGCTTACTTCTACATTGAGTTATGCTCCTTCCAAGTCTCAAATCTGGATGTGTTTGGAAACCTGGTTTTCTAAATCTGGTCACATATATAAAGCTGAAAAGCATTCTATCCATCCATCTGCAATCCATTTGAGTTCACATATTCTTCACAAGTTGCTACTCATATCAAAATAGTGTTGTGCCAAACAAAACCCCATTATCTAAAAGTAAAGTAGCTTGTAAATGAGGCTGCCATTATTCATTTTGCTGTTTACAGTGTATTGAATTCAAGGATGTAAAGCAGAACTTGTTGTAATTTTTTCTTTAAACTGCCTGCAGTAAACACTTATTTCATTCAACTTTAAGTATGCCATTATAAGCAACTGCAGTTCTGTTGTGGCTAAATGAGCCTGACAGCTGTACGGTGATATATTTGATTCCAGCTGGTAATGTTTCCTTTGCTTTTTTTGCTGGGGCACCTTTTTGATACAAACATTTGTCTGCCTCTAAAACATTTTTGGTAACTTTTAAGTGTGCATACTTACTACACCTTTCTAAATTTTCTCTCTATAGTTTTTTGTACTTGCTGGCAATCAATGACACCGAGTAACAACTGAAACACAAGGGAGTGAATTATTGTCTTTTTATGTGCCGTGGGATACTATAAAATATATCCAGATTTTGTGTTAATAGACAACAGGACAGACATTATTTCAGTTTTAGTAAACTGGGCTCACACATCTATGCTTGTATAGATACACATAGGGACAGTATTAATATAATAATGTTTAACAAAAGAAAAGAAGCTTAAAAGCTAATATATTTCATATAATCAGCACAACACATATCTCCTCCTGAGGGTTCTGAGCAGTAGTATGCAGTCACTGTGTATTGTACTTTAGCTTTAGGATACTAGTCCATCATTTCTCTTTACCCAAAACCAGCCAACAAACCCCTTATAATTTCAGACTGCATGTCAAACAATAGTAATAATAATAATAATAGCTAAACTATACATTTGATGCACAACAAGGGTGTTAGGCCTGCGCCGATTATGCCAGCATAATTTGGGGCATAATAGGTAACCAAAAGCATCAGCATAATGCCAGCATAATAGGCAAAAGTTTTGTGTATTGGTTATCAGAGAAGCTGAAACTCTGCCTATTTTGCATGATGCAGAATGGGATATTGTGCAAACATGGTAAAAATCAGATTTACAGCTACGATGTGAAAAAAGATTAGTTAAAGATCGATATACTCTAATAGAACAGTCACCGCATAGTGAAATATTCTAATAGAACGTTCACAGATGCATTTGGTACTCTAATAGAGCAGTCAAGACACAATTTTATATGAACATATTTGGAACACAACTGGGCATAATTGGAGCATAATAGGAGAAATTCTGGAGCAATGCTCAAGAGCATAATAGGCAATTTCAAAAGCATAATAGGCTCAGGCATAATGTATCAGAAAGTCATTATACACTTACAGAAACCCATGGTCGTTATCAGTGCAGGTACCACTGCTTACTACAAGTGTGACATTTGCTTGCCATTCTGGTAATGGCTCAATAACAGTGGCATTGGGTCCTTCTACCATCACAGGACAACAACCAGACACCCTTCCTGTGAATGAAAATGATTATATGATACTGTACTTAACACAATATTAATAATAATAATAATATAATATTAATAGATCAGCTTATCTACTTTCTAAATATCCCCAGTTTATTTAATCAAATCCTTTTAATCACGAATTACAAATCAAATAAAATGAAACATCACTGGAGTAATAATCGCACTATGAAATTAACTATACGTAAGTAAACGGTGTTTGTAACAGTATACGGTGCACATTTCCAGTAAACATATCTCAAACAATGTATACTTAATCAAGTTTCCGTATACTTAAGTTATAGTGCGATTATTACTCCAGTGACAGCTCATTTTATTTGATTTGTAATTCGTGATTAAAAGATTTGATTAAATAAACCAGGGTATTTAGAAAGTAGATGAGTTGCTCTACAACTTTAAGATAGAAAACTGTTGATCGAATGCAAGTCTGATATGTAGCTAGACAGTGAGTGTCCGTGAATCGATTGTCTTCTTTTGTTTTTTGTTTTTTTCTGATTTTATGTATTAATCGGAAATGACTTTGCAGGGCTGTTGCCACCAGACAAAGAAGCCGAGAAAGCTGATACTTGGTGCCCAAATCCCTGAGCCTTGAACTATCTAGACATACAAGTTGTTCAAAAACTGTTGTAGCTCAAGTAATTGCGTCCGTTTTGGAGCCCGTCCGATATTAGGTGAGTTTCTCTATTGGGCGAGATAGTGTTTCCCTATGATAGCGTTTATAAATTCTAAAAAGAGCGAAGGCGAAGCATATAGTATATAATGCAATACAAATACGCCTAACTGTGTCCAAATTTAAAATTTTTGGTTTATTATATCATCACGGTACATGTACTACTTCTTACCTTAATTGTCTCTTGGTTTCAAGTAAAGAAAACTACAGACAACATTCATTTCAAATACTGCGTGCTAAAATCTCTGAAGCCTGCACGCTGTTTTGTCAATTATGACATCAAAATTCATCATTGCGGATATCGTCCACTGCAGACATGCAGTCATATACGTAGCTAAAATGGCTTTCAGAAAAGTATACATAAAAGACTTGTTTTGACGCTCAGGCCTATAGCTACCTTAAAGTACCTCACCTGAAGCATTAACAAAGAGATGATAGTTCTTCAAAATCATGTTTGCAATAGCATTGTCTTTCTCCAATGATGATGCCATAACCTGGTTAAACAGGAGCCCCAGACATAGGCTGAAGGGTAAGGTTATTGCAAGCAACATCTTTAACTGTTCTGGCACAACTAGATGACTAGCTACGTATATATGTATGTGGGAGCTGCAACTGAGTCTTTTATAGCACTCATAATAACTTATGTGAAGCTATAGTAGTCAGTGTAATTTGAATGTACATATATGGAAGCCTTACACAGCATAATATTATTATAATTATGCATATATTCCATGCTGCCAGTAGCTGGTTGCAGTGGTTGGCTATATAGCTATAGTTTCTGTTACAAGGATATATACCATTGTCATAGCTGCGTCCCAACAACTTATATACATAATTGCATTCATCATACAGTTTGATACTTGAAAGTTTACACTTCATGACAAAATATATTGATCAGAAACCAGCCTCACAATTACCTTCATTGTGCCTTTTTCCAGTATCAGTTAGGTATAAGTAAGTCCAAGACAAAAGTGCTTTCAGTATGAACTGAAATGCTTGCAGTAGGTTGCTACAGTCAAACCTCTCTAATCTGACGCTCAATAGGAGCCATACTTTTTCTGGATTAAGGAAGTTGTGGATTGTCTGTAATCTGACATTGTACAATACCTAGTGGATTATGTAGGTAAAACGTAATCACACAACGTTTTTAACATGAATTACTTTTAGAATTTGCAAGCATTACAACATTTTTCTATTTTTGTCAACCAATAAAATGTTTTGATTGCTTTAAAAATATTTTTTGGGATTACTTTTAATGTTACTATTATTCTCTGTCAGATCACAAAGGTTGAAAACAATGTATTTCCAAGTCAAATTTGGGAATCAAATTTTTGTGTTGGATTACGGAGTACAGAGGTGTCAGATTACAGAGGTTGTATCTGTACAAAAGTGTTGGTAAAATGACATTTTAGGGGGAATTCTGGATTAAACAGGTGTTGGATTAGAGAGGTTCGACTGTATTGTGTTTTGTAGGGGATAAGTGCGCATAGTATATACTGTACCACTATACTTCAATCATTTAGACATGATTACATACTGGCAAGAAACATAATAGCTAGAAAGGTTTTAATTTAGATTGAAAGCTGCGGCAGCTTCAATTTAACTATAAGTAGTTACTGAAACATTTTTCATAAGAACACAAACTGCATTCTTGTTAACTTATTTATCTCATGTAGTTGGAGGATGGACAAGGAAAGAAGGACACATTAATGGGTTGCTGATATTGAGTTAATTCACTGTACCATATATAACCTGTCCAGTTTTTATAAGTAGCAACTATAGTTGGTACGCGTTCACCTGAGCCCCCACCAAATATAGTAATATCAAAGAGGTGAACATGTGTTCATTCCCAATGGTTTTGTACTGGAACAAGCATGTTTTCATGTTGTAAACATGTTTACACACCTGAATCGTCCATACTAAATGTATGGGATATTTTTAAAACATAACTCACTTGTTCTTGCCTGTATCAAAGCACTTTTTTGATTAACGTTTCTGGCATTTAAAGGGCTTCACAGCACTACTAAATGTTTGGGCAGCTGGTCCATGTAACAAGAGTTATTAACAAGAAACGAGGGCTCGCAAACAGACTATATAATATCATGTAGCTTCATACACTAGTGCATTATTGTACTTGTTGGAAAGTTGCCATAGTAAGCCCAACTATAAGGAATGTGTTGACATGTACATTTGTTAATATGTATACAATACAACACATAGCTAGCTATTCTATTCTATTAATGGATAAGAATCATGAAAGAATGTGCACAAATTGTTTATTGTTTAATACATGATTTAATATATTGCCTAGTAATGCTGAAATTTATAAACGGTTAGAATTACCTTTGATCCAGCAACTTGTCAGTTCAGCTAATTAAGCTAGCAATTAAATGATTCAAGATTTTCAGTGGTGTTTACTGAGTTTATTATTTCACTGTAAAAGCAAGGTATGAAAAGCAATATGTGACCAGGCCTGCGAAAACAGGGCATGTGGGTACACAAAATTTGCCTTATCTTTTACAATTTCTCCACTCATAACTTTTACTCCATTAAACTATGGCCACAAACTTTTCAGCCCTACTCAAACAAATAACTGTGCAAGTTACAGAATGCAAAAGAGTTTATTCCTGTACCGAGATATGACCTGTTATGTGATGGGATGTAGTTTGTGCCCACATGCCCTGTTTTCGCAGGCCTGGTCACATATGTGACTGGGCCTGTGAAAATAGTGCATGTGGGCACATAAATATTGCCTGCTTTTTCAAACTTTGATTCGTTATAACTTTGTATTCCATTACTGCTTGGCCATGAAAGTTTCAGTATACATATAGTCACACTTTAGTTGCCTTAAACATACAAGTTACAGAATAAACATATTCCATCCCAGTACTGAGATATGAGATGTTATGTGACAGGGTCTAGTTTGTGCCCACATGCCCTATTTTCTCAGGCCCGGTCACATATTAAGATTGAGAAAGAATACAGTCACATGTTTGTAGTTAATCAGTAACCATTATAACACCTCCAGCATGTATGCTGACAGTCATGCTGACAGTCATGTATACTACACATGTCCTACAGCCTGTTTAAAGTTGCTAGATAAGTATGTTTGAAAAGGTGTAGTGTCAGATGGCTGCCAGTCACAATAGCAGATATAACCAGTTCAGGCATGTGAGCAGATACAGTACATGTACTACACCTCATAAAGTCACATCTCAGTATCTGAATACAGTTGGGGACTCCCTTATCCGGACCTCTATTATCTGGACACCTCCATTGTCTAAACATCCCAAAGTAGTCATGTGGCTTGTGGTCTTCTGACCGTTATGAAGTTTGGGCGAGATGAAAACACAAGGAGGGAGGGGTAGTTGGAAAAGGCGGATACGGTCGGACACGGACACGGACATTTAAAAAGCACTTTTACATAGATATAACAGTTATTTTTCATACCTAACACTGTTTTTACAACAGTCTTCACTTCCAGACCCAGGCGTCGATCTTGTCATAGCGCTTATCCATATATAAGCGCATGTGCGAATGATAGACTAGCACTCTAAAGACCATATTCAGTGTTGTATACGTACTCTAGAACTCTAATTCAGAGTCACAGAGATTAATCTAGCATGTCCCAACCTAATCTCGTAGGTCAGGTCCTTGAAACCCTCAACACTCGGTATAAGCGCCTGCGCCTTATACTAAAAGGCGGATTTGGCCTGCTAAGCTAAGTTGCATGGGGCATACAAGCTAATCTCTACAACTATATAATTCTGTATTAAACTTTAGAGCATGTGTACAACACTATATGGTCTTTGGCATGCTGTGGAGTGCTGGTCTAGACCTTCATATGTACCCTTATAAATGGATAAGCGCTATGACAAGATGGAATCTTGGGTCTGGAAGCTAAGACTGCTGTAAAAAAACAGCGTTAGGTATGAAAATAACTTATATACATATAAAAGTGCTTTTGAAAATGTCCATGCCCGTATCCTAACGTATCCGCCTTTTCCAACTACCTAGGAGGGAGCCTAAAGGTTGCTGTTTATCTGTTAGGTGGCTACTAATAATAACTACCATGGACTTGGTTGTTATGTGATAATGCAATTTTTACAGCCTAGGGGAGTGACTATGACTAATTTCCTCCTCTGCACATTAAACTATACAGCACTAACTGATATAGCAATAACAACCATTACTTGTGTTTAATCAGTTATTACTTTAGTATATTAGCATGTATTTCTTATTTACAGACATTTCTGAGATGCGGACAGTGTTGTGTACCAGACTTCCCTGATAAGAGAGGTTCCACTGTAGAATGTTTTCCATTCTGTACATTGCATTATAAAGGCAATCAGCTAAATATAGCATTGTGTTTCTTTCCAGTATGTAATCATGTCTAATTGAATGAAATATACTGAATGTATAACACAATTTACCATTGTAAATCAGGTTAATAGACAAGGAAGCCTTGAGTATAGTTGGCAATCAATCCCAGTTATAATAGAACTGGAACCTACAATTAGTGTTAATACTCAACACCATTGCACGTGCAGCAATCACGTGATCTCTACTCATGGCAGAAGGGGTACTGAATGCAGTTGTAAAGATTGGAGCTGCCACAAACATGCCGAAAACAGTTAACCACCCAGCCACCCTTGACTACCCAATAGTATCCACCACAGTGCAATCATGCATGCTAGCACACCTTGTATAAATACATTATTTCACATTTTGGGCACTGAGGGCATAGCACAGTCAGGCTGTTTGATATGACTAAGTACTGGCCATAGCAATAGAAATGGTGCAGCTAACTTCTTCACTAGGGAAAATGCAAGTGCATTTAGCACCTAGCACCTATCAATGTGCATGCAGGCCGGCTGATACACAATGTTGATACTTATATATATATGGCCAAAAAAAATTAATTGTATGTTTCTGCAGCTGGTTCCCTTCCTGGTCATGTTTTTGGTGAATGAATTGCACTATTACCATATAATTTATCTTTTCTTATAAAGATCGATGCCTATTATTCAATATACTTATGTCAAATATGCACATAAAAACATGCAAACAAAAAGTAATATTTAAAAAACAACCCTGGTCACCTGGTCAATTTGGGAAAGCAGAAACAGCCTAATCATGGCCTAGTGTCATACACCTAACTTGGTTATATAAAATTAACAACAGTGTATGGTATGTAAATAAGTAACTAGCTTCATAAATGATGTTAGAAATTGTAATACTTGTAGAACTTGGAAAAATACTGTATGCTGCCTGTAAACTCAACTAAGGAATGTGTTGACATGTACATTTGTTAAATATGTATACAATACAACACATAATATAGTTATTAGAAAAGAATCATGAAACATATATATAAAAAGAATGTGCACAAAATAATATTGTTTATTATTTAATACGTGATCTTACTTTTATTGCCTGCTGATGGCTAACAGCTAAGATTTATAAACACTCAATTGTAGATATCTTTGATCTGGTAACTTGTCAGTTCAATGATTCAAGATTTTCAGTGTGTTTATTATTTTACTGTAAAATAAGGAATTTAAACAAGGTATGAAGAGTTTTATACTAGGTTTGTGAAAGAAGCGTTGTTGGTCAGTCACTACTATAACACCATAATTTATTTAGCTCCTTATTGTCAACAGGGACATTAAAGTAAGTCAGACTGATTATGTGTCAGATCGACTCAGATGAAATCCCACACTTTACATACAAACACAAAATAATAATCAGAATACGTTTTCACCAATATCAAAGCCAACACTCCTTGCAAGATGGCAGCAAATGAGTGCTGCAGCATTGTCATAGCATTGTGTACATTGAATATGTGCAAGAAATATATACCTCTTTGTGAAGCATATAATCCAAAACTGCCAAGCTGTAAAAAAGGAGTGCGGCCCTCAAAAAGGCTATGGTGAAAAAAGATGTGAAATCCAAGGTGGCGGCCAAGAAAATAATGACTGTGATGGTAGGTTAATGGTAAAAATTTAAATAACAAAAATTCAAGTGAATTTGTTACCACTTGGTCTTGGCACAAAATTCACCTGAATTGTCGTTTTAAAATTTTTACCATTAACCTACCACCACAGCCATTATTTTCTTGGCTGCCACCTAGGATTTCACATCTTTTTTCACTATAGCCTTTTTGAGAGCCACACTTCTTTTTTTACAGCTTGGCTGTTTTGGATTAGATTTCACTTCTTTTTGTAATTGCCCGGTTTTGGGGCTTTTTAACCTACCTTTTGTTCTTTACCACAGGAAGAAGAAAAAGACGAAGCAGATTTTATACATACTAAATAATTCTGATTTATCAGTAAAATTAATGTACAAATTATATATACAATACATATATTTATTACGTCAATTAATCCCTACAGAATAACATTTTTTTTGCAGTTGATCTCTCTACTAGGTGACTTGAAATGTATCTACAGGGTGGTTTGCTTGTACGTAGATAAACTCTTTACAGGATTCTCTCTACAGGGTGACTTGACTCTAGCTGAACTCTCTGCAGGGTTATGTCTGTTTGTAGTTTAATTCTCTACAGGGTGATTTGTTTGCAGCTGAACTCTCTACAAAGTAACTTCTTCTGACTAGCTGATCTGTCTACAGGGTGACTTTTTTCTAGCTGATCTCTCTACAGGGGTGATTTGTTTGTAGCTGAATTCTCTAAAGGGTGATTTATTTGCAGCTGAACTCTCTACATGGTGGTTTCTTTGTAGCTGAACTCTCTACAAGGTGACTTCTTCTAGCATAGGCAGCGGAAAGGGAAGGGGGGCTAGGGGGCTGAAGCCCCCCTCAGAATGATATCACAGTGAAATTATCCTTCTTGGAGTGGGGCTGAATATCATGATAAAGATTGAGATATTCTAATAAAGCAATCACTCTAATAAAGCAGTCACAGTATTAGAGCTATGTAAGTATTTTTGTGTAGTTTATCAACTATAAATGCGTAGCTGGTGAGGTGGGCAGCCATTGTCAGCTGGTTGCGACCTTTTTTTCTACCTTACCAATCCAGAGACAATGTAGTGCCTCAGTTCATTTCTGCCCATGGTCAGCCCTCCCCCCCCCTCATATCAACTACTTCCTCTGCCACTGTCTTCTAGCTGAACTCTCTAGAGGGTGATCTTTTTGTAGCTGAACTCTCTACAGGGTGATCTGTTCATAGCTGAACTCTCTACAGGGTGATTTGCTTTGTAGCTGAACTCTCTACATGGCAGTTTCTTTGTAGCTGAACTCTCTGCAATGTGATTTGTTTGCAGCTGAACTCTGTACATGGTGATTATTTTGTAGCTGAACTCTCTACAAGGTGACTTCTTCTAGCTGAACTCTGTACAGGATGACTTGTTTCTAGCTGAACTTTCTACAGGGTGATCTGTTCGTAGCCGAACTCTCTACAGGGTGATTTGTTTGCAGCTGAACTCTCTACGTGATGGTTTCTTTGTAGCTGAACTCTCTACAAGGTATCTTCTTTTAGCTGATCTCTCTACAGGATGACTTGTTTGTAGCTGAACTATCTGCAGGGTGATTTTTTTTGTAGCTGAACTCTCTACTAGGTGATCCTTCTAGTTGATATATTTACAGGATGACTTGTTTCTACTGAACTATCTACAGGGTGATCTGTTTGTAGCTGAACTCTATAAAGGGTGATTTATTTGCAGCCGAACTCTCTGCATGATGGTTTCTTTGTAGCTGAACTCTCTACAAGGTAACTTCTTCCAGCTGATCTCTCCACAGGGTGACTTGTTTCTAGCTGATGGGTTATTTTTTCTAGCTGAACTCTCTACAGGGTGATTTGTTTGCAGTTGAATTCTCTACATGGTGGTTTCTTTGCTCTATAGTGTGATTGGTTTGCAGCTGACTCTATCATCTCCTACACATCACATATATACACCACAGGAGTGCATGCTTTGTACAACACATTTAGAGCGTACCACATATGCACAAATACACATTTTATTGTAGTGTTAAGAATAGTAATGCCATCACTCCTTGCAAGATACCAGCAAATGAGTGCTGCAGCCTAGCTTGTCATGACATTGTGTATAATTATTGAATATGAGCAAAAAAATATCCTCACACTTAATGTTTCGTGAAGCGTAGAGAGATTGTCTGCATCTCCTTTAATATTCATTAAAGAAGTTGCTTCCTAGTGAGTATGATTAAGCATCTCAATTCCTCTTCAGAACAATTTATCAAGCCATTAAAAGAGTAATACATACACTTGGCAACAAAAACTGGCTCACCTACGTACAACACAAACTTAAAGACACCTTCTTATTCACATAAAAATCCACTCATTTTTGTGCCTTCACTATACCTTGAAACTGATTGCCCAAAAAGATATAAAAATTGTGACTTAGCTGTATAGATGAATAGACCATTTAGGTGGTATAATAAATATCTTCTTAAAAAGCATCATCTTGTTTGAAGTTATTTTATTAACTCTAAAGACACTTTTGGGTTTGATTCTACCTAACCAATACTGCCAACTGATAAATGAAGGGATTGTGAGGCTGGTTTCTGGTCAATATTTTGGTGAAAAGGAATTTTTAAGATACCTAATGTATAGTCCTACTGTACTGTATGATGTACTTTCAACAAAATTATTATAATACTTTTGCTCAAAATGGAAATTGTGATTAGTTCAAAAGTTTCAAAAAGTGGCAACTTATTTTTTTTGCCAGAAATGGCAATATATTGTTCCAATAAATTGACAACTTTGGAAATTTTGGGTATCAAACAATTTGCTGTTTTTGGAAAACTAAATCCCACAATCGATTAGTTCATCACCCTTTATAAAATAGTACATTTATTGCCAGAACTGGTAGCTTTGAACACCATCTTGTGGTTGTTCAAAGCAAAACAGAAGTTGCTAATTTTGGAAACTATAGCGTTTCCAGTTTTAGCAACTTTCGGCCTGCTCAGAAATTGTCAAATATGGCAATGATGAGCAGTTAAAGTTTCCAGAAGTACCAACGTTTTGCTGCTCAGAACTTGTGAGCAGCTCAAGTTTTGGTTGCCAGAAATTTCCCTTTTTGGCAACTTCTGAGCAAGTCTAAAGTTGCCATAATTGGTTTGTAACATACCTCAAGAGTTCAGATTTCAACAAGATTTCAAACAGGCTGTACAAGATTTCAAAGGAGTTTCAACCCCCCAGGTACCACAAACTTAGTAAAAACTTTCCTTCATTGCTACACCTTGATACTTGAGTGATAACCAGACAAATAGCCTGGCATCTGAAACCAGACAAATAGCCACTAGCTGCTAGCCTAGTGTCTTACACCTGTCCTTGATATGTAAGGAATGTGTTGACATGTAGCTAAATTTATTACATGCACAACACAATGGGGAAAAGTATCAGGAAAACACAGCTAGCTATCATCAGGAAACCATAGCTAGCTATCATCAGGAAAACATAGCTAGCTATCATCAGGAAAACATAGCTAGCTATTATCAGGGAAACATAGCTAGCTATTATCAGGGAAACATAGCTAGCTATTATCAGGAAAACATAGCTAGCTATTATCAGGGAAACATAGCTAGCTATTATAGAAAGAATGTGCATAAAAATTGTTTTATTAATTAACATGATTCACAGTAATTTTTATTGCCTAAAAGGTAAAATTTATAACTTGTCACTTTAACCAATCAAACTTTGGTTGTTTATTATTTCGCTGTAAAGCAGGAAATTTAAGGCCATACATACTAGGTTTGTGAAAGACACCAGTGACATTGTGGTTAGTAATCACCATAACACCATAATATTAATTTTAGCTACTTACTGGTAACACAATATTATATTGCTGATGGTGTAAAAGGGACACCAAAGTAAGTCAGGCAGTCAGTGAAAGTCACAATAATCCCACAAAACTTTATATAACTGTGAACGCAAAATCTTGACCAGGCTATGTTTTTTTACCAATCAGAATATTAAAGCCATCAGAATGTCAGAATGCATATTGTATAGGAGTTACGCTTTTTAAAGTAAAAATGCATGCACAAATTGCTTTATAATTGAACACACAATGATCATTTAACAGTTCTACAGTAACAAATAGTGGGACAACAAGCTCCCAACCAATTCTAGATCCTTCGCTGTGCACTGTTCTTGATTTCTTGGTTTCAGATGTTTTGTAGGGATAGCATGGTGGCATACTTCACTTCCAGTGATGAAATTGAGTACCCACGCTTCTTAACAGTTGGCCTGATGGTAGTACACTATTCTGGACTATATTCTCACCAACCTCTGCCTTCACCACAGCCGCCATGTCATCTATGAGCATGCCAGTTCAACTGGGCCATGTTTGATGGTAGCCGTATCATGTTTATTCGTGGAAGTTTCATCGAGTCCTGGCCTTGACTATGGCTTGCCTTGTTTCTTTTATTGTTTGGTGACTAACATCAAAGCAGAAATCAACAGTAGAGGGGTTTACTCTCTCAAAGTGATGGAGAACAAATACCATTGATGGCGCAGGGTAAACTCGCATCCAAATACATCTCCAAACCTACAGTACAGAAGTCAAACAAACTGTAAACCTTTGTCCAATCCTTTATCAGTAGAATTATAACCCTCAACACGCATAAAATAGTCTTTATCAGCCATTCCACTTCTTTGTGCCACGGAATTCCACCGTTGTTATTAGTAAAATTTCCGTCTGATAATTGAAGCATGCGTTTCCAGTAATTGAGTCAATCTGATAAATGATTGCTTACGCTATAATAAAGAGATGTTTTGGTCCTTGGACACTATGATATTTGTTGTATTGGAGATAAGTTTGATTCAACCAGTTCTACGACTATGCTGCTGTAATCTATGGGCCTCATTATTAGGGTGATATTAACAGAGTTGAATCACTTAAACACAGAGCGTCAAAACTAGTTAGTGACTTTCATCGTTACGAAAGACTCCATCGTTTACAACCACCCATATTAGTATACAGAAAATTTAGAGAAGACATGATCACCACGTATCAGATGTTTCATGGTAACATGCACCAATCCTTGCAGCTTACCAGATCCACCATTTTCCATTGACATTCAATTGTACAAGCATGCAGTGCATGAAAATTTGTGAAGAAATATTTTCTAAAAAATAATTGAACATTTGGAATGCACTACCGAAACATGTTGTAATGGTTGACAATTTTAAGCGAGATTACTATAAAAATAAAATGTGACCGTCCCAGCAATAACCCAAATTGTTCGCACAATTAAAAAAAATTATTCACTCAGCATTATTAGCAGTGTCCAAGGAATGGATCACTAAAGTTTCAGCCTTCTGTGGTGTGTAGTTTTGAAATTATAGTACTAGCCAGTAGGAAGAGTAAGATAATCGATTTGTACAGTGACTATACTGAAAATAAACTACAGGCGCTTACATTCGCAGTCATAACTTCCGATTGGATTAGTTTAAAGCATTGCAATTTAGCTTAAAATGTTCACCATGGGTCAGTACATCAGCCAAGGTATAGTGCTAGCCCTGTAGACACTTGCACATATGGATATGAAAGTGGTTTGATAGAAGAAACAATGACGATCTTGTTTACGTTTACCGCATCATAAACAAACGCATGTGACATGCATACCATTGACATTACAGAAACGAAACAAAGATTTGCGAACTCTCCACGAGCAGACGTATAAGATGTTATATAGTTTTAATGGATTTGAGTCTTCCTTCTTTGATTACTGGCCTGATAAAAACTTGCATATTTTTCTTTGTAGCATGCATAATTTTACGAATTATTTTTAAATTTCGTTTTTCTCAATACGCATGATTGTGCGAACAAGTCATATTTTTGCTGAGACAGTCACGGATGTGATTTGAATTGATCAGCTATCTGTCTTAACCTTATTAAGTATTAAAGGAAGACATACGAAAGCATGATAATTATGTGTTTGTTATTTTATTGTTGTAATATCCAGTGACTGCAAGTTTAACGACTGAATTACATCACAATTCACAACATAAAGTAATATTTTTCCCATATTTGCCACTCAGATAGATGTTCCTTGCACTACAGAAATGTTGCTGTTTTTATGTACATAATAGGTATATTATATCAGGTAATAATTCACTACTTTATTATGCGGTGATGATTTTGTGTAATGATCTATGATTGAGTGTGATGTTCTTAATTTGTAGGTGGATTCACATTGTTATTGTGAATGATTTTAACCAAGCTACTTCTTGTCTAAATGAGGTGTGGAACATTCAACAATGAGTCCGTATTATGGTGATCTTTTGAGATGACTGATCTATGTTTAATGATGAACAATTTGACATTGCTAGACTGTGAGCATTCAAGGGTAACGGCAACAACAAAAGACATGGTTGAGGTTTTGCATTTAGCTGTATATTACAATAGCACCAGTGTGTGTATTGTAAAGCACCTTCACACAACTAATTTTTGTTGATGGCTACATGTTATTGATATCACCCTGTTTAAGAAAATGGTATATTCTTTTTGCTGGAGTGTAGCCAATCGTATTTTGCTGTACATAGAGTGTATGTTCACCTCAATAATGCTAGCTGTATCCCCACACCTGAAGGCTGCATTAGTGTTAGTGTAGTAGATTTAGTGCAAGTTATTTGCTATTTTATCCAATGGTAAATTTGCAGAAGTACTTTTATTACTCTATGATTTATAAGGTAGTTGAACTTGAAAACTTATTGTCCTTTACTGTCTAAATAACGCCTGCATGACTGATGGCTGTAAAGAAATTACTCGTACAGTGCTTCCTAACCCCTACGTACCAAGACATGTTCAGATAATCAAGTTTGGATAATCAAAGCCCATTTTATATACAGAGTTACTCTAATGAAATGCACGCCTTAGACGAAATACTCTAACAGAACAGACACATCTACTGTGTGTTGATAGTCGAAGGTCAGATAATCAAGTATTCACTTCTGTGAGGTATGATATATTTAATCCATTGTTGTGACAGCTACAGTGGATGCTTTATGTGTGTACTAATTGTGTCACCATTTCATCTCTTGTACAACTAATGATAGCCTAAAGAATTTAGGGGATAAAAAACGAAGTTGTGAAGTTTACTCTCCCGTAGCCATATACTACTGGTATCAGTTCTCAGGTACTATAAGAGCACATGTCATTCAAATTTTCTGCAATATAAATCAATGCATTCTCATCAATTTTATAGAGTATATATACTGTACTTCTTTATGTACGTGTGAACTTGAAGTGCTATTGTTATTGTTATTAACACTTTACAGTGACCAGCACTGAAGGTCTATTGGTCTATTAGTGTGTTAGTGTCAGGTCATTTGGGTTGCATCTCAAGGGACTTAATGTGGAGCCATACTCATGCACCATTTGAGAATGTTTTTGGTGTCTAAAGTGATATATGGAGCTACACCCACATTCTATTGCCCACTTATTGGAATTGTGTTGTTGTAGGCAACAAAAGTCTGCATGGCATCAAGAAAAGTGCTATGCCTACTTATGGGAGCCTGTAGATTATCATGGAGTCACACCCACTTAACGATCATTGAATATGTGTGTTTTGGTACCTGTAGCTACTTGTTCATGTTCTTTTGCAGACAATTCTTCCTGTTGGTCGACAACCTTGACTTGCACCATGTACCTGAATATAAAAAGCATTGATGGATTATCTAACTGTAGAACCTCTCTTAAATTACCCTCCACTATAAAGAAACATTTCTGTGGTTCCTATAGAATAGAATTTAAAGGACAACCTCTCAGTAAGATTTCATCAGTTGGTCTCAAACTGTTCGTTACATACGTAGTGGTTCGTTACATAGTGATTTCAATAAATAAGTTTATATGTACGTATATAATTATACTATACATGCATTAGGTCATTCAACAGTTCAAGTATGGTTGACTCATACTGTGTGGGAGCAGTTCTAATTACCATTAATATTAGAAATATTCCTGTACAAAAACCTGTATCAAGACACACGGTAGTGTGTCGTGCGGCCCAAGAATCCGGCGCGCCACACCGTGAGTATATTTACAGGAAGAAAGAAAACGTCATTTTCACACTTTTGTATCTCGGTGATAGCTTATCCGATTGAAACCAAATTTGCTGCAGAGTTGCCCGCCAGCTAGGGGAGTCTACATTCCAAATTGGAAGGAAATCACTCAAGCCATTTCCGAAATATGAGTGGCCAGTTTCGTTTTTTTTCTTCATTTTTTTTTCTTCTTATTCTTCTTCTTCGTCTTTTCGCACACTTGCAAAAATTGATATAAAACGCAAACGCGTGCTCCGGTCGCCTTGAAATTTGGCACACAGAAAGGGAGTGCAACGGCGAATCTTAGCATCAACTTTGGTGCAAATCTGATGAATGCTGGAGGAGTTATGACCGATTATTCGCGTAAAACAAGATCGATTTGTTGTCACGCCTACAGGGTAAACCGCTTCATGGAATGAGTTGAACATTGCTATGTAGATGGAGTAACCATCGTAGGAGTGCCTTTTGGTAGTTTGAAAGGAATCGAGATTACGACCACGGAGATATGACACAAAACCCAACCTGTGTCACAATTACGCGATCGATTTTTGGTAATAAAAAGTATTAGTTTTTACGCCTACTAGGCAAACCGCTAAGAGCAATGAGCTGAAAATCGGTGTATAGCTGGAATAATCTTCATAGAAAGTTCTTGCAGTAGTATAGAAGAATTCGATTACAAACCACTGAGTTATGATTCGAAAGACAACTCCGTGTAGCAAATGCGAGATCGAGATACTCTAATAGAACAGTCACCCTAATAGAGCATTCAGCTAAGCTAATTTATTACTCCATTATAGAATTCTATTACTTTACAAGTTATTCTGTAAGAAATTCAGCTGCAAACAGTCTATCTTATAGACAGTTCAGCAAGAAGCAAGTCAACCTGTGGAGAGTTAAGCTACAATTGTATCACTGTAGAGATTCAGAACATTACAAGTCACACTGAAGAGAGTTCAGCTATAAACAAGTCATGCACCCTGTAGAGAGTTCACCTACAATTAAATCACTCTCTAGAGAATTCAGCTACACACAAGTCACTGTGCAGAGAGTTCAGCTACAAACAAATTACCCTGTAGAGAGATCAGCTACAAACAAAACACTTTGCAGAGAGTTCAGCTATTTGTTCAGTTACACACAAATCAACCTGTAGAGAGATAAGCTAGAAACAAATCACCCTGTAGAGAGTTCAGCTAAAAGAAATCAATCTGCAGAGAGATCAGCTACAAACACATCACCTTATAGACAGCTCAGCTACAAACAAATTACCCTGTAGAGAGATCGACTACAAACAAATCAACTTGCAGAGAGATCAGCTACACACAAATCAACTTGTAGAGAGATCAGCTAGAAACAAATCAACCTGCAGAGAGATCAGCTACAAAC
This sequence comes from Dysidea avara, assembly GCF_963678975.1. Classification (NCBI taxonomy): domain Eukaryota; kingdom Metazoa; phylum Porifera; class Demospongiae; order Dictyoceratida; family Dysideidae; genus Dysidea; species Dysidea avara. The sequence continues at coordinate 40,671,921 of NC_089273.1, forward strand.
AAATCACCTTATAGACAGTTCAGCTACAAACAAATTACCCTGTAGAGAGATCGACTACAAACAAATCAACTTGCAGATAGATCAGCTACACACAAATCAACTTGTAGAGAGATCAGCTAGAAACAAATCGCCCTGTAGAGAGTTCAGCTACAAACAAATCAATGTGCAGAGAGATCAACTACAAACAAATCACCCTGTAGAGAGATCATCTAAAAACTAGACACAATGTAAGGAGTTCAGCTACAAGCAATACACCCTGTTGAGATTTCAGCTACAAACAAATCAACCTGTAGAGCGATCAGCTGCAAACAAATCACCCTGTGGAGATCAGCTAGAAACTAGACACAATGTAAGGAGTTCAGCTACAAGCAAATTACCCTGTAGAGATTTAAGCTGCAAACAAATCACCCTGTAGAGAGGTCAGCTAGAAACTAGACACAATGTAAAGAGTTCAGCTAGAAGAGGTCACCTTATAGAGAGTTCAGCTACAAAGAAACCATCATGTAGAGAGTTCAGCTGCAAACAAATCACTCTGTATAGAGTTCAGCTAGAAAAAGTCACTTTGTAGAGAATTTAGCTAAAAAGAAACTGCCATGTAGAGAGTCCAGCCTCCAACAAATTACCGTGTAGAGAGTTCAACAACAAACAAATCGCCCTGTAGAGGGATCAGCTACAAGAAGTTACCTTGTAGAGAGTTCAGCTACAAAGAAACCATCATGTAGAGAGTTCCGTTACAAAGAAAGCACCATGTAGAGAGTTTAGCTGCAAACAAATCACCTGTAGAGAGTTCAGCTAGAAACAAATCATCCTGTAGAGAGATCAGCTAGAAGAGGTCACCTTGGAGAGAGTTCAGCTACAAAGAAATCACCACCTAAAGAGTTCAACTGCAAACAAATCACCCTGTAGAGGGATCAGCTAAAAGAAGTCACCTTGCAGAGAGTTCAGCTACAAAGAAACCATCATGTAGAGAGTTCAGCTACAAAGAAATCACCCTGCAGAGAGTTCAGCTAGAAGAAGTAACCTTGTAGAGAGTTCAGCTACAAAGAAACCATCATGTAGAGAGTTCCGTTACAAAGAAACCGCCATGGATGTAGAGAGTTTAGCTGCAAACAAATAATCTGTAGAGAGTTCAGCTAGAAGCAAATCACCCTGTAGAGAGTTCAGCTACAAAGAAACCATCATGTAGAGAGTTCAGTTACAAAGAAACCACCATGGATGTAGAGAGTTCAGCTAGAAAAAAATCACCTTGTAGAAAAATCAGCTAGAAGAGGTCACCTTGTAGAGAGTTCAGCTACAAAGAAACCATCATGTAGAGAGTTTAGCTGCAAACAAATCACTTGTAGAGAGTTCAGCTAGAAACAAATCACCCTGTAGAGATATCAGTTAGAAGAGGTCACCTTGTAGAGAGTTCAGCTACAAAGAAACCATCATGTGGAGAGTTCAGCTACAAAGAAATCACCCTGTAGAGAGTTCAGCTAGAAGAAGTCACCTTGTAGAGAGTTCAGCTACAAAGAAACCATCATGTAGAGAGTTCAGCTACAAAGAAACCACCATGGATGTAGAGAGTTTAGCTGCAAACAAATCACCTGTAAAGAGTTCAGCTAGAAGAAGTCACCCTGTAGAGAGTTCAGCTACAAAGAAACCATCATGTAGAGAGTTCAGTTACAAAGAAACCACCATGGATGTAGAGAGTTCAGCTAGAAAAAAATCACCTTGTAGAAAAATCAGCTAGAAGAGGTCACCTTGAAGAGAGTTCAGCTACAAAGAAACCATCATGTAGAGAGTTTAGCTGCAAACAAATCACCTGTAGAGAGTTCAGCTAGAAACAAATCACCCTGTAGAGATATCAGTTAGAAGAGGTCACCTTGTAGAGAGTTCAGCTACAAAGAAACCATCATGTAGAGAGTTCAGCTACAAAGAAACCACCATGGATGTAGAAAGTTTAGCTGCAAACAAAACACCTGTAGAGAGTTCAGCTAGAAACAAATCACCCTGTAGAGAAATCAGCTAGAAGAGGTCATCTTGTAGAGAGTTCAGCTAACCATCCTGTATATAGTTCAGCTATATTTTAAGTCACCCAGTAGAGAGATCAGTTGCTAAGAAATATCCTGTGGAGAATAATGGGCATGTAATAAATATATGTATATAGTTTGTATAATTACTAATAAAATCAAAAATAATTGAAGTATTAAAAATCTTCTTTAAGTTCTTTTGTTCTTCCTGTGGTAAATAAAAAAAACACATGGGTTAAAAAAGCCCCAAAGTCAGCCATAGGCTGGTGCTGGCCTTGCAGTATACAGATACAAAAAAAAGTGATATCTAATCAAAAACATTCAAGCTGTAAAAAAAGGTGCGGCCCCCAAAAAGGCCATGGTGAAAAAGATGTGAAATCCAAGGTGGCGGCCAAGAAATGGCTGTGATGGTAGGTTAATGGTAAAAATTTAATAACGACAATTCAGGTGAATTTTGTGCCACTTGGTCTTGGCATCAAATTTACCTGAATTGTCGTTATTAAAATTTTTACCATTAACCTACCATCACAATCATTTCTTGGCCGCCATCTTGGATTTCACATCTTTTTCACCATGGCCTTTTTGGGGGCCGCACCATTTTTTACAGCTTGGCTGTTTTTGATTAGATAAGAGATAGCACTGAGAATTTACAAATTTGTCTGTAATGAAATCTCTTAAAGATTGGTAATTTTTGTCCTTTGTAAAAAAGATGTACCTTATTATATATTAATAACTGTATGGTTGAGTCATATACATAGAACTATGTACTACATTAGCCAGCAAGTAGCCTGTCAGTCACTCAATTAAATGGTTAACAGTAATCACATCTATGGATCACAATTCTTGCACAGTATGTAACATAGTATTAGAAACTACAGTGAGTTTCTTTTCTGTTTTCATCAGCTCCCACATAGTTACCCATTATTGCAGATTTAACAATTATTTGTCTGATTAACAAAAAACTTGAATATACAGCCATTTAAAAAAAAATTGCAACATTTGTATATAGGTACCTAACTAGTCTCACGTGCCAGATGGTTTGTGTGGGGGCGGGAAATAAACTGTCTGGTCACTGTTGTACACTTTCCATGAATAAACTGACGTGCAATGAGATTACATCACACGCTATTGTTTTGTGGCAAGGATGAATTGTGCCAGTCACGTCTGAGCAAGTTGAGGCGAAAATTGTACTGGTAATGTCATGATGTATTTGAAACATTGCTGAAGGTCTTCCTCGACAATTCCACTACTTCACAAATCCATAGCGAACCGATGATTTTAAGAGCTCTGTACAAGGGGAACAAATATCCTAAGCCTATGGCATTGTTAAACTTCAGTACTTTATTACAGTAAGAATTTGAATAATTGGTGTTTGTTTTATCATAGAGCCCGCAAGGCAATCTGATTGGCTCTGCCAACATTCCACAATGGTCACAGATTGTGTGCAACAGTGACTAGAAGGCTTATTTGCCACCTCCACACAAACCATCTGGCATGGAGACTAGATGGAACAATGAGTCCTCACAGTGATTACATAAAAATGAATGACTTCGATCCAATAAGCATTTCTTGGCATTCTGTAGTGTGTTAGATTACCTCATTAGAAGTTAAATTCCCTAGCCAGTTGCTTGCAATATCTGAGTTTCCACCTACAAATAAGAACATTATACCCAATACACACAACATCACACAAAATCATGACCACGTTACTACATAATAAAGTGGTGATGAAAATTACAATATCTATAGTGCACCTATTAATGTATTTACAGGGAGAACTGACACAAAACTGTTGCCACACTATAGGGCATTAATCATTCATTAAGCACAAAAGTGCTTTTTCTTGTAACTTGTCATATCCCTGTGTGGATAAGTGAGGATTTGACACAATAGGTTTGCTCTTCTATGGGTCATTTCTGTTTGAAATCCCCGTATATGCCCAAGGGCGGGATAGTGGGGTAATACATTGATAGGTGAATTAACGTATATAAAAACTGTAGCATCTCTATAGGGCAAGGAACATCTCTAAGTAGTGAAACATTATTTTCTAGTGGGACTTAATGTCACTATAAAATTAATATCAGTCACTTAATTGTTACTACAATAGAATAGCAAATAATTTTTCATATTTCTTTCTGAAGAAGTAGAATTTAGTACTACTAATAAGATGACAAAAACCAAAACTGATGTTCAGCAACATATAGTTCCAATACTCCTGTAGGACCATCTGCAACCGTGATCAAAATCAAGGGATCAAGAGGTTAGTTTACTGAATTAAGAGTCATCAAAAGAGGCAATCGAGTGGCTTATGCATGTTACCAAAACCATAATGATGCTTTCTACTAATGTCAAAGCCCTATTTCAGATGAAATCAAGTTATATTATAGGTAATCAAAAATCTTCAGTAATCACAGTCACAGATGGTTTTACAGGACCATACATAGGTAGTGACCATCCCTTGTTCGGTTATAACTGGTACAATAGATAAAAACAAACAAGTTATCTAGTGTCAGATTTTAAAAAAAAATTTAAACTCAACATTCGACAGATTCTTCCAGGAGAGAATTCATAACACCTATAGTGACACACACACACACACATGCACACACACACATTTGATTTTTTGTTCAAACTCAATGTAATCGGCTTAAGCTATTCATCCTTGCAGGAGGTACAAACAGTTATATTATACCCACAATGGTGTCACAACAATAAAACTGCTTTACACTCACATAATCAGTTCACCAATACCTGTGAATACAAGGGGGTGTCACATAGGTACGCGCTGTAGGTAAATCTGCGACCGCGGTCAAAGTCTTTACCGATTGAAATTTCGCTTTGACCTGTGACTAAGAGCCTTTTTCGACCTTTGACCGGTGACTTAGCGACGATATTTCAGCACTTTTCGATTGTGGGTTGGAAGCTTTTACCCTCGACCGTTGAATTGGCACGATTTCGGTGGCCTTGACCTTTAACTTAGACTTCATATCAGAACAATTCAATATATTTTAATGTCATTCAGCTATAGTATGAAAATGTACTGTTTGTTCAATTAGAATTATTTTAAAAAAACTGATTCTACAGAAACCTGTTAATTTTAGCAACTTTTATATGCTCACCTGTATAGCACGTATATCATATAGGGGGTGGGTGGGTGCGGAGGGGAGGAGTGGTGGGTCGCCCACGCACAAGAAGTGGATGACAGTAAAAAACAGTCTATAAGTATATACTTTCTTTGATATTGTATATACATTAGTTTGCCAGTGATAGTTATAAACAGCGAACAGAATGTAATGAATTGCCCGCCCACGCACAATTTGCACCTTCGTTAAAATGGCCTTGCTCAAAGACGATTAAATGCCTAGAACGTAGTTTTCTATATAAATACTTTGGTTTGTTTATCATGCTGTAATATTGAGCTGCTGTGTTATGCTATAATAATATTAATGCTTATATTATTATTTTAACGATGTTTCTATTACTTTAGTGCACGGTGGGAGGTGGAAGCGTCCATGATGACGATTGGGCACTGTGCAAATAAGGTGAGTGTATGCTTTGTACAAAGAAACCCACGTAGCTGTGCAGGGCTCATCTTCTGTATAGTCTTTTTTTTCGAGGGGTAGTCAACGCCCATGCGAAACACCGAAATGGTGTACCGGAGGGGTTGCCAACGCCCACGCAAAGCACCCAAATGGTGTGTACGAGAGTCCCAATTTTTATGTATTTTAAAAGCATTTAGTGAGATTGCTAACTAGTAACTACCTGTACAGTTGTTGATCTACATCTTGTTTTAGCTATTCGTGATCGATCATTGTCTACTTTGTTAAGCTCACTTTCTCCATTATTTTTACGTGATTTTGGATTTAGGATTTGGTTTCTAAAATATTTGTGTATTTCTGATTGGATTTCTCACATAGTGTACAATAGTCCCAAGGCATTGGCTACCCCTCGCTTTTTACCAAAAGTCAGTTCATCTCTAGTTGACAAAGGTAGTCTGACCATCTAATTATGATATTAGAATCTAAATTAAATTCTTGATCACAGATACACATTTCCCTTGTTGCTATATGTGGTGGACAACAAAATTAACTAATGTAAACAACCCTTACCATACCTTGCAGTATTTTATTTTTATGTGAATATGTAGTGTAGTGTAGTGTAGTGTAGTGTAGTGTAGTGTAGTGTGTGTGTGTGTGTGAGTGTGCGTGTGTGTGTGTGTGTGTGTGTGTGTGTGTGGGTGTGCGTGTGTGTGTGTGTGTGTGTGTGTGAGTGTGAGTGTGTGTGTGTGTGCGCGTGCGTGCGTGCGTGCGTGATAAAGATTTTTTTAAATTCACCAATTAAAATGTTACCGTTTTTTCCACAGGTTTACATTCTGGAGATCTGCAAACAGTTAACTTGAAAGTTTTGAATTGACAATTTTTTTTAAAATTAATATTTATTTGATTACATGTACAATGGCTATTGACCATTGAAAAGTTGATGAATTAAACATTCACGAAAGGAATGCTTCTCCATTGCAACTCGCCCACGCAATATAGCGCGCTTCACTAATAATTAGTGCTCAGCCGGGGTATGCGACTATTGGATTGAGATGGTGATTTTTATAAAATTATTTGTATCATGTATAACGTTCGTCACGAACGGTATAACTAGCTGAAGTATTCAAGCAAGGAGTGATCTAGCCTTGTATGACCGGGATTAGTTAAAAAGTTCGCGCCTGGATTGTTGGGGTGAGCCAATATTTTCATTGCCAATGGTTTTATGTGTAATGTTAAACCCCCTACTTTGTACCATGAAAAAGGCCGTATTAAGCTGTTGCGTTTTACGTGAAAGTAGATGTCATCTTGGCCATTCCTGCTAGAACGGAGGAAAGGTTTAAAAGTTATCTGACGCTCCATGACAGAGCCTTGAAAACCTGCTTCCAGTGTAGACGCGTGTATCTTGTAAACGAAAAAAAAATTTTTTTAAGTCGCTTAATTGTTTGATATGTTGACCGCGGTCGCAGATCTACCTACAATGAGTGCCTGTGTGTCACCCCCTTGTGAATAGCTCTGTGCTGCCAGATACAGGGGCGTAGCTAGCCAGAAGGTGATGGAGGGGCAGGCATGCCCCCACGAAACACTCAAAATCATTCATAATTGCAAAAAAGGCTAATGACCCAATGGTGGGCTAGCCAACATACGGTGTTGTATTATTACAGATGAAATAACTAGCTATGTAACCATTTCAGTACTGACTGCTTCCAATCGAGGTAGCTATATTAGTCGAGCATCATCGCACGTGCCACAACTGTACTCCAACAAATTCATCCACAGTCCGGTAGAGCTAATACTTTAGTGCAAATACAGGTTACTTTACGTTAGCCAACAGCCTGTGCTGCAGTCCTAGCATACTGATGACAGGATGACGTATTCACTCACCTCACTCAGCGAAATTCAAATGCCATGTATTGCACGAAATCCCACCTGTCTTGCTAGCAGAACTTGTAAGCTTGACTGATCCACCTGACTGACTGACAAAGTAAAAACAGACTGCACTGCCGTACGTACAAAGGTCCAGTGTGATCGACTCGATAAAATAAACTTGGTACATTTATTTAGCTAACACTTTATCACCTCGTAGACAGTAGGTTCGTAGCATCATCTGGTCTCCTTTGTCACTTGTGAGTTGTGACTCCTGCCGTGGAGAAGCGGGTCACCCTTTTTAGATTCAAAAAATGTTCTATCACGCGAGTAATCTAGGCTAAATATAGAAGTATGTGTCTAATATTTTCGTTCGATGGATTCACGAGCGAGTTGAATGTTGTGTGTGCGCATTCACTAGCAACCCCTGGTGATATCGCGTAGTAGTGTACATAATTTACGGTCATTTGCGTGTCAGTTTAATACTGGTAAACTTGTGATGAAGGTTTTAAAAAAATCATTCAGTGAATGCCCCCCCTTGCCCCCCCTTAGCTACGTCTCTGGCCAGGTAATGCGAGACGCCACTGACAAATCAGTTGATGAGGCAACCAGTGAGAGAAACAAGGTAAGTTCTTCTCAGTGAAAAAACGGCAGGAAAAAAGAGTCCTTCTAAACTGGCTCAATTTTTTCGCCCTTCTTTTCTAGCGGCTGCCAGCCTGGCGGAGAACACGACGTCACGGTTGTTGGCCCTGCTAACTAGTCTTCAACATGTTAGTATCCGGGATACGTACACAACATTATCCTGAAAAAATATATCGTAAAAATTTTCTAAGTCCAAAGTTTACCCCCCAAAAAAATTCGCCCTTCCCGGTTTTACTCTTGTTGGCCGTCCCCGTCCCGGTTTTACCTTTATTTTCCCCGTCCCGGTTTTACCCCACCCCCATACAACGGACAGTGGAAGTCATCATTATGCTTAACAGGCAAGCGTCAGGATAGCATTAGGGTTATGTTCGAGTTCAGTTCTTCACTGGGTATTAGGACAACGTTTTAAACTTGAAATATTTGTGACCGGATTTTGTGAAAAGGGGTCCTCCATGTTCACAGAATTGGATGTGTGTGGAAGACCCCTTAGGCTTTTCGAAAATCCGGTCACGCATATAGTGGTTTACATTTGTGACATTTACATAAATATGGCAAAATAAGAAGAGCTGACAGCTAGCACCAGTGATACAGTGGTTAGGAATGCTACCCTTCAGGCTGGAGGTCCGTGATTCGAGTGCCCGTTGTGACATGTTTTATTTTCAGTTTTTGTACCTTTTGGTGTCATACTTTTATTATGTTATAATGGTAACATACTGTACCTATAACGGCTTTTAATTTTTACTATCCACACCAAATCTACCGTAACAAAATAATTGTATCATTCAATGTGCATGTCTACAGATAATATGTTTACAGAAACACCATGCACTCAGTCCACTGGAAAGTTGATGCTTGCATTGCATTGATCTTAAAGTTTAAATTAACCAATAAGCATGCTTTTCCAGCTATTATACTCCATTTTTATGATAACTTAATGGTTCTGTGCTGCAATTATAATAAGCTTTTATATGTTTACCACTCCAGGTATATGTTTTACTCTTTTAATGGTTTGTTAAATAGTTGTGAAGAGGAATTGAGGTGCTTAATCGTACTCACTATAGGAAGAAACTTTTTACTGAATATTAAAGGAGATGCAGACAACCTTTCTACGCTTCATGAAACACTAAAGTGTCAAGTATTTCTTTGCTCATATTCAATATGTGACTGGGCCTGTGAAAAATGTAGCCACATGATTTTTGCCTACTTTTTCAAAATTTCATCACTCATAACTTACTATAGCATTATGCTATTGCAATGCAATTTTCAGCTCTAGGTAAACATTTAATTGGCATGATGATGCAAGTTACAGAATGCAGATATGCTGTCCAGTACTGAGATATGACCTGTTGTGTGACGGGGTGTAGTTTGTGCCCACATGCCATGTTTTTGCAGGCCTGGTCACATATACACAATGCCATGACAAGGCTGCAGCACTCATTTGCTGGTGTCTTGCAAGGGGTGATGGCTTTAATATTCTGATTGGTAAAAAAACATAGCTTGGTCAAGATTTTGCGTTCACAGTTATATAAAGTTTTGTGGGATTATTGTGACTTTCGCTGACTGCCTGACTTACTTTGGTGTCCCTTTTACACCATCAGCAATATAATATTGTGTTACCAGTAAGTAGCTAAAATTAATATTATGGTGCTATGGTGATTACTAACCACAATGTCACTGGTGTCTTTCACAAACCTAGTATGTATGGCCTTAAATTTCCTGATTTACAGCGAAATAATAAACAACCAAAAGTTTGATTGGTTGAAGTGACAAGTTATAAATTTTACCTTTTAGGCAATAAAAATTACTGTGAATCATGTTAATTAATAAAACAATTTTTATGCACATTCTTTCTATAATAGCTAGCTATGTTTCCCTGATAATAGCTAGCTATGTTTCCCTGATAATAGCTAGCTATGTTTCCCTGATAATAGCTAGCTATGTTTCCCTGATAATAGCTAGCTATGTTTCCCTGATGATAGCTAGCTATGTTTCCCTGATTATTGCTAGCTATGTTTCCCTGATGATAGCTAGCTATGTTTTCCTGATGATAGCTAGCTATGTTTTCCTGATGATAGCTAGCTATGTTTCCCTGATGATAGCTAGCTATGTTTCCCTGATGACAGCTAGCTATATATGTTTTCCTGATGATAGCTAGCTATGTTTTCCTGATTATAGCTAGCTATGTTTCCCTGATGATAGCTAGCTATGTTTCCCTGATGATAGCTAGTTATGTTTCCCTGATGATAGCTAGCTATGTTTTCCTGATTATAGCTAGCTATGTTTCCCTGATGATAGCTAGCTATGTTTCCCTGATGATAGCTAGTTATGTTTCCTGATGATAGCTAGCTATGTTTTCCTGATAATAGATAGCTGTGTTTTCCTGATACTTTTCCCCATTGTGTTGTGCATGTAACAAATTTAGCTACATGTCAACACATTCCTTACATATCAAGGACAGGTGTAAGACACTAGGCTAGCAGCTAGTGGCTATTTGTCTGGTTTCAGATGCCAGGCTATTTGTCTGGTTCTCACTCAAGTATCAAGGTGTAGCTACGAAGGAAAGTTTTTACTAAGTTTGTGGTACCTGGGGGGTTGAAACTCCTTTGAAATCTTGTACAGCCTGTTTGAAATCTTGTTGAAATCTGAAATCTTGAGGTATGTTACAAACCAATTATGGCAACTTTAGACTTGCTCAGAAATTTCCAAAAAGGGAAATTTCTGGCAACCAAAACTTTTTAGCTGCTCACAAGTTCTGAGCAGCAGAAAGTTGGCACTTCTGGCAACTTTAACTGCTCATCATTGCCATATTTGACAATTTCTGAGCAGGCCGAAAGTTGCTAAAACTGGAAATGCTATAGTTTCCAAAATTAGCAACTTCTGTTTTGCTTTGAACACCCACAAGATGGTGTTCAAAGCTACCAGTTCTGGAAATAAATGTACTATTTTATAAAGGGTGATGAACTAATCGATTGTGGGATTTAGTTTTCCAAAAACAGCAAATTGTTTGATACCCAAAAGTTACAAAGTTGTCAATTTATTGGAACAATATATTGCCATTTCTGGCAACAAAAAGTTGACACTGTTTGAAACTTTTGAACTAATCACAATTTCCATTTTGAGAAAAAATATTATAATAATTTTGTTGAAAGTACATCATACAGTACAGTAGGACTATACATTAGGTATCTTAAAAATTCCTTTTCACCAAAATATTGACCAGAAACCAGCCTCACAATCCCTTCATTTATCAGTTGGCAGTATTGGTTAGGTAGAATCAAACCCAAAAGTGTCTTTAGAGTTAATAAAATAACTTCAAACAAGATGATGCTTTTTAAGAAGATATTTATTATACCACCTAAATGGTCTATTCATCTATACAGCTAAGTCACAATTTTTATATCTTTTTGGGCAATCAGTTTCAAGGTATAGTGAAGGCACAAATATGAGTGGATTTTTATGTGAATAAGAAGGTGTCTTTAAGTTTGTGTTGTATGTAGGTGAGCCAGTTTTTGTTGCCAAGTGTATGTATTACTCTTTTAATGGCTTGATAAATTGTTCTGAAGAGGAATTGAGATGCTTAATCATACTCACTAGGAAGCAACTTCTTTAATGAATATTAAAGGAGATGCAGACAATCTCTCTACGCTTCACGAAACATTAAGTGTGAGGATATTTTTTTGCTCATATTCAATAATTATACACAATGTCATGACAAGGCAATAAAAGTAAGATCACGTATTAAGTAATAAACAATATTATTTTGTGCGCATTCTTTTTATATATGTTTCATGATTCTTTTCTAATAACTATATCTAATCCAAAACAGCCAAGCTGTAAAAAAAGTGTGCGGCCCTCAGAAAGGCTATGGTGAAAAAAGATGTGAAATCCAAGGTGGCGGCCAAGAAATGGCTGTGATGGTAGGTTAATGGTAAAAATTTTAATAATGACAATTCAGGTAAATTTTGTGAAGCGGCACAAAAATTCACCTGAATTGTCGTTATTAAAATTTTTACCATTAACCTACCATCACAGCCATTTCTTGGCCGCCACCTTGGATTTCACATCTTTTTTCACCATAGCCTTTCTGAGGGCCGCACACTTTTTTTACAGCTTGGCTGTTTTGGATTAGATTTCATTTCTTATTGTATTTGTACACCCCAAAGCCGGCCTATGGCCAGCTTTGGGAATTTTTTAACCTATGTTTTTTTCTTTACTACAGGAAGAAGAAAAGATGAAGTAGATGCACTTTAAATATTTTATCAGTAAATGTACAAATTATATATATGTGACCGGATTTGCAAAAAGGGGTCTTCCACACACATCCAATTTACGAATTTTGGCAGTTCATAATGTCAGATAGGAAAATAGCATTGCCTTGAAATTTGGACAGTGATGAGTAACAACATAGGTTAATGCATCAACAAAATTTCAGGTTAGTATCTTCTTTGAGCACAAAGGTATGGTCATTCAAGTTCATAGAATTGGATGTGTGTGGAAGACCCTTTTTCGTAAATCCGGTCACATATAATACATATGTGACCGGATTTGCGAAAAGGGGCCTTCCACACATCCAATTTGCCAACTTTGACAATTGATAACTTCAGATTGGAAAGAGCTATTGCCTTGAAATTTGGGCAGTGGTGATTTCTTTGCAGCTGAACTCTCTACATGATGGTTTCTTTTTAGCTGAACTCTCTACAAGGTAATTTCTTCTAGCTGATCTCTCTACAGGGTGATTTGTTTGTATAGCTGAACTATCTACAAGGTAACTTCTTCTAGCTGATCCCTCTACAGGGTGATTTGTTTGTAGCTGAATTCTGTACAGGTGATTTGTTTGCAGCTGAGCTCTTTACGGTTTCTTTGTAGCTGAACTCTCTACAAAGTAACTTCTTCTAACTGATCTTTCTACAGGGTGATTTGTTTGTAGCTGAACTATCTACAAGGTAATTTCTTCTAGCTGATCTCTCTACAGGGTGATTTGTTTGTAGCTGAATTCTGTACAGGTGATTTGTTTGCAGCTGAGCTCTTTACAGAATGGTTTCTTTGTAGCTGAACTCTCTACAAGGTAACCTTTCTAGCTGATGTCTCTACAAGGTGACTAGTTTGTAGCTGAACTCTCTACATGGTGGTTTCTTTTTGTAACTGAACTTTCTACAAGGTGACTTCTTCTAGCTGATCTTTCACTAGGGTGATTTGTTTGTAGCTTCACTCTCTACAAGGTAACTTCTTCTAGCTGATCTCTCTACAGGGAGATTTGTTTGTAGCTGAACTCTCTACAGGTGATTTGTTTGTAGCTGAATTCTGTACAGGTGATTTGTTTGCAGCTGAGCTCTTTACAGAATGGTTTCTTTGTAGCTGAACTCTCTACAAGGCAACTTTTCTAGCTGATGTCTCTACAAGGTGACTAGTGTGTAGCTGAACTCTCTACATGGTGGTTTCTTTTTGTAACTGAACTTTCTACAAGGTGACTTCTTCTAGCTGATCTTTCAATAGGGTGATTTGTTTGTAGCTTCACTCTCTACAAGGTAACTTCTTCTAGCTGATCTCTCTACAGGGAGATTTGTTTGTAGCTGAACTCTCTACAGGTGATTTGTTTGTAGCTGAATTCTGTACAGGTGATTTGTTTGCAGCTGAGCTCTTTACAGAATGGTTTCTTTGTAGCTGAACTCTCTAAAAGGTAACTTCTTCTAACTGATCTTTCTACAGGGTGATTTGTTTGTAGCTGAACTATCTACATGGTAATATCTTCTAGCTGATCTCTCTACAGGGTGATTTGTTTGGAGCTAAATTCTGTACAGGTGATCTGTTTGCGGCTGAGCTCTTTACAGAATGGTTTCTTTGTAGCTTAACTCTCTATAAGGTAATTTCTTCTAGCTGATCTCTCTACAGGGAGATTTGTTTGTAGCTGAACTCTCTACAAGGTAACTTTTCTAGCTGATGTCTCTACAAGGTGGCTAGTTTGTAGCTGAACTCTCTACATGGTGGTTTCTTTGTAACTGAAATTTCTACAAGGTGACTTCTTCTAGCTGACCTTTCAATAGGATGATTTGTTTGTAGCTTCACTCTCTACAAGGTAACTTCTTCTAGCTGATCTCTCTACAGGGAGATTTGTTTGCAGCTGAACTATCTATACATGGTGGTTTCTTTGTAGCTGAACTCTCTACAAGGTAATTTCTTCTAGCTGATCTCTCTACAGGGAGATCTGTTTGTAGCTGAACTATCTACAAGGTAACTTCTTCTAACTGATCTTTCTACAGGGTAATTTGCTTGTGGCAGAATTTTATACAGGGTGATTTCTTTGCAGCTGAACTCTCTACGTGGTGGTTTCTTTGTAGCTGAACTCTCACCAAAGTAATTTGATCTCTCTACAGGGTGATTTGTTTGTAGCTGAACTCTCTACAAGGTAACTTCTTCTAGCTGATGTCTCTACAAAGTCACTAGTTTGTAGCTGAGCTCTCTACATGGTGGTTTCTTTGTAACTGAACTCTCTACAAGGTGACCTCTTCTAGCTGATCTTTCTACACGGTGATTTGTTTGAAGCTGAACTCTCTACAAGGTAACTTCTTCTAGCTGATCTCTCTACAGGGAGATTTGTTTGTAGCTGAACTCTCTACATGATGGTTTCTTTGTAGCTGAACTCTCTACAAGGTAACTTCTTCTAGCTAATATCTCTACAGGGAGATTTTGTTTGTAGCTGAACTCTCTACATGATGGTTTCTTTGTAGCTGAACTCTCTGCAAGGTAACTTCTTCTATTAATATCTCCACAGGACGATTTGTTTGTAGCTGAACTCTATACATGGTGGTTTCTTTGTAGCTGAACTCTATACAAGGTAACTTCTTCTAGCTAATATCTCTACAGGGAGATTTTGTTTGTAGCTGAACTCTCTACATGATGGTTTCTTTGTAGCTGAACTCTCTGCAAGGTAACTTCTTCTATTAATCTCTCCACAGGACGATTTGTTTGTAGCTGAACTCTATACATGGTGGTTTCTTTGTAGCTGAACTCTATACAAGGTGATTTTTTCTAGCTGTACTATCCATTTCCATAGTTGCATGAACTCCCTACAAGGTAACTTCTTCTAGCTGATCTCTCTACAGGGTGACTTGTGTGTAGCTGATCTCTATACAGGTTTCTTGTTTCTAGCTGATCTCTTGAATTCTCTTCAGGGTGACTGCTCTATTAGGATGACTGCTCTATTAGAGTATCTCGATCTCGCACTTGCTGCACCAAGTTGGATTTCGTGTTATACCTCCGTGGCTTTAAGTCTGATTCTTCTACACCATTGATGAGCCTTTCTAAGATGATTACTCCATCTGTACAACGATTTTCAAAGCATTACCCGAAGCGGTTTATCTGGTAGGCGTGGCAAGCAGTCGTTATTTTTATTAGCTAATCTCGATTGCGTAATTGTTACACACTGCTGGTTTTTTCGTTGTATCTTCCTGTTTTTTAGCTCGATTTCTTTCAAACCACAAAAGGTTTGAGATTCAATAGTTAACCTATTCACCCACCGATTTTCAGCTTCTTCCCATACGCGGTTTACCCTGTAGGCGTGACAACATATTGGTGTTAATTTTCGTGAATAATCGCTCATAACTCTTTGCCTGTTTATCGTATTCCAGCCAAAGTTGGTACCGAGATGCGCCTTTATATCCCCCTTCTGTGTGCCAAATTTCAAGGCAATCGGATATGGCGTTCGAGTTTTATAGCAATTTTTGTAAGTGTGCGACAAGAAAAAGAAAAATAAGAAGAAGAAGAAGAAAAACGAAGAAACTGAGCCAATTTTTGAAGTCGCATATCTCGGGAACGCGCAAAGCGATTTCGCTCAAATTTGGAATGTGGAGTGCTGCAGTTGGGGGGAATGTCCACAGCAAAAATCGTCTTGATCCATGAAAGAAGCTAGCTATGTTTCCCTGATGATAGCTAGCTATGTTTCCCTGATGATAGCTAGCTATGTTTCCTGATGATAGCTAGCTATGTTTTCCTGATAATAGATAGCTATGTTTTCCTGATACTTTTCCCCATTGTGTTGTGCATGTAACAAATTTAGCTACATGTCAACACATTCCTTACATATCAAGGACAGGTGTAAGACACTAGGCTAGCAGCTAGTGGCTATTTGTCTGGTTTCAGATGCCAGGCTATTTGTCTGGTTCTCACTCAAGTATCAAGGTGTAGCTACGAAGGAAAGTTTTTACTAAGGTTGTGGTACACGGGGGTTGAAACTCCATTGAAATCTTGTACAGCCTGTTTGAAATCTTGTTGAAATCTGAAATCTTGAGGTATGTTACAAACCAATTATGGCAACTTTAGACTTGCTCAGAAATTTCCAAACAGGGAAATTTCTGGCAACCAAAACTTTTTAGCTGCTCACAAGTTCTGAGCAGCAGAAAGTTGGCACTTCTGGCAACTTTAACTGCTCATCATTGCCATATTTGACAATTTCTGAGCAGGCCGAAAGTTGCTAAAACTGGAAATGCTATAGTTTCCAAAATTAGCAACTTCTGTTTTGCTTTGAACAACCACAAGATGGTGTTCAAAGCTACCAGTTCTGGAAATAAATGTACTATTTTATAAAGGGTGATGAACTAATCGATTGTGGGATTTAGTTTTCCAAAAACAGCAAATTGTTTGATACCCAAAAGTTACAAAGTTGTCAATTTATTGGAACAATATATTGCCATTTCTGGCAACAAAAAGTTGCCACTTTTTGAAACTTTTGAACTAATCACAATTTCCATTTTGAGCAAAAATATTATAATAATTTTGTTGAAAGTACATCATACAGTACAGTAGGACTATACATTAGGTATCTTAAAAATTCCTTTTCACCAAAATATTGACCAGAAACCAGCCTCACAATCCCTTCATTTATCAGTTGGCAGTATTGGTTAGGTAGAATCAAACCCAAAAGTGTCTTTAGAGTTAATAAAATAACTTCAAACAAGATGATGCTTTTTAAGAAGATATTTATTATACCACCTAAATGGTCTATTCATCTATACAGCTAAGTCACAATTTTTATATCTTTTTGGGCAATCAGTTTCAAGGTATAGTGAAGGCACAAATATGAGTGGATTTTTATGTGAATAAGAAGGTGTCTTTAAGTTTGTGTTGTATGTAGGTGAGCCAGTTTTTGTTGCCAAGTGTATGTATTACTCTTTTAATGGCTTGATAAATTGTTCTGAAGAGGAATTGAGATGCTTAATCATACTCACTAGGAAGCAACTTCTTTAATGAATATTAAAGGAGATGCAGACAATCTCTCTACGCTTCACGAAACATTAAGTGTGAGGATATTTTTTTGCTCATATTCAATAATTATACACAATGTCATGACAAGCTAGGCTGCAGCACTCATTTGCTGGTATCTTGCAAGGAGTGATGGCATTACTATTCTTAACACTACAATAAAATGTGTATTTGTGCATATGTGGTACGCTCTAAATGTGTTGTACAAAGCATGCACTCCTGTGGTGTATATATGTGATGTGTAGGAGATGATAGAGTCAGCTGCAAATCAATCACACTATAGAGCAAAGAAACCACCATGTAGAGAATTCAACTGCAAACAAATCACCCTGTAGAGAGTTCAGCTAGAAAAAATAACCCATCAGCTAGAAACAAGTCACCCTGTGGAGAGATCAGCTGGAAGAAGTTACCTTGTAGAGAGTTCAGCTACAAAGAAACCATCATGCAGAGAGTTCAGCTGCAAATAAATCACCCTTTATAGAGTTCAGCTACAAACAGATCACCCTGTAGATAGTTCAGTAGAAACAAGTCATCCTGTAAATATATCAACTAGAAGGATCACCTAGTAGAGAGTTCAGCTACAAAAATATCACCCTGCAGATAGTTCAGCTACAAACAAGTCATACTGTAGAGAGATCAGCTAAAAGAAGATACCTTGTAGAGAGTTCAGCTACAAAGAAACCATCACGTAGAGAGTTCAGCTGCAAACAAATCACCCTGTAGAGAGTTCGGCTACGAACAGAACACTCTGTAGAGAGTTCAGCTAGAAACAAGTCATCCTGTACAGAGTTCAGCTAGAAGAAGTCACCTTGTAGAGAGTTCAGCTACAAAATAATCACCATGTACAGAGTTCAGTTGCAAACAAATCACGTTGCAGAGAACTCAGCTACAAAGAAACTGCCATGTAGAGAGTTCAGCTACAAAGAAACTACCATGTAGAGAGTTCAGCTGCAAGCAAATCACCCTGTAGAGAGTTCAGCTATGAACAGATCACCCTGTAGAGAGTTCAGCTACAAAAAGATCACCCTCTAGAGAGTTCAGCTAGAAGACAGTGTCAGAGGAAGAAGTTGATATGAGGGGGGGGGGGGGGGGGGGGCTGACCATGGGCAGAAATGAACTGAGGCACTACATTGTCTCTGGATTGGTAAGGTAAAAAAATGGTCGCAACCAGCTGACAATAGCTGCCCACCTCACCAGCTACGCATTTATAGTTGATAAACTACACAAAAATACTTACATAGCTCTAATACTGTGACTGCTTTATTAGAGTGATTGCTCTATTAGAGTATCTCAATCTTTATCACAATTTTCAGCCCCACTCCAAGGAGGGTAATTTCACTGTTATATCATTCTGAGGGGGGCTTCAGCCCCCTAGCCCCCCTTCCCTTTCCACTGCCTATGCTAGAAGAAGTCACTTTGTAGAGAGTTCAGCTACAAAGAAACCACCATGTAGAGAGTTCAGCTGCAAATAAATCACCCTGTAGAGAATTCAGCTACAAACAAATTGCCCTGTAGAGAGATCAGCTAGAAAGAAGTCACCCTGTAGACAGATCAGCTAGTCAGAAGAAGTTACTTTGTAGAGAGTTCAGCTGCAAACAAATCACCCTGAAGAGAATTAAACTACAAACAGACATAACCCTGCAGAGAGTTCAGCTAGAGTCAAGTCACCCTGTAGAGAGGATCCTGTAAAGAGTTCATCTACATACAAGCAAACCATCCTGTAGATACATTTCAAGTCACCTAGTAGAGAGATCAACTGCAAAAAAATGTTGGGATTGATTGACATGTAATAAATATATGTATTGTATGTATAATTTGTACATTAATTTTACTGATAAATCACAAATAGTTAAAATGTATAAAATCTGCTTCGTCTTTTTCTTCTTCCTGTGGTAAAGAACAAAAGGTAGGTTAAAAAGCCCCAAGGCCGGGCAATTACAAAAAGAAGTGAAATCTAATCCAAAACAGCCAAGTTGTAAAAAAAGAAGTGTGGCTCTCAAAAAGGCTATAGTGGAAAAAGATGTGAAATCCAAGGTGGCGGCCAAGAAATTAATGGCTGTGGTGGTAGGTTAATGGTAAAAATTTTAATAATGACAATTCAGGTGAATTTTGTGCCAAGACCAAGTGGCACCAAATTCACTTGAATTTTTGTTATTTAAATTTTTTACCATTAACCTACCATCACAGTCATTATTTTCTTAGCCGCCACCTTGGATTTCACATCTTTTTTCACCATAGCCTTTTTGAGTGCCGCACTCCTTTTTTACAGCTTGGCAGTTTTGGATTATATGCTTCACAAAGAGGTATATATTTCTTGCACATATTCAATGTACACAATGCTATGACAATGCTGCAGCACTCATTTGCTGCCATCTTGCAAGGAGTGTTGGCTTTGATATTGGTGAAAACGTATTCTGATTATTATTTTGTGTTTGTATGTAAAGTGTGGTGAGTCGATCTGACACATAATCAGTCTGACTTACTTTAATGTCCCTGTTGACAATAAGGAGCTAAATAAATTATGGTGCTATAGTAGTGACTGACCAACAACGCTTCTTTAGTATAAAACTCTTCATACCTTGTTTAAATTCCTTATTTTACAGTAAAATAATAAACACACTGAAAATCTTGAATCATTGAACTGACAAGTTACCAGATCAAAGATATCTACAAATGAGTGTTTATAAATCTTAGCTGTTAGCCATCAGCAAGCAATAAAAGTAAGATCACGTATTAAGTAATAAACAATATTATTTTGTGCACATTCTTTTTATATATGTTTCATGATTCTTTTCTAATAACTATATTATGTGTTGTATTGTATACATATTTAATAAATGTACATGTCAACACATTCCTTAGTTGAGTTTACAAGCAGCATACAGTAGTTTTCCAAGTTCTACAAGTATTACAATTTCTAATATCATTTATGAAGCTACAAACTTATTTACATACCATACACTGTTGTTAATTTTATATAACCAAGATAGGTGTATGACACTAGGCCATGATTAGGCTGTTTCTGCTTTCCCAAATTGACCAGGTGACCAGGGTTGTTTATTTAAATATTACTTTTGTTTGCATGTTTTTATGTGCATATTTGGCATAAGTATATTGAATAATAGGCATCGATCTTTATAAGAAAAGATAAATTATATGGTAATAGTGCAATTCATTCACCAAAAACATGACCAGGAAGGGAACCAGCTGCAGAAACATACAATTAATTTTTTGTGGCCATATATATATATAAGTATTAACATTGTACGTCAGCCGGCCTGCATGCACTACAGGACATTGATAGGTGCTAGGTGCTAAATGCACTTGCATTTTCCCTAGTGAAGAAGTTAGCTGCACTATTTCTATTGCTATGGCCAGTACTTTGTCATATCAAGCAGCCTGACTGTGCTAGCCCTCAGTGCCCAAAATGTGAAATAATGTATTCATACAAGGTGTGCTAGCATACATGATTGCACTGTGGTGGATACTATTGGGTAATCAAGGGTGGCTGGGTGGTTAACTGTTTTCGGCATGTTTGTGGCAGCTTCAATCTTTACAACTGCATTCAGTACCCCTTCTGCCACGAGTAGAGATCACGTGATTGCTGCACGTGCAATGGTGTTGAGTATTAACACTAATTGTGGGTTTAAGTTCTATTATAACTGGGATTCATTACCAACTATACCCAAGGCTTCCTTGTCTATTAACCTGATTTACAATGGTAAATTGTGTTATACATTCAGTATATTTCAGTCAATTAGACATGATTACATACTGGAAAGAAACACAATGCTATATTTAGCTGATTGCCTCTATAATGCAATGTACAGAATGGAAAGCATTCTACAGTGGAACCTCTCTTATCCGGGAAGTCTGGTACACAACACTGTCCGCATCTCAGAAATGTCTGTAAATAAGAAATACATGCTAATATACTAAAGTAATAACTGATTAAACACAAGTAATGGTTGTTATTGCTATATCAGTTAGTGCTGTAAAGTTTAATGTGCATAGGAGGAAATTAGTCATAGTCACTCCCCTAGGCTGTAAAAATTGCATTATCACATAACAATCAAGTCCATGGTAGTTATTATTAGTAGCCACCTAACAGATAAACAGCAACCTTTAGGCTCCCACCTAGGTAGTTGGAAAAGGCGGATACGGTAGGACACGGGCAAGGACATTTTCAAAAGCACTTTTACATGTATATAAGTTATTTTCATACCTAACGTTGTTTTTACAGCAGTCTTAGCTTCCAGACCCAAGATTCCATCTTGTCATAGCGCTTACCATTTATAAGCGTACGTGCGAAGGACTAGACCAGCACTCCACAGCATGCCAAAGACCATATAGTATTGTACACATGCTCTTAAGTCTAATACAGAATTATATAGTTGTAGAGATTTGCATGTATGCCCCATGCAACTTAGCTTAGCAGGCCAAATCCACCTTTTAGTATAAGGCGCAGGCGCTTATACCGAGTGTTGAGGGTTTCAAGGACCTGACCTACGAGATTAGGTTGGGACATGCTAGATTTCTAGAGTACGTATACAAAACTGAATATGGTATTTAGAGTGCTAGTCTATCCTTCGCACTTGCGCTTATATATGGATAAGCGCTATGACAAGATCGACGCCTGGGTCTGGAAGTGAAGACTGTTGTAAGAACAGTGTTAGGTATGAAAAATAAATGTTATATCAATGTAAAAGTGCTTTTTAAATGTCCGTGTCCTTGTCCGACCGTATCCGCCTTTTCCAACTACCCCTCCCTCCTTGTGTTTTCATCTCGCCCAAACTTCATAACGGTCAGAAGACCACAAGCCACATGACTACTTTGGGATGTTTAGACAATGGAGGTGTCCAGATAATAGAGGTCCGGATAAGGGAGTCCCCAACTGTATTCAGATACTGAGATGTGACTTTATGAGGTGTAGTACATGTACTGTATCTGCTCACATGCCTGAACTGGTTATATCTGCTATTGTGACTGGCAGCCATCTGACACTACACCTTTTCAAACATACTTATCTAGCAACTTTAAACAGGCTGTAGGACATGTGTAGTATACATGACTGTCAGCATGACTGTCAGCATGACTGTCAGCATACATGCTGGAGGTGTTATAATGGTTACTGATTAACTACAAAAATGTGACTGTATTCTTTCTCAATCTTAATATGTGACCGGGCCTGAGAAAATAGGGCATGTGGGCACAAACTAGACCCTGTCACATAACATCTCATATCTCAGTACTGGGATGGAATATGTTTATTCTGTAACTTGTATGTTTAAGGCAACTAAAGTGTGACTATATGTATACTGAAACTTTCATGGCCAAGCAGTAATGGAAAACAAAGTTATAACGAATTAAAGTTTGAAAAAGCAGGCAATATTTATGTGCCCACATGCCCTATTTTCACAGACCCAGTCACATATGTGACCAGGCCTGCGAAAACAGGGCATGTGGGCACAAACTACATCCCATCACATAACAGGTCATATCTCAGTACAGGAATAAACTCTTTTGCATTCTGTAACTTGCACAGTTATTTGTTTGAGTAGGGCTGAAAAGTTTGTGGCCATAGTTTAATGGAGTGAAAAGTTATGAGTGGAGAAATTGTAAAAGAAAAGGCAAATTTTGTGTGCCCACATGCCCTGTTTTCGCAGGCCTGGTCACATATTGCTTTTCATACCTTGCTTTTACAGTGAAATAATAAATGCACTAAACACCACTGAAAATCTTGAATCATTTAATTGCTAGCTTAATTAGCTGAACTGACAAGTTGCTGGATCAAAGGTAATTCTAACCGAGTGTTTATAAATTTCAGCATTACTAGGCAATATATTAAATCATGTATTAAACAATAAACAATTTGTGCACATTCTTTCATGATTCTTATCCATTAATAGAATAGAATAGCTAGCTATGTGTTGTATTGTATACATATTTAAAAATGTACATGTCAACACATTCCTTATAGTTGGGCTTACTATGGCAACTTTCCAACAAGTACAATAACACACTAGTGTATGAAGCTACATGATATATAGTCTGTTTGCATTCACCTGAGCCCTTGTTTCTTGTTAATAACTCTTGTTACAAGGACCAGCTGCCCAAACATTTAGTAGCACTGTGAAGCCCTTTAAATGCCAGAAACGTTAATCAAAAAAGTGCTTTGATACAGGCAAGAACAAGTGAGTTATGTTTTAAAAATATCCCATACATTTAGTATGGACGATTCAGGTGTGTAAACATGTTTACAACATGAAAACATGCTTGTTCCAGTACAAAACCATTGGGAATGAACACATGTTCACCTCTTTGATATTACTATATTTGGTGGGGGCTCAGGTGAACGCGTACCAACTATAGTTGCTACTTATAAAAACTGGACAGGTTATATATGGTACAGTGAATTAACTCAATATCAGCAACCCATTAATGTGTCCTTCTTTCCTTGTCCATCCTCCAACTACATGAGATAAATAAGTTAACAAGAATGCAGTCTGTGTTCTTATGAAAATTGTTTCAGTAACTACTTATAGCTAAATTGAAGCTTCCGCAGCTTTCAATCTAAATTAAAACCTTTCTAGCTATTATGTTTCTTGCCAGTATGTAATCATGTCTAAATGATTGAAGTATAGTGGTATATACTATGCACACTTATCCCCTACAAAACACAATACAGTCAAACCTCTCTAATCCGATACCTGTTTAATCCAGAATTCTCCCTAAAATGTCATTTTACCAACACTTTTGTACAGATACAACCTCTGTAATCTGACACCTCAGTACTCCATAATCCAATACAAAAATTTGATTCCCAAATTTGACTTGGAAATAAATTGTTTTCAACCTTTGTGATCTGTCAGAGAATAATAGTGGCATTAAAAGTAATCACAAAAAATATTTTTGAAGCAATCAAAGCATTTTATTGGTTGACAAAAATAGAAAAATGTTGTAATACTTGCAAATTCTAAAAGTAATTCATGTTAAAAACGTTGTGTGAATACGTTTTACCTACATAATCCACTAGATATTGTACAATGTCAGATTACAGACAATCCTCAACTTCCTTAATCCAGACAAAATATGGCTCCTATTGAGCGTCAGATTAGAGAGGTTTGACTGTAGCAACCTACTGCAAGCATTTCAGTTCATACTGAAAGCACTTTTGGTCTTGGACTTACTTATACCTAACTGCATGATACTGGAAAAATGTGCAATGAAGGTAATTGTGAGGCTTGTTTCTGATCAATATATTTTGTCATGAAGTGCAAACTTTCAAGTATCAAACTGTATGATGAATGCAATTATGTATATAAGTTACTGGGCTGCAGCTATGACAATGGTATATATCCTTGTAACAGAAACTATAGCTATATGTGACTGGGCCTGCGGTAATAGGACATGTAGGCACATTATTCTTGCCTACTTTTTCACACGTTAATCACTCATACCTTTTTGTACCATTATGCTATGGCTTTGCAATTTTTAGCACTTAGTAAGCATTTAATTGGCATCATGATGCAAGTTACAGAATGGAAATATACTTTTCCACTGCTGAGATATGACCTATAGCGTGATAAGGTGTAGTTTGTGCCCACATGCCCTGTTTTTGCAGGCCCGGTCACATATAGCCAACCACTGCAACCAGCTACTGGCAGCATGGAATATCATAATTATAATAATATTATGCTGTGTAAGGCTTCCATATATGTACATTCAAATTACACTGACTACTATAGCTTCACATAAGTTATTATGAGTGCTATAAAAGACATAGTTGCAGCTCCCACATACATATATACATAGCTACATCTAGTTGTGCCAGAACAGTTAAAGATGTTGCTTGCGATAACCTTACCCTTCAGCCTATGTCTGGGGCTCCTGTTTAACCAGGTTATGGCATCATCATTGGAGAAAGACAATGCTATTGCAAACATGATTTTGAAGAACTATCATCTCTTTGTTAATGCTTCAAGTGAGGTACTTTAAGATAGCTATAGGCCTGAGTGCCAAAACAAGTCTTTTATGTATACTTTTCTGAAAGCCATTTTAGCTACGTATATGACTGCATGTCTGCAATGGACGATATCCGCATTGATAAATTTTGATGTCATAATTGACAAAACAGCGTGCAGGCTTCAGAGATTTTAGCACGCAGTATTTGAAATGAATGTTGTCTGTAGTTTTCTTTACTTGAAACCAAGAGAAAATTAAGGTAAGAAGTAGTACATGTACCGTGATGATATAATAGACCAAAAATTTTTAATTTGGACACAGTTAGGCTTATTTGTATTGCATTATATACTATATATGCTTCACCTTCGCTCTTTTTAGAATTTATAAACGCTATCATAGGGAAACACTATCTCGCCCAATAGAGAAACTCACCTAATATCGGACGGGCTCCAAAACGGACACAATTACTTGAGCTACAACAGTTTTTGAACAACTTGTATGTCTTTAGATAGTTCAAGGCTGAGGGATTTGGGCACCAAGTATCAGCTTTCTCGGCTTCTTTGTCTGGTTGCAACAGCCCTGCAAAGTCATTTCCGATTAATACGTAAAATCAGAAAAAAACAAAAAAACAAACAAAAGAAGACAGTCGATTCACGGACACTCATTGTCTAGCTACATATCAGACTTGCATTTGATCAACGGTTTTCTATCTAAAAGTTGTAGAGCAACTCATCTACTTTCTAACTACCCTGGTTTATTTAATCAAATCCTTTTAATCACGAATTACAAATCAAATAAAATGAGCCGTCACTGGAGTAATAATCGCACTATAACTTAAGTATACGGAAACTTGATTAAGTATACGTTGTTTGAGATATGTTTACTGGAAATGTGCACCGTATACTGTTACAAACACCATTTACTTCCGTATAGTTAATTTCATAGTGCGATTATTACTCCAGTGATGTTTCATTTTATTTGATTTGTAATTCGTGATTAAAAGGATTTGATTAAAAGGATTTGATTAAAATAATGGGGATATTTAGAAAGTAGATGAGCTGATCTATTATTATTATATTATTATTATTATATTGTGTTAAGTACAGAACTCAGATTGAGTATTATATGTACAAATTTACAATGTTGTTCTTAAATTGATTAAAAGATTCTGCTTTAACCACCGGCGTCATTTCAAGGGATTCTCTTAATGGTACCAAAGTGCTTTCCAGTACTTCTGATGCCACACTGGTCACTTAATTTTGTTTATAATGATGATAAATGATGGATCAAAATGTTTGGTAGTAGTAGTAGTTGGTGTTTCTGTGATTTTATATGATGCAGTATACCAGCAGCTCACCAGGAGCTCCACCCAGCTCGAATCAAAAATGAAAGATTTTGTGCTTCTTTCGGTTTGTTTTTGGATGTTTTGCAGCATAATGGTGATGTAGGGTGATCTAGTGAAGATTTGAAGTTGCTGTGGAGCGTGAGATGTGAAGTCAAATTTGGACGATTTTGCTGCCTCCCTTGATGCATAGCTTAGAGCGAGGCGTGGAAGCCGTGGATGAAATAATAATTGACAACCACTGCTACCAAACGTTTAGGGACATCTTTTGCCATAGTTTTAGTTTATAATTGATGATTGTTGTGGCTGCAGAAGCGATGGAAATGGCTAGAAAGCGCGACACAATTCTCTGATGCTGCAGAAAATTTTGACGCTCGTCACCCAGATGGTGAAAAGTCTCAGATCTTTTCCAAACTAACAGCATAGACAGACTATGCACCCAACCGTATCGAAACACTATGAGGAATAGTTGGCTTCTCTTGCCCTGGGTGGTAGGGCAGTTTGAATTCAAAACTTCGTATCTCTTTGTCTGTTTTTCAAAGAAAGCAACCCTGTGCCGGGCACCCAGCACATCGTTTACTTATTTCCTTGCGTACTTTTCAACTACAACAACTCTGGATACGATTTGGCTAAGTAGCAAGTTTCATCCGGTCCTTTGTGTGGAGCACGAAATTTTAAAATAAATTTTGCATCTTGCGAGATACTGAAAACAATATTTCTGTGAAGACAACAATCATGCCTCCGGTTTCATGGTGGATCAAGCAATGGGATACTACAATGAACATTCCACAATGGTAGGGGATTGATTTGTAGAAGTTGATTTTTCGGATTGCGGACCCTATCTTTGTTGGGTCGGTCTACAGTTTCAATAGGTGTGGCTGCTGCTAAGGGAGAAGAAGACAAGGATGCTCACCATGATGAGCTTGTGCAGGCTGCTGGAGGTGTCTTTGTCCCCCTGGTGGTTGAGTCCTTGGGTTTGTGGTCTGCTGCTAGTCGTCCTGTCTTGCAGGATATTGCTTTGAGGGCAACCACTAGGAGTGGCATTTCTCGTGGCCGAGTGTACCGCCATCTGCTAGAGCAACTCTCCGTTTGTCTGTGGCGCCACAATTCCCAGACATTTTTACATCTATTTAGCCTGCTGCCTGGCAGTTCTTTGTGGGAGTTGAACTCTGTTTCATGCTCCCACTCCCTGCAGTTTGGTCAGTAGTCTGCAGGGCTTTCTTCTTAAGGCCCCTGTCCGGGGTTTTGCTGTATGTATGCTGGCGGTCCATGCGGTGTTTTTGTAAGTCTGTGTAGGGCCTGTAGGTTTAGCTGCTTTGTTCTGCTCTTTGTCTTTTATGAAGAAAATAATATTTTTTAAAAAAATGGACATTACAGGGGGGTTATGACCGAATATTTGCGTATATTAATAAGGTCGAATTTCTGTCACGTGCTCACAGGGTAAACCCTTTGGGGAAATGATTTGAAGATTGCTATGCAGATAGACTAACCATCGTAGGAGTGCCTTTTTGTAGTTTGAAAGGAATCGAGATAAAGACCATGGCAGGGGCGGATCCAGACTATTAAAAAGGGGGGTTCCATTTTTGGAAATGCAATTGTACCTTCAGCCTAGCTGTAAGTTGAAGACCAAAAAAAACAAAAAAAAAACAAACAAACAAAAAAAAAAGGTCATCACCTACTGACAACAGCTGCCCCTCACCATAGATACCCTTACCAACTATATTTCCTTATTTATATCTAGATACATAACTTGCTACACTGCTCCTCAAAAGACTACTGTGACTGCTCTAATAGAGTATATCGATTTGACTGCTCTGTTAGAGTAGTTTTCCACCCAGATGTATTGGATCTCCCCTTTTTACCACACCTGAAGCAATCAGCCAAGCTTTCATACATTCTGGCTATTGAACGGTCAGTTGATCCACTGATTATAGAGCTGCGACATTCTATTTTAGCTAACAGATCCGATATCTCTTCCACTGTCCTTGACTGTTTATCTGCTGCTAAGGCTTCAGTTGCCAACATTCACTCTGCAACTTTCAAGAACCATACTCGCCACAACTTACGTTCTGCTCACATTGGATATTGGAAATCAAAACTGGAACCATTAACTGTTCAAAATAAATTTTTAGATATTGTAACTCTGGAGCAAGCTTGCCCTCTGTGGAAGAGATTGATGTATGGCCTCCCTGAAAAACAGCTGTCCTTCCTGCTACATGCTGGTTGTGACACTCTACCAACCCCTATGAACCTGGTCAGATGGAACATCATTACTGATCCTACATGTGCTCTTTGTCAAGCTCCTCAACCCACAACAAACCATATTTTGACTGGCTGTCCTGCTGCTCTAGATCAAGGCAGGTATACCTGGAGACATGATTCAGTTTTACAGGTCCTTGTTCATGGGCTCCAACAGCATTTACCTGAAACATTCAAACTTTATGCTGACCTTCCGGTTATCTAGCTAGTTCCAGCCCCCTAGTACCATCCCAACCAATCTTTCCTCCACCCTCAGCAGGCCTGACTTGGTATTGGTTTCTAATGATTCCATTTGTTTGTTCGAATTGACAGTACCAACTAATGCCCAGCAACATCTTCTTGCTGCTAGAGCTAGAAAGGAAGATCGATATAGCTCCTTGCAATACGGCCTCCAGCTTTCTGGGTTAACTGTCAATCTTGTTCCCATTGAAATTGGTTGTTTAGGCCACTTTTTGTCAGAAACAATTGCTCAAATGGCGACTGCTTGTGAAGTGCCAAAAAAAACCGTAAGATCCTTGTTTGAGCAGGCAGCTCGCATTGCTGTGTCCTGTTCTTACAGAATTTTTAATTCTAGAGCCTCCCTGGGCTGGGATCTTTTAGAC
The DNA here is from genome assembly GCF_963678975.1 of Dysidea avara. Taxonomy (NCBI): domain Eukaryota; kingdom Metazoa; phylum Porifera; class Demospongiae; order Dictyoceratida; family Dysideidae; genus Dysidea; species Dysidea avara. The sequence goes on from NC_089273.1 coordinate 40,701,400, forward strand.
CACCTTAGGTAAACTTTAAGTATTACATATATGTAGATATAGATTTTTTTATTATTTTTTTGGTGTATTGTAATTTAATTTACTTTTAGTTAATTCCAGGGCTCCTGTACTGATCCATCAGTACATGGTACCCCTGTGTTTAGGCCCCTGTATGCTTGTAATGTATATATTGTCTTAATCATTAAGACGTTTATCTCTCTTCTCTCTCGAGTAAGAGAGGCTCTTTCAAAAGGGGGGTTCCATGGAACCCTTGGAACCCCTCTGGATCCACCCCTGTATGGAGATATGACGCAAAACCCAACCGGTGTCACAATTATGCAATCGAGTTTCGTGAATAAAACTATTAATTTTCACGCCTTCCAGGTAAACTGCTTAGAAGAGTGAGCTGAAAATCAATAATTATGTAGATTAAGAAATCATCATAGAAAATCCATGGAGTAATATAGAAGAATCGGAGTAAAAGCCACCGAGTTTTAATGCGAGATCCAACTAGCTATGTGTAGCAAGTGGGAGATCGAGATACTCTCAATAGCTATAGTAGCTACAGCCACCCTATTAAAAGTATTTAGTTTGTATGTAGTTCAACTTACTAAATTACATAGTTAGTTCCAGGAGCGGATCCAGAGTTTGGAAAGAGGGGGGTACCTTGCTGAAAAAAGTTGAAGAGTGAAAAAAAGGTCACAGCAATATTAACTAGTTATCCTTTACCAAATATATATTATATCATGTATGTAAAATAAAATCCTTATTTATAGCTTCATAGGTAAGCCACACTGCCTCATGAACACTGTGACTAATTGACTGCTCTATTAGAGTATCTCGATCTTGTATGCATATTTTTTGAGGTGGGGAGGTTGGGACTGTGTCCCCCCCCGATCTGCCACTGAGTTCATTGTGTTCTATTGTTGCAATAATGATAGTTCTTTGTTGACGAAAAAATCACAAGACTTTATAGCTACTGACAACTGTATAAACTGTAGATAAACTGGATGCTGCCTGAATAATAGAGTTTAGCTCTACAAACAAGTCACACTGTCAGGAGTTCATCTAACCCACAAGAGTTCAGTTACATACCAGTTATCACAGATGCTAACCTCTTAATAATTTTAGGAGTGAGACCTCAAGGTCTACCAGCAACTAGACACAGGGTTCCTCCAGGATTCTTGTAAAGACCAAAAAACTAACTAACAAACAAAAAAGGTCACAACATGTTAAAAGTACATAAAATTTAATAGCATGAATAGCTATCCTAATAAGGTACAAAAGTGTATCATGTGATGCAGCTCAATCTACCTGAAGAAAACAAGGTGCATGCACCTTCTTTACAACAACCTTATTTTAAGCGCAGGGCTTGTCCAATTTTAAGCACAGGGCTAATTGTGAAGACAGATCAGGCATGAGAAATGCGTGAGAACTAGCTGAAATAGTGAGAAACAGAGGGTAAGGCATGAGAGCATGAGATTACTAGGCAAAGAATGATACTCATGCCTTGCATGAGATAGCTAATGCATGAGAATTAACATGTCTGCAGTTATCTGGTTGGATAAAAGAAGTCATCCAGTAGAGAATTTAGCCACAAAAAGTCACACTGTAGAAAATTTAGCTACAAACCAATCAGCCTTTTTGTTTTTTTGATTGATTGATTGATTAATTGATTGACGGATTCAATTACAAATAAACCACCGTGTAGAGAATTCAGCACATGCATCTTTTATTATAGAGAAATCAGCTAGAAATAAATTACCTGTAGAGAGTTCAGCTATAGTAAACTGTAGAGAGTTCATCCACCATTAAATCATCCTGTACGGAATTCAGCTACAAACAAATCCCCGAGTTCAGTTACAAAAATGTTATCTGTAATGTGTTAAGCTAAAAATAAACCATCCAGTACAGAGTTCAGCTAACATCTAGAGAGCTCAGCTGTGAACAGGCCACCCAGTAGAAAGTTCAGCTTCAAACGAGTCACTCTGTAGAGAGTTCAGCTACAAGCTAGCCACCCGGTAGAGAATTCAGCTACAAACAAGTCACCTGTAGAGAGTTCATCTACAAACAGGTTACACAGTAGAAAGTACAGCTACAAGCATCTAGGTCACCCAATAGAGAGTTCAGCTACAAATAAATCACCCTTTAAGAAGTTTATTTAGTGATACAAGCAAGTCACTGTGTAGAGAATTCAGGTACAAACAAATCAACTGTAGAGAGTTCAATTATGAACAAGTAACCAGTAGAGTTCAGCTACAAACAAATCACCTGTATGGAGTTTATTCACAAAACAGTCACCGAATAGAGTATTCAGCTACAAATAAGCTACTCAGTAGAGAATTCAGCTACAAACAAGTCACCCAGTAGAGAGTCCAGCTACAAACAAATCACGTTGTGTATAGTTCAGCTACAGACAAATCACCCTGTAGAAAGTTCACCTATAAACTAGTTACCCAGCAGAGAATTCAGGTGATGTATATAGCTAGTAGAGAGTTCAGCTACTTCTGTAAAATGACTGGGCCTGCGATAATAGGGCATGTGGGCACATGATTTTTGCCTACTTTTTACACTTTCATCACTCATAACGTTTTGTACCATTATGCTATGGTATTGCAATTTTCAACTGTTAGTGAACATTTAATTGACATCATGATGCAAGTTACAGAATGGAAATATACTTTTCTAGTACTGCGATATGACCTGCATGTAGAGAGATGGGGTGCAGTTTATGCTCATGTGCCCTGTTTTCACAAGCCCGGTCACAAAATAATAAGTTATGTAGTAGGTTAAATTAATAGTAATATAACTAGTTATACATAGTAATTTGTAACAAGGATTAACTGTCCAAAATTGCAAAAAGTTGGATATTTGCATTCCATTGGTCTGTTGAGAAAAGTTCATTATTAACAATTATACAATTACAAAAATTAATAATGTATGTTATTGGATCACACTGGAACAGAGACATAAAGCATCTAGATTATCTTTATTTCACAGAATCACTCACCAGCAGGAGTCAGCATTGCAAATACCCAAGTACTTTCTGCCACAATCCACCAGCACAAGACAATATCACCCACTCAGACTCATACTGCCAGCAGCCAACACCACCAAATACCAAATGGATTATTTTTATATAACTATTAAAGAATGGAACAATCTACCCTCCTTAGTCCTTATGCTATGACAAAGACTTTGTAATAAATGCACACATTCTAGCTAGTTATCTGTAAATATCCCCCGGCCATTTTTATATTTCTTTTTTTTTCATTGGCAGCATTTTGCTGCCTTCCAATTATTATAATCATAATCATAATCATGTTCAACTCTACCAACTCTTGCTTCTCCCTCCTGTAGTAAAGAAAAAGACAGGTAAAACGAAGCTCCAAAGCTGGCCAGTTTTGGAGTATACAAATACAAAAAATTGTGATTTCTAATCCAAAACAGTCAAGCTGAAAAAGCTATCCAATATATAATGGTGAAAAAGATGTAAAATCCAAGTTGACAGGCAAGAAATGGCTGTGATGATAGGTAAATGGCAAAAATTTTAATAACAACAATTCAGGTGAATTTGTTGCTGAGTCCTAGTGAAACTTAGAGGAGGCACTACAAGTTCACCTGAACTGTCATTGTTAAAATTTTTCCATTTACCTACCATCACATCCATTTCTTGGCAGCCTACTTGGATTTCACACCTTCTTTCACCATACATTTTTGGGGCCGCACCCTTTTTTTTACAGCTTGGCTGTTTTGGATTAGATAACATATATCTCTCATACTGTAGCTATAGGCATAATAAGGTGAAGGAATTATTCCTACAGTTTTTTCTATTTTCATTTTATTGCTCTACTGAGTGTTTACGAAGACAGCTAAATGATGAAATTTTCTGTTGATGTTTTTACCACAAGTAGCTACGTAGTCGCTAAAAAGGTAACACGTCTAGCTATAGCTAGTTGTGGGTATATCTATTATTTTCTGCCTCAAAAGTCTTCACACATGATTCATGAATGCCCCTGTAAAACCTCTATGAGGACGTTTAATGTCATCACTTTTTTTCCTTTTATCACTCGGTATCACTTTATTTCATTCCATAATGATTCACCTTTTAACAACTGTATATGTGACCGAATTTTGCCCATATGGGTGCATTTGACACCTAAAATATTTAATGATCAAATCTCAAACTTTATAGTGCAAATCTACTTGTTGATGGTTTTAAGCCATTTTCAATACATTAAATTACAAGAAATATTTTCAAAACTGTGCCCTGCTCTTATTAGCAACCCACTAAATTTGAAAATTCTAATTATTTCACGTGTGGCCATATGGGTGATTTTCCAAAATTCAGTCACATATAATCATTTTCATTCACAGGAAGGGTGTCTGGTTGTTGTCCTGTGATGGTAGAAGGACCCAATGCCACTGTTATTGAGCCATTACCAGAATGGCAAGCAAATGTCACACTTGTAGTAAGCAGTGGTACCTGCACTGATAACGACCATGGGTTTCGGTAAGTGTATAATGACTTTCTGATACATTGCACCCTTGTTGTGCATCAAATGTATAGTTTAGCTATTATTATTATTATTATTATTATTACTATTGTTTGACATGCAGTCTGAAAAAATAAGGGGTTTGTTGGCTGGTTTTGGGTAAAGAGAAATGATGGACTAGTATCCTAAAGCTAAAGCACAATACACAGTGACTGCATACTACTGCTCAGAACCCTCAGGAGGAGATATGTGTTGTGCTGATTATATGAACTATATTAGCTTTTAAGCTTCTTTTCTTTTGTTAAACATTATTATATTAATACTGTCCCTATGTGTATCTATACAAGCATAGATGTGTGAGCCCAGTATACTAAAACTGAAATAATGTCTGTCCTGTTGTCTATTAACACAAAATCTGGATATATTTTATAGTATCCCACAGCACATAAAAAGACAATAATTCAATCCCTTGTGTTTCAGTTGTTACTCGGTGTCATTGATTGCCAGCAAGTACAAAAAACTATAGAGAGAGAAAATTTAGAAAGGTGTAATAGGTATGCACACTAAAAAGTTACCAAAAATGTTTTAGAGGCAGACAAAAGTTTGTATCAAAAAGGTGCCCCAGCAAAAAAAGCAAAGGAAACATTACCAGCTGGAATCAAATATATCACCGTACAGCTGTCAGGCTCATTTAGCCACAACAGAACTGCAGTTGTTTATAATGGTATACTTAAGTTGAATGAAATTAGTGTTTACTGCAGGCAGTTTAAAGAAAGAATCACAACAAGTTCTGCTTTACATCCTTGAATTCAATACACTGTAAACAGCAAAATTAATAATGGCAGCCTCATTTACAAGCTACTTTACTTCAGATAATGGGGGTTTTGTTTGGCACAACACTATTTTGATATGTGTAGCAACTTGTGAAGGAATGCGTGAACTCAAATGGAATGCAGATGGATGGATAGAATTCTTTTCAGCTTTATATATGTGACCGGATTTAGAAAACCAGGTTTCCAAACACATCCAGATTTGAGACTTGGAAGGAGCGTAACTCAATGTAGGAGTAAGCTATCAGCAGTGAATGAATTGTGTAAAAATGTTAGGTCAGTAGCATACTGAGTAGTCAAGTTATAAGCAGTCAAAGTTGAAGAATTGGATGTGTGTGGAAGCCTGGTTTGGCCAAATGTAGTCACATATGAGTTAGAGCTGTACCGATATGGGATTTTGGCACGTACCGATATCTGATATGGATACCACCAAAAGAAGCCGATAACCGATAGTCGATCCGATATTTGCATTACACACAAAAGTCATAGTTAATCTGGGAAAAGTGTACAGTTACCTACTCTACAACAACATGTGGATATATTCATTGCTCACTCTATGCCTGTGGTAATAGTGGCTTAGGTTTCTATTGTGCAATCCAGACAATTAGGCACCCACAAACATTTTTATGCATACTCCCATGGAGCCTTAAACGGATTTTTCTGCATTACTCCGCATTTTATTGGCTTGTGTGAAGGCTGGTACAGTAGGTTTTCTTGTGACTGTTCTTTTATATTACTATCAAGACGCACGGTAGTGTGTCGTGCGGCCCAAGAAGCCGGCGCGCCACACCGTGAGTATATTGACAGGAAGAACGAAAACGTCATTTTCACACCATTGTATCTCGGTTATCACTTATCTGATTGGAACCAAATTTGCTACACAGTTGCCCGCCAGCCAAGGGAGTCTACATTCCAAATTTGAAGGAAATCGCTCCAGCCATTTCCGAGATACGAGCTGCCAAAGTTTCGTTTTTTTTCTTCGTTTTTTTTTCTTCTTCTTCGTCTCTTCGCACACTTGCAAAAATTGCTATAACAAGCAAACGCGTACTCCGATCGCCTTGAAATTTGGCACACAGAAAGGGAGTCCAAAGGCGAATCCTAGCATCAAATTTGGTACAAATCCGATGAATGGTTCAGGAGTTATGACCGATTATTCGCGTAAAACAAGATCGATTTGTTGTCACGCCTACAGGGTAAACCGCTTCATGGAATGAGTTGAAAATTGCGATGTAGTTGGAGTAACCATCGTAGGAGTGCCTTTTGGTGGTTTGAAAGGAATCGAGATAAAGACCACGGAGATATGACACAAAACCCAACCTGTGTCACAATTACGCGATCGATTTTTATGAATAAAAAAGTATTAGTTTTCACGCCTACTAGGCAAACCGCTTAGAGCAATGAGCTGAAAATCGGTGTATAGCTGGAATGATCTTCATAGAAAGTCCTTGCAGTAGTACAGAAGAATCGGATAACAAACCACTGAGTTATGATTCGAAAGCCAACTCCGTGTAGCAAATGCGAGATCGAGATACTCTAATAGAACAGTCACCCTAATAGAGCATTCGGCTAATTTATTTACTCTATTATAGAATTTTATTGCATCACAAGTTATTCTGTAGGGAGTTCAGCTGCAAACAGTTAATCTTATAGACAGTTCAGCAAGAAGACAGTCACCATGTGGAGAGTTAAGCAAATATATCACTATAGAGATTCAGAACATTAAAAGTCACACTGAAGAAAGTTCAGTTATAAAAAAGTCATGCACTGTGTAGAGAATTCAGCTACAATTAAGTCACTCTCTAGAGAATTCAGTTACACAGAATTCAGCTACACACAAGTCACTGTGGAGAGAGTTCAGCTACAAACAAATTACCCTTTAGAGTGATCAGCTACAAACAAAACACTTTGCAGGGTGTTCAGCTGCAACAAATCAACCTTTAGAGCGACCAGCAATGAACAAATCAACACAAATCTACCTGTAGAGAGATCAGCTACAAACAAATCACCCTGTAGAGAGATCAGCTAGAAACTACACACTATGTAAGGAGTTCAGCTACAAACAAATTACCCTGTAGAGAGATCAGCTACAAACTAGACACAGAGTAAGGAGTTCAGCTACAAGTAAATTACCCTGTAGAGAGTTCATCTACAAACAAATCAACCTGTAGAACAATCAGCTAGAAACAAATCACCCTTAAGAGAGGTCAGCTACAAAAAAATCACCCTGTAGAAAGATCAGCTAGAAGAAGTCACCTTGTAGAGTGTTCAGTTACAAAGAAACCATCATGTAGAGAGTTCAGCTGCAAACAAATCACTCTGTAGAGAGTTCAGCTACAAAGAAACCGCCATGTAGAGAGTTCAGCCTCATACAAACCACCTTATAGAGAATTCAACTACAACAAATCAACCTGCAGAGAGATCAACTACAAACAAATCACCTTATAGAGAGTTCAGCTACAAACAAATTACCCTATAGAGAGATCGGCTACAAACAAATCAACCTGCAGAGAGATCAGCTACGCACAAATCAACTTGTAGAGAGATCAACTACAAACATATCACCCTGTACAGAGATCAGCTAGAAACTACACACAATGTAAGGAGTTCAGCTACAAATAAATCACCTTTTAGATAGTTCAGCTACAAATAAATTACCTTGTAGAGAGATCGGCTACAAACAATTCAACTTGTAGAGAGATCAGCTACAAACAAATCACCCTGTAGAGAGATCAGCTAGAAACTAGACACAATGTAAGGAGTTCAGCTACAAGCAAATCACCGTGTAGAGAGTTCAGCTACAAACAAACCAACCTGTAGAGCGATCAGCTAGAAACAAATCATCCTGAAGAGAGGTCAGCTACTAAAAATCACCCTGTAGAGATATCAGCTAGAAACAAATCACCCTGAAGAGAGGTCAGCTACAAAAAAATCACCCTGTAGAGAGATCAGCTAGAAACAAATCACCCTGAAGTGAGGTCAGCTACAAACAAAACACTTTGCAGAGAATTCAGCTACAAACAAATCAGCTTGTAGAGAGATCAGTTACACACAAATCAACCTGTAGAGAGATAAGCTAGAAACAAATCACCCTGTAGAGAGTAGCTACAAGCAAAACACCCTGTAGAGAGTTCAGCAACAAAGAAACCACCATGTAGAGAGTTCAGCTGCTAACAAATCACCTTATAGAGAGTTCAGCTACAAACAAATCACCCTGTAGAGAGATCAGCTAGAAACTAGACACAATGTAAGCAGTTCAGCTACAAGCAAATCACCCTTTAGTGAGTTCAGCTACAAACAAATCAACCTGCAGTGAGATCACCTACAAAAAAAGCACCTTGTGCAGAGTTCAGCTACAAGTAATTCACCCTGTAGAGAGTTCAGCTAAAACAAATCAACCAGCAGAGAGATCAGCTACAAATAAATCACTTTACAGACAGTTCAGCTACAAACAAATTACCTTGTAGAGAGATCGGCTGCAAATTAATCAACCTGCAGAGAGATCAACTACACACAAATCAACTTGTAGAGAGATTAGCTACAAACAAATCACCCTGTAGAGAGATCAGCTAGAAACTAGATACAATGCAAGGAGTTCAGCTTCAAACAAAATCACCCTTTAGTGAGTTCAGCTACAAACAAATCAACCTGCAGTGAGATCACCCACAAAAACGCACTTGTACAGAGTTCAGTTACAAACAAATCACCCTGTAGAGAGATCAGATAGAAGAATTCACCTTGTAGAGAGTTCAGCAACAAAGAAACCACCATGTAGAGAGTTCAGCTGCAAACAAATCATCCAGTAGAAAGATCAGCTAGAAGAAGTTACCTTGTAGAGAGTTCAGTCACAAAGAAACCATCATATAGAGAGTTCAGCTACAAAGAAATTACCCCGTAGAGAGTTCAGCTAGAAGAAGTCACCTTGTAAAGAGTTCAGTTACAAAGAAACCATCATGTACAGAGTTCAGCTACAAAGAAACCACCTGTACAGAATTCAACTACAAACAAATTACCCTGTATAGAGATCAGCTAGAAGAAGTTACCTTGTAGATAGTTCAGCTACAACAATTCACCCTGTAGAAAGATCAGCTAGAAGAAGTCACCTTGTAGAGTGTTCAGTTACAAAGAAACCATCATGTAGAGAGTTCAGCTGCAAACAAATCACTCTGTACAGAGTTCAGCTACAAAGAAACCGCCATGTAGAGAGTTCAGCCTCATACAAATCACCTTGTAGAGAATTCAGCTACAACAAATCACCCTGTAGAGAAGAAGTTACCTTGTAGAGAGTTCAGCTACAAAGAAACCATCATGTAGGGAGTTTAGCTACAAAGAAATCACCATGTAGAGAGTTTAGCTGCAAACAAATCACCTGTAGAGAGTTCAGCTAGAAACAAATCACCCCGTAGAGAGATCAGCTGGACGAAGTCACCTTGTAGAGAGTTCAGCTGCAAAGAAACCATCATGTAGAGAGTTCAGCTGCAAACAAATCACCCTGCAGAGAGTTCAGCTACAAAAAAATCACCCTGTATAGAGTTCAGCTAGACGAAGTCACCTTATAGAGAGTTCAGCTACAAAGAAACCACTATGTAGAGAGTTTAGCTACAAAATAATCACCTGTAGAGAGTTCAGCTAGAAACAAAATACCCTGTAGAGAGACCAGCTAGAAGAGATTATCTTGTAGAGAGTTCAGCTACAAAGAAACCATCCTGTATATAGTTCAACTACATTTCAAGTCACCCAGTAGAGAGAACAGCTGCAAAAAAATATCCTGTGGGGAATAATGGGCATGTAATAAATATATGTATATAATTTGTATAAGTACTAATAAAATAAAAAATAATTGAAGTACTAAAATTCTTCTTTAAGTTCTTTTCTTCTTCCTGTCGTAAAGAAAAAAACACATGGGTTAAAAAAGCCCCAAAGCCAGCCATAGGCCGGCTTTGCAGTATACAAATACAAAAAGAAGTGATATCTAATCAAAAAACAGCCAAGCTGTAAGAAAAGGTGCGGCCCCCAAAAAGGCCATGGTGAAAAAAGATGTGAAATCCAAGGTGGCGGCCAAGAAATGGCTGTGATGGTAGGTTAATGGTTACATTTTAATAACGACAATTCAGGTGAATTTTGTGCCGCTTGGTCTTGGCACCAAATTCACCTGAATTGTTGTTATTAAAATGTAACCATTAACCTACCATCACAGCCATTTCTTGGCCGCCACCTTGGATTTCACATCTTTTTTCACCATGGCCTTTTTGGGGGCCGCACCTTTTTTTACAGCTTGGCTGTTTTTGATTAGATATATATATAACTGCTTCATTTATTTAAGACTGATAAGCTTTCCAGCAACAAATACTAAAATCGCGTGTATTTGTATGGCTTCTCATAGCGTAGCGCTTGCTGTACAGTGAACAATAAGCTACTGCTACTGAACAGCCACATAGATAACGTAGAAAACCAATATTATAATCCGTTTATGTGCAAACTATTGCTGTATAAATATCGGTAGCGATATCGGTTCTCGTACTGTTCTGCACCGATGCCGATATTGGTAAAAATTTCCATATCGGTGGCCGATATTTTGGCCGATCCGATTATCGGTACAGCTCTAATATGAGTTACCAGTAGCGGTACAGCTAATGCATCATAATGTGTGTAAATATGTACTATATGTAATATTACTTCTTTATTATAACAATTGTCTATTTGCAGATGTGGTGTTGTTTGGGGAGATTATTCTCAACCAGATGCTAAGTATCTTGTCAACTTGGAACCCTGTGAAGTTATCCACCAATATCCTAAAGCTAAAGCACAATACACAGTGACTGCATACTACTGCTCACAACCCTCAGGAGGAGATATGTGTTGTGCTCATTATATGAACACAATTAGCTTTTAAGCCCCTTTTCTTTTGTTAAACATTACTATGCACACTGTCCCCATGTGTATCCTTACATGCATAGATCTGTTAGCTCAGTATAGTAGTATCTACGTTTTCTTTGTTCAAGTTTAAATGTGTCTCTTAATTCACTCAATCAACACCTAAAAGTAATGTTGAAGGTTTTAAGCTGTATTCACAATTGTTTTAGACTTAATTGTACAGTGCAGTATATGAAATGTACAGTACATATAGTTCAACAGTAATGTTAACTGAAAGATTATATCAAGAGTACATAATAATAGAAGAGAGAGGAGAGTGTCTAACTGCTATAGATTCGCCAAACGCACAGCGCTCAGACATTACGCAATCATCTATAGCCACCAAAGGTGACAAATGGCTAACAACCACTTCATGCACACATAATAAAAATTATTTCTTTTATGAGCGCTTATATATTAAAACATGTGGCGAGCAAAGGTGTTCGAAGATACTGATTCCTGTGATTCAAGTGGCGAATCTGATAGTGAAGACCAACCAGCACCCAAAAAGCTTCGTACTTCAAAGAGACTTACCAAATCAAAGCAGCAGCCACAGCAACGTCGAAAGGCTTTACTGAAGGCAGAAAGACAGAAATTAGAAAGCTACGTGAAAAAGCTGAACTCGGATAAAATCTCCTCACATTCACTTGAGGAAGTATGTGGCCAAAAGCTATTTAAAGGAGAAGATATACAGGCGTTTGGCTGCTCTGTCGATCCCAAAGCATTAAATTTCCTTGCACATCACTTACAACTAGCATTTGCTCGTCTGTTTGTTGAATGCTCCACCAAGAAAGAGCGATATCTTCATTTTCAAATATCCTGGCATAAACATTGCAGCTTTTTGCTGGTTGAAAAGAATCAGCACCTCACACAGCTAGGTCTGCACCCTTCTGATCCAGTAGCAGAGCAAGTTCTTACAGCACGATCAGAGTGGCATAAAGTGAAGGAGAAACATGCATTGTCTCAAGATGCATCTTCTAGATTTTTAACTCTGTATTGCTCATCCACACTTGATCAGTTGCTGAGGCAGTGTCACAAGGTGATGCAATCTTTTAGCAAGAAGTCCAGTGGTAATGCAGAAGTGACAGAAGACAGTGAAGATGTATTTTATCGGTTTGGAGGGGCGGCTATAGCCAGTATGTTGCATAGTAGGTATGAAAAGTTAAAGCAGCACTGTGGTGATGATCAGCAACTCTCCGAGGAAACAACCATACTTCAGAAACTGAGTATACACAAGAAGGAAGACAAGGAACTGATACCTGACAGCTTGAAGTACCGTGACAAAGGTCACATGTATTTCCCATGTGTAGAATTGTTACCGCTAATAAAAGAAGTTGATCTTGCCACAAAAGAATATACCAATGGTGAAAGTTTCAAAAAGTATGGCTCGGAATTGCTAACTGTTATATCTAACAAGTTAGTTCTTGACACAAAATTGTTATCTTTATATGAAACCATTTTGCGAGAGAAGATACCAGAATTTTCTGAAATGAGTGACAAGAGTGTAGACAGTGTATTTAAGGAATTTGTACGTAAACTATGCCATACAAGGATCCAAGAATTTTTAGATTCTTTTAAGCAACAGAGCGCAGCACACAAAGGCTTAGCTACTTTGGCAGGACAAAACCTAAGGGACTCACTGTTAAGTCATCATGTTAACCTCAAAAGCAAGTCATCCCAAGGAACAACATCAGATACATTATAATAACGATATGTCAAGACACTGTTAAATTATTAAAGAATCATTAATTGCAAATAAATCATAAAAATGTATCGTGTCATCTATTGATTTGGTTTAATTGTGCGTTCATACTTTTTCTTCTCTAGTGGAACTTCACAAAGTTGAAGGGGTGTATCTCGATATCCCTTAGAGCTGTGATGGGGAGTCACAGTGTGCTTTACAAGGTGAGCTGCTCTAACAGTAGGATAATTCATTGCACTTAATTTTCCCCTTGCTGTACTCTTGAACTGGCTAAATAATGTCTCCACTGCACTGCCAGATAACCTTACTGGACTTATAAAATGTTCTGGGTATTCATCTAAAAACCAAGTGGCAAAACCAGTGAATCCGTAAACACATACTCTCAGTAGATCCCATGCTAATAAAGTATACATTATAAATAGGAATAGCAACTGTGATTCTTACTTTGCCAGCTAAGAAATCTGGGATCTTGTGTGCCAATGGACTCTAAATAGAATATTTTTAGCATACTGCACAAGATGACCTCATTTAATTAAACTAACCTTCAGAAAGCTCGTTGTACCACTTCTCAAAGTGACTAAATCCTTTGTGGATAGACAACATGGGTTCTGATCCCATGCTTGTGATTTTGTCATGAGACAAAAATCCGTCCTCAAAGAGATCTCTGCACGCTTCTAAGTACCGCAAGGTCAGACGAACATTGTCAGCATCATCTGGTATAGGGGATTGTGTAACGTAAGAGTTAAGCTCTGACAGAACTTGCTCTTGCTAAAGGAAGAACAAAATCGTATTACACACTATACACAAGTATGCAATATAGTGATAACACAGACCTGCATGATCTTGGCTGGGAACACGTTCAGTTTTGTCCACGAATCACGAATCACATGGATTTCACGAAGCTTTGGAACCATTCTTGCGTGCCCTATGTCTCGCCGCTGGCATTCCCTTGCAAACATGTCAACAATTGCTTTCCATCCAAACCCAGTCCCATTGCCATCCTCAAACGACCTAGTTCCTCCATCTTGTGAAGCATACAATGCGTTGATCATGTTCTTCAGCTTGAATGAAAATAAAACAGGGTGATTAAATACCGGTATAGTACAGCTAACATGTACAATACACTAGCACATACCTGATGACTTGGACATATGAGCCAATAAATATTGTGGAGGGGATCACATGGATTGGAGAACCAAGGCTTCACCTTGAAACGGTCAGTTCCTTTGCACACACCATACACACCACTAACTCCATGTGTAGCCTTCAGAAATGTGAGGTTAGGTGCAGCACCATCACAAATAAGTAAACTAGTCCTTAATCCATTAACCTATACAACACAAAAGATAACTACATGCAAGTTGTCCATGCAGCATGTATCAAACAAACCTGAAACAATCGGATTGTTTCAAAGATACATGCTGAAATAAACTTAGCAGACACAGCATCTTCACTGGTGAAATAGGGACCAACAACGTCAAATCCTGATGTGAGGTCCCTCCACAGAAATTGCAGTATGTAGTTGGTCATCTTTGTGTGTCTGTCCTCTTCAAGCAATTGGTAGACATCTAGCAGTGATGCCTGATCCCTTTCTGACATTGCCAACCCAATTATCTGATGGTTCCTAGAGTTCCACATCAGAGAGGAAACAACTTTTACCTCATCAAATATAAGGACACCGTTTGACTTTGGTCTGCACTTTCCACTGCTGGCACAAGATTCTTTGAAAGCTTCATAACTTTCAATCTGCTTTAAAATTGACTCATTTGAAGCACCAGCTTCGTGTAGAAAGGCACCAGTATAAGACTGAATAGTAGAACGTGAAGGCAGTTGTAACACATTAAAACTCTTGAGAGCCTCATATGCCGCTGGACTGCGAACAAAAATGGCCAGTGCTACAAAATACATAGTTGTGGTATTCTCAATCATACAACTTAGCTAATAAATGAACTAACCTATTCTAATAGTAACCGGATTCCAACGGTTACCCCTCTTGCGGTTCACTGTGGTACAAACAATTATTATAATTAAAATACAGCACTGTAGCATTGCCCTTACTGTTCCGCAGTTGATCCTTCAGAAAGGTAGTCTGAGCACACCTGTCTGATTGCCATATGTTACGCATACTGTTTCCAATGTGCTTTGATTTAGCTTCCCCTTCCTGAAATACCTTGCCCAATTCATCATTATGTTGCTCTTCGATCTTTTCAATAACAGCATTCAACTCATCATTCTGATCATCGTCTAAAGTAACATCTAGATGTTCATACTTGGCAAGCTTGGCTTTATCTGCTGATCTTTCTCTCTGGGTTGCCTTCTTTCGCTTCTGTGCACTGGCTGGGGATAAATGCTTTAATTTGTAATTTGAAGATGGCTGCTGCCTCTGGAGTTTTGTAGAAGGATCAACTTTACTACTCCTGTTTTGCTGGTGGTTAAGCAAAGCACGCAGACGCTTGCATTGCTTACAGAGTACAACATATTGGCTCTTCTCTTCCATAGTAGCATTGTGAGCTAGTTGATGCAGCAATATACAGTGAATTGAGTCAACCCTCTGAAAAGGTCTCTGCCATAGCCGAACAGTGCTGATGTGAAACCTTATTACTTTGACATAAAAGTCAAAGTAATGTTGGTATTCCAATCCTGGACAGAATTTATAGCTGGCATTTTGGGAAACCATGTTGATTACCGGGCGGGCATTATCCAAGGATTCTATTGTTCCAGCTTGCACTGAACTGAACAGAGCTTGAACGTCATATGTAACATTGTTAGAATCAGAATCAAAAAACAGAGCTCGCACTGGGGACATACACCCCACACCTGCTACCTGCTGGGTGTCTTGTTGAGAAATTTCAAGATATTCCCTTTTCTCTGACCGTCTCATGGCAAACACAAGATCAGGATAACTTTCTTCTAGGCCAGCGATATTCTTTGTAGTAAACAAACCTGACGGTGATAAATCAGATGATTGACTGCATGGAGGTGGTGGGTCTGGTAGTGAAGATGGTTGCTTCGGCAATGGAACTGTTTGTGCAAGCAATTTATATGGTTGATTTGGTAATGGAGCTGGTGGGTCTGGCAACAGAGCTGGTTGATGTGATGACAGAAGTTCTTGATTTGATACTGGCATTGGCACAATGTCACTATACGAATTATCAGTTCGCTGTACCGGAGGATGGTGTGTATTCTGCAGCTGCAGTCTTGGCTGAAATGAAATGAGCTGAGAAAATCTGGGGAGAAATGACACAGAGGCTCCCCTACCCATGGGGCAATGCAATTGTTGAAGTCCATAAGTATGCAGCTGTGCAGGATTACAAGCATTTAACAGCGGAATAAACCTGGGAACTTCTGGTATTGCATTATGTCCTGCTCTACCAATGCCATGGTGGGCATCAGTTAAGGAAATTAGATTGTTCCCAGGTAAGTCGGCTCGTTGTATGATTCCTGGATTCATTTCGAGCCTAACTCTTTGTTGTTCATCACAACTTCGCCGTTGTGGCGTTCCCATCACCTACTCTCGAAGAACACGACGAAACGTTCAGCACTTAATACTCGATTACACGCGCTGTTACCTCGATTATTAGCTGCTATCTCGATTATAGGCGCTGCTATCTCGATTATAGGCGCTGCCCTCTGAAGTAGGCTTCAGCATTATACTGCTTCAATCAACAGATATTAACAGTCTTCTGTTCACAAAAAGGTATTGATATATGGCTAGCTGTTCTATGGATTGAAGTAGGAGGGTTTGAGCGCTGTGTGTTTGTACAGCCTATATTGAGAGTTAGACACTCTCCTCTCTCTTCTATTATTATGTACTCTTGATTATATCATATATAGTGTATACTGTAGGTACCATAAATTTGGTGAACCACTTAAATTCTATTTACTTCAAGTAGCTAAATACACACCTACATAAAATTAATAGTAATATTTCTAACAGATGCTATTCCTACTGTAATTACAGCATTAATTCCCATGACTCATGCACACTACAATAGTACTGGTATCACATACATAAATTCAGTTTAACTGTTGGTGTTTATTCAAAGGCACAAATATATTTGAATGTATTATAATATTGCTACTATGAATCTAAAACCAGGGTTTCCCAGAGAAATTAAGGGGCCCAGGGCAAAGAGTTAAAGTGGGGCACCAGGGGCAAGGAGGTTTCCATTCTGAATCGCAACTTCACCCAATTGCAAGCTGTTGTAGGTTGAAGATCAAATAAATAAAAAGGTCTGACATTGACAATAGCTACCCCCATATCTCCTTATTTATAAGCTTGCTACACTGCTCTTCTTAAGAATACTGTGACTGCTCTATTAGAGTATCTAGATATGACTGCTCTATTAGAGTATATCAATCTTTTAATAGGTATTCAAGGGCCCTTCATGGGGCCTCCTGGTGTCCCTTTCAAGCTGGGACCCAGGGAAAAATTTCCCAGTTACCCCCACTCCCACCTGTGGGCGGCCCTGTCTAAAACTGTATCCATCACAAACTGGTGATGCTATTGTCTACGTGTATATGTGCGAAACAAGATATGCATCATTACACAGGATTTGGTCTACATGTATACATGACAACGATTTTTTGTCTACATGCAAAGACCAAACACATCAAGCAATTTCCACACCATTGTAACAGGAGTACATGCTAGGCTTTTGGGGTCCTTGGGTAAACTTTTCAAGCTTAGGAAGGTAATAATAGGCCTATAACTAAGATAATCGTATTATGCACAAGGTAATGAAAATATGGAAAGGATTTTCTATGATAGATACTTATAAAATAAAGTTAATACTTTAATATGACAGACAACAACTCCAAAGGCTAGAATATCCAAACAGATTTCACAACTCAGAAAATGAAACACTGCTGCATAGATAAAAATAAAATCTTTCTTCAATTTTCTTGACAACATTAATGCTTCCTAATTAACCATAACATTCACCTATTTTTTGTACTGATTCACAAAAAAATTTGAGCTGGCATGGTTTAAATACTGCTTAAATTCTACTACATCAGGGGCTGTGATTCTTCTCCCCTGATGCCAGAGATTCTATGCTCAAATCATGCTCCGCATAATAACATTATTAGACTTCCAGTTTCAATCCTTACGTATAAATCATATATGCCCTTTTTCCCTATTTAGCTACTTGTTTATCGGATATCCTATTGGTATGGCGAAGCCCATCAGTAACAGTCATCTGTCAACAAAAACGTATGCATTGTACAAAGTATATATGAGTAAGTTTAAAGCATTATAGCCCTTTGGGCAAGCCAAAAAAAATGTGCAGTATCACAGATTCACAGCACAAGTTCCACACAACTTCTCTAAACAGCTAAAATAGCTAATACTTTTGTATAACACAACTGTATACTAGTAGTATAGTATACCATTTAAAAGAAGGTGATATTCTAAGATTCATAATTTGTATCACTATGGCATAGACTGCATGTAGACATGTTTGATTTTCTTTGTCCATTTCTTGGTTGTAATTGTAAATGATGAAGTGAATCTATCCTTCATGACTGGCATATTGTCATAACGTCTGTCAAATTTATCTATAGGGTATAAGATGTGAAGATTGTAAGCAAGAAACTATGTATTACAAAATCTATGATGTGTATTAATGAAACTTGTATAAGTACAAATATAGTAAAAGGAAATTCAGCACTTGTATTGTTATAAAGGAACACTTTATTGATCAGAGCTTCTCAGAGTTTATGCTTACAGATTCTATTTGCACAATTCTATGTACATGTATAAAATATATATATATATACACGGTGGGGTCTATTCTATGGAACGGAACAGAGTGATGGACTAAACTATGGAATGAAACGCTTTCTCAAATTGAAGGCTGCAGTTTACAATTGCTGAAACTACCCTTACAAGTTATCGATGGACCTCCAGCAGGTGATTAAACATACTCTCAAAAAGATAGAAACGATTAAAGGACTGATTGTGGTTCTTGTTGGTTGTCATTAGTAATGAAATACTTGTTGTGGGATTAGTTGTCTCAGTGATGTTTATCTCAGTGATGTTTATCAAGAAGAGTGCTTAATGCATTGTTTGTTTTCACTAAAGCTTATAGTATGTAAGTTGTTTATACATATGCTTACTTTGACTTTAGAATACAGTTTGGCACCAGCATTCCATCATAAATCACTAGCTACACTGAATATATACTACAAAGAAAGCAAACAGGAAGGCAATGGTGACAAGAAAGAGCCAGCCGAATTAACTTATTCAAAAACTTAAGAAATTTTGTGCAGTGTGTGAGTAAAGGACTTGCTGAGTCTTCGACTGCTAGCTTTGAATCAATACTTGAGACCACAAGATCAAACAGATCTCCTAAGCCTCTTTGCATACACCATGCTCATAGCCACCAGACCTTGATTTGGATCAAGATGTATGCATGGTGTCAATTTATCCAGTCAGACCTGAAAAGAATGCTCACGTTAATTACATATCAATTACAGTCAACAAAACCCTAGGATTTTATTAGTATAAGGCTAGCATGCATGTACTGTATTCATTTGTCTCCCACTTGAATATGCTGTAACAGTGAGTGTGGCCTGTGTGGGTACCCTGGCAGTCTGCCTTGAAATCTCAAGTACAGCAGATCCTATATAATGCAGAGCAGTATACTTTGTAACAATTACCTGAACTTGTGACCAGTCAGACCAGCTGGACTGGCAATCATTCGAAAATAGATGAACAAATTTATGTTGTACACTACATGATGAAATATTTGATTTGTTCACCCACTTTGCAACATATTCAAGAACAAGAAATTACCACCCTTTAATCTCCAAGCCCTACCATCATCCAAGATCTGGCTAATATCAGTCTCTTCATTTATTTATTTTTTCAATCTATGATTTCGCTTTTGAACTATAATATCTAACCTAGCCAAAGACTGTAATTCACATAGATTTTTAAATAATTTACCCTATTGTAATTATACTAATTTTATTAATTGTCTGTATGTTTTTCTTCATTTGTAAAGTTGTACAATATTGACACTGTAAATAGAAATATAACTTTCTCGTGTGAGACTCCCATGTAGGATTTCCATTGACTGAGAAAAAATTAATTAGCTTTGTACTGGCTCAAAATTGAGGAGATAAAAAGAGAGTGAATTAAGTAATTATGATATACAATGTCAGTTTGCTTTCGGATATTTAATGTCTTGCAACCCAAAACCTAGCTAGGCTCACACATTAATAAATCATCTTTGACAGTGTTGTCTAAAAGATTCCTGGTTATACTAGGAAAGAGAAGTTTTTAGTCAGTCAGAAACACCAACAACAAGATAATCAGACTCATTATAATTATGTGTATTTGTAATTAGTACATATTTATGATAATTAAGTAACACATATAGTACATAATTATAATTACATACATTATAAAGTTAGAATTTTTGCAGTTAAAGACTTTTCCATTTACTGAGAGGAAAATTCAGCCTTCCATTAAAATTCTAGTCCATTGCAACTGAATCCATGCATGTCATCAATCTTCACATTGGTGGTCTGAACATTCTAAAAATGATACCTCACTCATTCAACCACAAAGCTATTATGCTTCTTAGACTGAATAAAGTCATGATCAATTAGCCTTTTCCTGTCACCAGTGTCTTCTAGTTTCTTGGAGATAATTTCCTTAGGGACATTTTACTGTGATAATGCTCTGAAACTGATGAAATTGATTGGCCAAATTTCTTAATATCTAATCAATTTCAGCTATTAACTGACATCCAATCAGCTACTGTGGTCTGTATATTGCAGTAACAAACTTGCCTCAGTCATGTAATAAATGAATTGATGAGCACTGCTTGGCCGGTATATCAGGGAGGAGAACAATCACCGAGACAGCTGATCCCACAATTAATATTTCAGACAACTAAAAAGAACCTACAATCAATCCTTTAATTGTTTCTATCTTTCTTGAGGGTATGTTTGATCACCCACTGTAGGTTCATGCATGGTACTTAATTGGATAGGCCATTATAGCGCTGTAAACATATTCTCTACTTCAGTTTATTCATGGATAGTATATTAAGTACTTCTATAATATAGTGCACTTAAGCTACATTATGAGCTGTTCAGTGTGCATTTGGGCTTCCTGTGTTTAATTGTATACCCAAAATCAAACAATCTGCATGCTCATGTCAATACACTTACGTTTGGCCTCTTAGCAACACCTTGTCATCACTCTTACGATGTTATCCACCATCAAAATTCACATTGTCCCATATAAATACACTCGCAAAGCATTCCTGCAGTTTCCCACACTTGTAGGTGAGTCACCGAAGTGGAATAGCTATACGTATTAGTTGTAACATGGGCACTTGTGATTTGCCTGAAATACACGCACTCACACTCGGGGTATGCCTTCTAGGCATGAGGCTATTTTGCTCCAAAAATTGAGCATTATGCTTTTGAGCAGTGCTCAAAAAATCACCTATTATGCTTTTGAGAATTGCCCATTATTCCCAAAACTATGCCACCATAATTGGCTAATAATGCCAGTTTATTGCTGTATCAGACCATTTTCATTGATGTTTAGGCTTCAAATAGTCTTGAATTCTTTAGCTGGTTACTGTATTAGAGAATTTCATTTCAATATGACTGCTTTATTAGAGTAAATAATATTCAATGACTGTTCTATTAGAGTTTCTGACTGCTCTATTAGAGTATCTCGATCTTTTTTAACGGAATTGTGCAATCTGAAGATTTTCCTACTGTTAAAGCTTTATAATCACCTCAAAATGCTAGCATAATTCCTGATTTCCACACATACTATTATGCCCGAAATTATGCCAGCATAATCGCCGCATCCCTAATGCCTTCATGCTCGTGCGTATATTTCAAGCAAATCACTCATGGCCATATCACAACTATTACCATTTATTAATGTGTGAGCCTAGCTAGGTTTTGGGTTGCAAGACATTAAATATCCGAAAGCAAACTGACATTGTATATCATAATACTTAATTCACTCTCTTTTCATCTCCTCAATTTTGAGCCAGTACAAAACTAATTAATTTTTTCTCAGTCAATGGAAATCCTACATGGGAGTCTCACACGAGAAAGTTATAGTTCTATTTACAGTGTCAATATTGTACAACATTACAAATGAAGAAAAACATACAGACAAATTAATAAAATTAGTATAATTACAATAGGGTAAATTATTAAAAAATCTATGTGAATTACAGTCTTTGGCTAGGTTAGATATTATAGTTCAAAAGCGAAATCATAGATTTTAAAAAAAATGAAGAGACTGGTATTAGTGGATGATGGTAGGGCTTGGAGATTAAAGGGTGGTAATTTCTTGTTCTTGAATATGTTGCAAAGTGGGTGTACAAATCAAAAATTTCATCATGTTGCGTACAACATAAATTTGTTCATCTATTTTCGAGTGATTGCCAGTCCAGCTGGTCATAGGGATGAGTCTATTTTGCTTTTTTTCTACCTATTTTTCTTTCCAGCGATCCTTTTATTTTTTACCTATTTTGCTCAATATTTTGCTCGAAATTTATCAATTTTGCTCATAGCCATCAGTAAAAATTAATTGAAGTATATCTAGCTTACAAGCATGTGTGACTGCTCTATGAACATTTCGTACATAGTGACTGCTCTATTAGAGTATATCGATCTTTAGTCACCATTCAATTTCATATATATGAGCATTATATTGTCCTAATACTATGCGTGACTGTTCTATTAGACTATCTCGATCTTCATCATATAAAATGTGCCAAGTTGCCATTCCTTGGTGCACAATTTTCCAATTTTCCACCTATTTTTCCAGCATTTTGCTCTTTGCTTTTACCAACGTATTTTTACAAAAAAAATTACCGGAAAAATCGGCGCATCTCTAGCTGGTCACAAGTTCAGATATTTGTTACAAAGTGTACTGCTCTGCATTATATTGGATCTGCTGTAGTTGAGATTTCAAGGCAGACTGCCAGGGTACCCACACAGGCCACACTCACTGTTACAGCATATTCAAGTGGGAGACAAATGAATACAGTGCATGCATGCTAGCCTTAGGCTAATAAAATCCTATAGGGTTTTGTTGACTGTAATTGATATGTAATTAACGTGAGCATTCTTTTCAGGTCTGACTGGATAAATTGACACCATGCATACATCTTGATCCAAATCAAGGTCTGGTGGCTATGAGCATGGTATATGCAAAGAGGCTTAGGAGATCTGGTTGATCTTGTGGTCTCAAGTATTGATTCAAAGCTAGCAGTCGAAGACTCAGCAAGTCCTTTACTCACACCTGCACAAAATTTCTTAAGTTTTTGACTAAGTTAATTCGACTGGCTCTTTCTTGTCACCATTGCCTTCCTGTTTACTTTCTTTGTAGTATATATTCAGTGTAGCTAGTGATTTATGATTGAATGCTGGTGCCAAACTGTATTCTAAAGTCAAAGTAAGCATATGTATAAACAACTTATATACATACTATAAGCTTTAGTGAAAACAAACAATGCATTAAGCACTCTTCTTGATAAACATCACTGAGACAACTAATCCCACAACAAGTATTTCATTACTAATGACAACCAACAAGAACCACAATCAGTCCTTTAATTGTTTCTATCTTTTTGAGAGTATGTTTAATCACCTGCTGGAGGTCCATCGATAACTTGTAAGGGCAGTTTCAGCAATTGTAAACTGCAGCCTTCAATTTGAGAAAGCGTTTCATTCCATAGTTTAGTCCATCACTCTGTTCCGTTCCATAGAATAGACCCCACCGTGTATATATATATATATTTTATACATATACATAGAATTGTGCAAATAGAATCTGTAAGCATAAACTCTGAGAAGCTCTGATCAATAAAGTGTTCCTTTATAACAATACAAGTGCTGAATTTCCTTTTACTATATTTGTACTTATACAAGTTTCATTAATACACATCATAGATTTTGTAATACATAGTTTCTTGTTTACAGGGCCGTCCAGAGAAATTAAGGGGCCCAGGGCAAAGAGTTAAAGTGGGGCCTTCACCCAAGTTGTAAGTTGAAGACCAAAAAAAAAAAAGGTCACAACCTGCTGACAATGACAATAACTACCCATCACCAACCACATCTCCTTATCTATAAGCTTGCTACACTGCTCCTCTGAAGAATACTGTGGCTGCTCTATTAGAATATTCAGATCTGACTGCTCTATTAGAGTATATCGATCGTTTAAACAGGTATTCAGGGTGCCCTTCATAGGACCTCCTGGGGCCCCTTTCAGGCTGGGGCCCGGGGCAAAATGCCCCAGTTGCCCCCCCTGTGGGCGGCCCTGCTTGTTTACAATCTTCACATCTTATACCCTATAGGTAAATTTGACAGACGTTATGCCAATATGCCAGTCATGAAGGATAGATTCACTTCATCATTTACAATTACAACCAAGAAATGGACAAAGAAAATCAAACATGTCTACATGCAGTCTATGCCATAGTGATACAAATTATGAATCTTAGAATATCACCTTCTTTTAAATGGTATATTATACTACTAGTATACGGTTGTGTTATGCTAAAGTATTAGCTATTTTAGCTGTTTAGAGAAGTTGTGTGGAACTTGTGCTGTGAATCTGTGATACTGCACATTTTTTTTTGGCTTGCCCAAAGGGCTATAACGCTTTAAACTTACTCATATATACTTTGTACAATGCATACGTTTTTGTTGACAGATGACTGTTACTGATCATGATGGGCTTCGCCATACCAATAGAATATCCGATAAACAAGTAGCTAAATAGGGACAAAGGTCATATATGATTTATATGTGAGGATTGAAACTGGAAGTCTAATAATGTTATTATGCGGAGCATGATTTGAGCATAGAATCTCTGGCATCAGGGGAGAAGAATCACAGCCCCTGATGTAGTAGAATTTAAGCAGTATTTAAACCATGCCAGCTCAAATTTTTTTTTGTGAATCAGTACAAAAAATAGGTGAATGTTATGGTTAATTAGGAAGCATTAATGTTGTCAAGAAAATTGAAGAAAGATTTTATTTTTATCTATGCAGCAGTGTTTCATTTTCTGAGTTGTGAAATCTGTTTGGATATTCTAGCCTTTGGAGTTGTTGACTGTCATATTAAAGTATTAACTTTATTTTATAAGCATCTATCATAGAAAATCCTTTCCATATTTTCATTACCTTGTGCATAATACGATTATCTTAGTTATAGGCCTATTATTACCTTCCTAAGCTTGAAAGGTTTACCCAAGGACCCCCAAAAGCCTAGCATGTACTCCTGTTACAATGGTGTGGAAATTGCTTGATGTGATTGGTCTTTGCATGTAGACAAAAAATCATTGTCATGTATACATGTAGACCAAATCCTGTGTAATGATGCATATCTTGTTTCGCACATATACACGTAGACAATAGCATCACCAGTTTGTGATGGATACAGTTTTAGACAGGGCCGCCCACAGGTGGGAGTGGGGGTAACTGGGAAATTTTTCCCTGGGTCCCAGCTTGAAAGGGACACCAGGAGGCCCCATGAAGGGCCCTTGAATACCTATTAAAAGATTGATATACTCTAATAGAGCAGTCATATCTAGATACTCTAATAGAGCAGTCACAGTATTCTTAAGAAGAGCAGTGTAGCAAGCTTATAAATAAGGAGATACGGGGGTAGCTATTGTCAATGTCAGACCTTTTTATTTATTTGGTCTTCAACCTACAACAGCTTGCAATTGGGTGAAGTTGCGATTCAGAATGGAAACCTCCTTGCCCCTGGTGCCTCACTTTAACTCTTTGTCCTGGGCCCCTTAATTTCTCTGGGAAACCCTGGTTTTAGATTCATAGTAGCAATATTATAATACATTCAATTATATTTGTGCCTTTGAATAAACACCAACAGTTAAACAGAATTTATGTATGTGATACCAGTACTATTGTAGTGTGCATGAGTCATGGGAATTAATGCTGTAATTACAGTAGGAATAGCATCTGTTAGAAATATTACTATTAATTTTATGTAGGTGTGTATTTAGCTACTTGAAGTAAATAGAATTTAAGTGGTTCACCAAATTTATGGTACCTACAGTATACACTATATACGATATAATCTTTCAGTTAACATTACTGTTGAACTATATGTACTGTACATTTCATATACTGCACTGTACAATTAAGTCTAAAACAATTGTGAATACAGCTTAAAACCTTCGACATTACTTTTAGGTGTTGATTGAGTGAATTAAGAGACACATTTAAACTTGAACAAAGAAAACGTAGATACTACTATACTGAGCTAACAGATCTATGCATGTAAGGATACACATGGGGACAGTGTGCATAGTAATGTTTAACAAAAGAAAAGGGGCTTAAAAGCTAATTGTGTTCATATAATGAGCACAACACATATCTCCTCCTGAGGGTTGTGAGCAGTAGTATGCAGTCACTGTGTATTGTGCTTTAGCTTTAGGATATTGGTGGATAACTTCACAGGGATCCAAGTTGACAAGATACTTAGCATCTGGTTGAGAATAATCTCCCCAAACAACACCACATCTGCAAATAGACAATTGTTATAATAAAGAAGTAATATTACATATAGTACATATTTACACACATTATGATGCATTAGCTATACCGCTACTGGTAACTCATATTAGAGCTGTACCGATAATCGGATCGGCCAAAATATCGGCCACCGATATGGAAATTTTTACCAATATCGGCATCGGTGCAGAACAGTACGAGAACCGATATCGCTACCGATATTTATACAGCAATAGTTTGCACATAAACGGATTATAATATTGGTTTTCTACGTTATCTATGTGGCTGTTCACTAGCAGTAGCTTATTGTTCACTGTACAGCAAGCGCTACGCTATGAGAAGCCATACAAATACACGCGATTTTAGTATTTGTTGCTGGAAAGCTTATCAGTCTTAAATAAATGAAGCAGTTATATATATATAGTAATATAAAAGAACAGTCACAAGAAAACCTACTGTACCAGCCTTCACACAAGCCAATAAAATGCGGAGTAATGCAGAAAAATCCGTTTAAGGCTCCATGGGAGTATGCATAAAAATGTTTGTGGGTGCCTAATTGTCTGGATTGCACAATAGAAACCTAAGCCACTATTACCACAGGCATAGAGTGAGCAATGAATATATCCACATGTTGTTGTAGAGTAGGTAACTGTACACTTTTCCCAGATTAACTATGACTTTTGTGTGTAATGCAAATATCGGATCGACTATCGGTTATCGGCTTCTTTTGGTGGTATCCATATCAGATATCGGTACGTGCTAAAATCCCATATCGGTACAGCTCTAACTCATATGTGACTACATTTGGCCAAACCAGGCTTCCACACACATCCAATTCTTCAACTTTGACTGCTTATAACTTGACTACTCAGTATGCTATTGACCTAACATTTTTACACAATTCATTCACTGCTGATAGCTTACTCCTACATTGAGTTACGCTCCTTCCAAGTCTCAAATCTGGATGTGTTTGGAAACCTGGTTTTCTAAATCCGGTCACATATATAAAGCTGAAAAGAATTCTATCCATCCATCTGCATTCCATTTGAGTTCACGCATTCCTTCACAAGTTGCTACACATATCAAAATAGTGTTGTGCCAAACAAAACCCCCATTATCTGAAGTAAAGTAGCTTGTAAATGAGGCTGCCATTATTAATTTTGCTGTTTACAGTGTATTGAATTCAAGGATGTAAAGCAGAACTTGTTGTGATTCTTTCTTTAAACTGCCTGCAGTAAACACTAATTTCATTCAACTTAAGTATACCATTATAAACAACTGCAGTTCTGTTGTGGCTAAATGAGCCTGACAGCTGTACGGTGATATATTTGATTCCAGCTGGTAATGTTTCCTTTGCTTTTTTTGCTGGGGCACCTTTTTGATACAAACTTTTGTCTGCCTCTAAAACATTTTTGGTAACTTTTTAGTGTGCATACCTATTACACCTTTCTAAATTTTCTCTCTCTATAGTTTTTTGTACTTGCTGGCAATCAATGACACCGAGTAACAACTGAAACACAAGGGATTGAATTATTGTCTTTTTATGTGCTGTGGGATACTATAAAATATATCCAGATTTTGTGTTAATAGACAACAGGACAGACATTATTTCAGTTTTAGTATACTGGGCTCACACATCTATGCTTGTATAGATACACATAGGGACAGTATTAATATAATAATGTTTAACAAAAGAAAAGAAGCTTAAAAGCTAATATAGTTCATATAATCAGCACAACACATATCTCCTCCTGAGGGTTCTGAGCAGTAGTATGCAGTCACTGTGTATTGTGCTTTAGCTTTAGGATACTAGTCCATCATTTCTCTTTACCCAAAACCAGCCAACAAACCCCTTATTTTTTCAGACTGCATGTCAAACAATAGTAATAATAATAATAATAATAATAATAGCTAAACTATACATTTGATGCACAACAAGGGTGCAATGTATCAGAAAGTCATTATACACTTACCGAAACCCATGGTCGTTATCAGTGCAGGTACCACTGCTTACTACAAGTGTGACATTTGCTTGCCATTCTGGTAATGGCTCAATAACAGTGGCATTGGGTCCTTCTACCATCACAGGACAACAACCAGACACCCTTCCTGTGAATGAAAATGATTATATGTGACTGAATTTTGGAAAATCACCCATATGGCCACACGTGAAATAATTAGAATTTTCAAATTTAGTGGGTTGCTAATAAGAGCAGGGCACAGTTTTGAAAATATTTCTTGTAATTTAATGTATTGAAAATGGCTTAAAACCATCAACAAGTAGATTTGCACTATAAAGTTTGAGATTTGATCATTAAATATTTTAGGTGTCAAATGCACCCATATGGGCAAAATTCGGTCACATATACAGTTGTTAAAAGGTGAATCATTATGGAATGAAATAAAGTGATACCGAGTGATAAAAGGAAAAAAAGTGATGACATTAAACGTCCTCATAGAGGTTTTACAGGGGCATTCATGAATCATGTGTGAAGACTTTTGAGGCAGAAAATAATAGATATACCCACAACTAGCTATAGCTAGACGTGTTACCTTTTTAGCGACTACGTAGCTACTTGTGGTAAAAACATCAACAGAAAATTTCATCATTTAGCTGTCTTCGTAAACACTCAGTAGAGCAATAAAATGAAAATAGAAAAAACTGTAGGAATAATTCCTTCACCTTATTATGCCTATAGCTACAGTATGAGAGATATATGTTATCTAATCCAAAACAGCCAAGCTGTAAAAAAAAGGGTGCGGCCCCAAAAATGTATGGTGAAAGAAGGTGTGAAATCCAAGTAGGCTGCCAAGAAATGGATGTGATGGTAGGTAAATGGAAAAATTTTAACAATGACAGTTCAGGTGAACTTGTAGTGCCTCCTCTAAGTTTCACTAGGACTCAGCAACAAATTCACCTGAATTGTTGTTATTAAAATTTTTGCCATTTACCTATCATCACAGCCATTTCTTGCCTGTCAACTTGGATTTTACATCTTTTTCACCATTATATATTGGATAGCTTTTTCAGCTTGACTGTTTTGGATTAGAAATCACAATTTTTTGTATTTGTATACTCCAAAACTGGCCAGCTTTGGAGCTTCGTTTTACCTGTCTTTTTCTTTACTACAGGAGGGAGAAGCAAGAGTTGGTAGAGTTGAACATGATTATGATTATGATTATAATAATTGGAAGGCAGCAAAATGCTGCCAATGAAAAAAAAAGAAATATAAAAATGGCCGGGGGATATTTACAGATAACTAGCTAGAATGTGTGCATTTATTACAAAGTCTTTGTCATAGCATAAGGACTAAGGAGGGTAGATTGTTCCATTCTTTAATAGTTATATAAAAATAATCCATTTGGTATTTGGTGGTGTTGGCTGCTGGCAGTATGAGTCTGAGTGGGTGATATTGTCTTGTGCTGGTGGATTGTGGCAGAAAGTACTTGGGTATTTGCAATGCTGACTCCTGCTGGTGAGTGATTCTGTGAAATAAAGATAATCTAGATGCTTTATGTCTCTGTTCCAGTGTGATCCAATAACATACATTATTAATTTTTGTAATTGTATAATTGTTAATAATGAACTTTTCTCAACAGACCAATGGAATGCAAATATCCAACTTTTTGCAATTTTGGACAGTTAATCCTTGTTACAAATTACTATGTATAACTAGTTATATTACTATTAATTTAACCTACTACATAACTTATTATTTTGTGACCGGGCTTGTGAAAACAGGGCACATGAGCATAAACTGCACCCCATCTCTCTACATGCAGGTCATATCGCAGTACTAGAAAAGTATATTTCCATTCTGTAACTTGCATCATGATGTCAATTAAATGTTCACTAACAGTTGAAAATTGCAATACCATAGCATAATGGTACAAAACGTTATGAGTGATGAAAGTGTAAAAAGTAGGCAAAAATCATGTGCCCACATGCCCTATTATCGCAGGCCCAGTCATTTTACAGAAGTAGCTGAACTCTCTACTACGTAGCTATATACATCACCTGAATTCTCTGCCGGGTAACTAGTTTATAGGTGAACTTTCTACAGGGTGATTTGTTTGTAGCTGAGCTCTACACAACGTGATTTGTTTGTAGCTGGACTGTCTACTGGGTGACTTGTTTGTAGCTGAATTCTCTACTGAGTAGATTGTTTGTAGCTGAACTCTCTACAGGTAACTTATTTGTAGCTGAATACTCTACTCGGTGACTGTTTTGTGAATAAACTCCATACAGGTGATTTGTTTGTAGCTGAACTCTACTGGTTACTTGTTGATAATTGAACTCTCTACAGTTGATTTGTTTGTACCTGAATTCTCTACACAGTGACTTGCTTGTATCACTAAATGAACTTCTTAAAGGGTAATTTATTTGTAGCTGAACTCTCTATTGGATGGCTTGTTTGTAGCTGAACTCTCTATTGGGTGACCTAGCTGCTTGTAGCTGTACTTTCTACTGTGTAACCTGTTTCTGGATGAACTCTCTACAGGTGACTTGTTTGTAGCTGAATTCTCTACCGGGTGGCTAGCTTGTAGCTGAACTCTCTACAGAGTGACTCGTTTGAAGCTGAACTTTCTACTGGGTGGCCTGTTCACAGCTGAGCTCTCTAGATGTTAGCTGAACTCTGTACTGGATGGCTTATTTTTAGCTTAACACTCTACAGATAACATTTTTGTAACTGAACTTGGGGATTTGTTTGTAGCTGAATTCCGTACAGGATGATTTAATGGTGGATGAACTCTCTACAGTGTACTTTCTGTGGCCAAACTCTCCTACTACTATATTACTTGTTTGTATATATAGCTGAACTCTCTACAGGTGATTTATTTCTCTATAATAAACGATGCATGTGCTGAACTCTCTACACGGTGGCTTATTTGTAATTGAATCCATCAATCAATTAATTAATCAATCAATCAAATAAACAAAAAAGGGTGATTGGTTTGTAGCTAAATTTTCTACAGTGTGACTTTTTGTGGCTAAATTCTCTACTGGATGACTTCTTTTATCCAACCAGATAACTGCAGACATGTTAATTCTCATGCATTAGCTATCTCATGCAAGGCATGAGTATCATTCTTTGCCTAGTAATCTCATGCTCTCATGCCTTACCCTCTGTTTCTCACTATTTCAGCTAGTTCTCACGCATTTCTCATGCCTGATCTGTCTTTACAATTAGCCTTGTGCTTAAAATTTGACAAGCCCTGCGCTTAAAATAAAGTTGCTGGAAAGAAGGTGCATGCACTTTGTTTTCTTCAGGTAGATTGAGCTGCATCACATTATTCCTCTTTGTACCTTATTAGGATAGCTATTCATGCTATTAAATTGTATGTACTTTTAACATGTTGTGACCTTTTTGTTTGTTAGTTTGTTTTTTGGTCTTTACAAGAATCCTGGAGGAACCCTGTGTCTAGTTGCTGGTAGACCATGAGGTCTCACTCCTAAAATTATTAAGAGGTTAGTATCTCTGATAACTGGTATGTAACTGAAATCTTGTGGGTTAGATGAACTCCTGACAGTGTGACTTGTTTGTAGAGCTAAACTCTATTATTCAGGCAGCATCCAGTTTATCTACAGTTTATACAGTTGTCAGTAGCTATGAAGTCTTGTGATTTTTTCGTCAACAAAGAACTATCATTATTGTAAGAATAGAACACAATGAACTCAGTGGCAGATCGGGGGGGGGGACAGTCCCAACCTCCCCCCCCTCAAAAAATATGCATACAAGATCGAGATACTCTAATAGAGCAGTCAATTAGTCACAGTGTGGCTTACCTATGAAGCTATAAATAAGGATTTTATTTTACATACATGATATAATATATATTTGGTAAAGGATAACTAGCTAATATTGCTGTGACCTTTTTTTCACTCTTCAACTTTTTTCAGCAAGGTACCCCCTTTTTCCAAACTCTGGATCCGCCCATGGAATTAACTATGTAATTTAGTAAGTTGAACTACATACAAACTAAATACTTTTAATAGGGTGGCTGTAGCTACTAGCTATTGAGAGTATCTCGATCTCCCACTTGCTACACATAGCTAGTTGGATCTCGCATTAAAACTCGGTGGCTTTTACTCCGGTTCTTCTCTACTATATGAATTTTCTATGATGATTTCTTCATCTACATAATTATTGGTTTTCAGCTCACTCCTCTAAGCGGTTTACCTGGAAGGCGTGAAAATTAATAGTTTTATTCACGAAACTCGATTGCGTAATTGTGACACAGGTTGGGTATTGCGTCATATCTCCATGCAGGGGTGGATCCAGGGGGGGTTCCAAGATCCATGGAACCCCCCTTTTGAAAGAGCCTCTGTTACTCGAGAGAGAAGAGAGATAAACGTCTTAATGATTAAGACAAAATATAGATTACAAACATACAGGGGCCTAGACACAGGGGTACCATGTGCTGATGGATCAGTACAGGAGCCCTGGCAAGACTTACATTAACTAAAAGTAAATTAAATTACAATACAAAAAAAAATCTATATCTACATATATGTAATACTTAAAGTTTACCTAAGGTGGTCTCAAAGATCCCAGCCCAGGGAGGCTCTAGAATTAAAAATTCTGTAAGAACAGGACACAGCAATGCGAGCTGCCTGCTCAAACAAGGATCTTACGGTTTTCTTTGGCACTTCACAAGCAGTAGCCATTTGAGCAATTGTTTCTAACAAAAAGTGGCCTAAACAACCAATTTTAATGGGAACAAGATTGACAGTTAACCCAGAAAGCTGGAGGTCATATTGCAAGGAGCTATATCGATCTTCCTTTCTAGCTCTAGCAGCAAGAAGATGTTGCTGGGTATTAGTTGGTACTGTCAATTCGAACAAACAAATGGAATCATTAGAAACCAATACCAAGTCAGGCCTGCTGAGTGGAAAGTTTAGTTGGGATGGTACTAGGGGGGCTGGAACTAGCTAGATAACCTGGAAGGTCAGCGTAAAGTTTGAATGTTTTAGGTAAATGCTGTTGGAGCCCATGGACAAGGACCTGTAAAACTGAATCATGTCTCCAGGTATACCTGCCTTGATCTAGAGCAGCAGTACAGCCAGTCAAAATATGGTTTGTTGTGGGTTGAGGAGCTTGACAAAGAGCACATCTAGGATCAGTAATGATGTTCCATCTGGCCAGGTTCATAGGGGTTGGTAGAGTGTCACAACCAGCATGTAGCAGGAAGGACAGCTGTTTTTCAGGGAGGCCATACATCAATCTCTTCCACAGAGGGCAAGCTTGCTCCAGAGTTACAATATCTAAAAATTTATTTTGAACAGTTAATGGTTCCAGTTTTGATTTCCAATATTCAATGTGAGCAGAGCGTAAGTTGTGTTGAGCATGGTTCTTGAAAGTTGCAGAGTGAATGTTGGCAACTGAAGCCTTAGCAGCAGATAAACAGTCAAGGACAGTGGAAGAGATATCGGATCTATTAGCTAAAATAGAATGTCGCAGCTCTATAATCAGTGGATCAACTGGCCGTTCAATAGCCAGAATGTATGAAAGCTTGGCTGATTGCTTCAGGTGTGGTAAAAAGGGGAAATCCAACAAATCTGGGTGGAAAACTACTCTAATAGAGCAGTCAAATTGATATACTCTACTAGAGCAGTCACAGTAGTCTTTTGAGGAGCAGTGTAGCAAGTTATTTATCTAGATATAAATAAGGAAATATAATTGGTAAGGGTATCTAATCCAAAACAGCCAAGTTGTAAAAAAAGAGTGCGGCCCTGAGAAAGGCTATGGTGAAAAAAGATGTGAAATCCAAGGTGGCGGCCAAGAAATGGCTGTGATGGTAGGTTAATGGTAAAAATTTTAATAACGACAATTCAAGTGAATTTTGCGCCAAGACCAAGCGGCACCAAATTCACTGAATTGTTGTTATTAAAATTTTTACCATTAACCTACCATCACAGCCATTTATTGGCCGCCACCTTGGATTCCACATCATTTTTCACCATAGCCATTCTCAGGGCCACACTCTTTTTTTACAGCTTGGCTGTTTTGCATTAGATTTCACTTCTTTTTGCATTTGTATACGCCAAAGCCGGCCTATGGCCGGCTTTAGGGCTTTCTAACCTGTCATTTTTTTCTTTACTACAGGAAGAAGAAGAAAAGATGAAACAGGGTGATTTCTTTGTAGCTGACCTCTCTGCAAGGTGATCCTTCTAGCTGATTCCTCTACCAGATAACTTGTTTGTAGCTGAACTCTCTACAGGGTGATTTGTTTGTAGCTGAACTCTCTACAAGGTAACTTCTTCTAGCTGATCTTTCTACAGGGTGATTTGTTTGTAGCTGAATTCTCTACAAGGCGATTTGTTTGCAGCTAAACTGCTGAACTCTCTACAATGTAACTTCTTCTAGCTAAACTCTCTATGGGTGGCTTGTTTCTAGCTGATCTCTCTACAGGGTGACTTGTTTGTAGCTGAACTCTCTGCAAGGTGATTTGTTTGTAGCTGAACTCTCTTCAAGGTAACTTCTTCTAGCTGATCTTTCTACAGGGTGATTTGTTTGTAGCTGAATTCTCTACAGGGCGATTTGTTTGCAGCTAAACTGCTGAACTCTCTACAATGTAACTTCTTCTAGCTAAACTCTCTATGGGTGGCTTGTTTCTAGCTGATCTCTCTACAGGGTGACTTGTTTGTAGCTGAACTCTCTACAAGGTGATTTGTTTGTAGCTGAACTCTCTACAAGATAACTTCTTCTAGCTGATCTTTCTACAGGGTGATTTGTTTGTAGCTGAATTCTCTACAGGGCGATTTGTTTGCAGCTAAACTCTCTACATGGTAGTTTCTTTGTAGCCAAACTCTCTACAGTGTAACTTATTCTAGCTGAACTGAGTGAACTCTCTACGGGTGGCTTGTTTCTAGTTGATCTCTCTACAGGGTGACTTGTTTCTAGCTGAACTCTCTACAGGGTGATTTGTTTGTAGCTGAACTCTCTACAAGGTAACTTCTTCTAGCTGATCTTTTTACAGGGTAATTTGTTTGTAGCTGAATTCTCTACAGGGCGATTTGTTTGCAGCTGAACTCTCTACATGATAGTTTCTTTGTAGCTGAACTCTCTACAATGTAACTTCTTCTAGCTGAACTCTCTACATGGTGACTCGTTTGTAGCTGAACTCTCTACAGAGTGATTTGTTTGTAGCTGAACTCTCTACAAGGTAACTTCTTCTAGCTGACCTTTCTACAGGGTGATTTGTTTGTAGCTGAATTCTCTACAGGGCGATTTGTTTGCAGCTGAACTCTCTACAAGGTAGCTTCTTTGTAGCTGAACTCTCTACAATGTAACTTCTTCTAGCTGAACTCTCTACGGGTGGCTTGTTTCTAGCTGATCTCTCTACAGGGTGACTTGTTTCTAGCTGAACTCTCTACAGGGAGATTTGTTTGTAGCTGAACTCTCTACAAGGTAACTTCTTCTAGCTGACCTTTCTACAGGGTGATTTGTTTGTAGCTGAATTCTCTACATGGTAGTTTCTTTGTAGCTGAACTCTCTACAATGTAACTTCTTCTAGCTGAACTCTCTACAGGATGACTTGTTTCTAGCTGATCTCTCTACAGGGTGACTTGTTTGTAGCTGAACTGTCTACAGGGTGATTTGTTTGTAGCTGAACTTTCTACAAGGTAACTTCTTCTAGCTGAACTCTCTACATGGTGACGTTTGTAGCTGAACTCTCTACAATGTAACTTCTTCTCTCTACGGGTGGCTTGTTTCTAGCTGATCTCTCTACAGGGTGACTTGTTTCTAGCTGAACTCTCTACAGGGTGATTTGTTTGTAGCTGAACTCTCTACAAAGTAACTTCTTCTAGCTGACCTTTCTACAGGGTGATTTGTTTGTAGCTGAACTCTCTACAAGGTAACTTCTTCTAGCTGATCTTTTTACAGGGTAATTTGTTTGTAGCTGAATTCTCTACAGGGCGATTTGTTTGCAGCTGAACTCTCTACATGGTAGTTTCTTTGTAGCTGAACTCTCTACAATGTAACTTCTTCTAGCTGAACTCTCTACAGGGTGACTTGTTTGTAGCTGAACTCTCTACAGGGTGATTTGTTTGTAGCTGAACTCTCTACAAGGTAATTTCTTCTAGCTGATCTTTCTACAGGGTGATTTGTTTGTAGTTGAATTCTCTACAGGTGATTTGTTTGCAGCTGAACTCTTTTACATGGTGGTTTCTTTGTAGCTGAACTCTCTACAAAGTGACTTCTTCTAGCTGATCTATCTACAGGATGACTTGTTTCTAATTGAACTCTGTACAGTGTGATCTGTTAATAGCGGAACTTTCTACTGGGTGATTTGTTTGCAGCTAAACTCTTTGCATGATTGTTTCTTTGTAACTGAACTCTCTACAAGGTGACTTCTTCTAGCTGATCTCTCTACAGGATGACTTGTTTCTAACTGAACTCTCTACAGTGTGATCTGTTCATAGCAGAACTTTTTACTGGGTGATTTGTTTGTAGCTAAACTCTTTGCATGATTGTTTCTTTGTAACTGAACTCTCTACAAGGTAACTTCTTCTAGCTGATCTCTCTACAGGGCAATTTGTTTGTAGCTGAATTCTCTACAGGGTGATTTATTTGAGCTGAACTCTCTACATGATGGCTTATTTGTAGCTGAACTCTCTATTAGGTACCTTCTTCTAGCTGATCTGACTACAGGGTGACTTGTTTGTAGCTGAATTCCCTACAGAATAACTTACAATGTAATATAACTGAGTAAATTATCAATGCAGCTGAATGCTTTATTAGGGTGACTGTTCTATTAGAGTATCTCGATCTCGCATTTGCTGCACCTAGTTGCCTTTCGAATCATAACTCAGTAATTTGTAATCCGATTCTTCTGTACTACTGCAAGGACTTTCTATGATGATTATTCCAACTACATACTGATTTTCAGCTCGTTGCTCTAAGCGGTTTGCCTGGTAGATACGAAAACTAATAGTTTTTTTATTCATAAAAATCGATCGCGTAATTTTGACACAGGTTGGGTTTCGTGTCATATCTCCATGGTCTTTATCCCGATTCCTTTCAAACCACAAAAAGGCACTCCTACGATGGTTGCTCCATCTACATATCAATTTTCAACTGATTCCTCCAAGGGGTTTACCCTGTAGGCGTGACAGACCTTCGACCTTATTTTACGCAAATAATCGGTCATAACTCCGTGAATGTTCTTCGGATTCCTACCAAAGTTGGTACGGAGATCCGCCTTAATGAGCCCTTTAAGTGTGCTAAATTTCAGCCAAATCCGAGCACGAATTCGTGTTTTATGGTGAATTTTGCGAAGTGTGCGAAATGAAGAAGAAAAATCGAAGAAATTAAAACGAACGTTTGTTCGCTCGTATCTCGGAAATGGCTGGAGTGATTTTCTTCAAATTTGGTATGTAGACTACCCTAACTAGGCGGCACGTCTCCAGCAAATTTGGTTCTAATCGGATAAGGGATCACAGAGCTACATAGGTGTGAAAATTGCGTTTTCTTTCTTCCTGTTAATATACTCACGGTTTGGCGCGCCGGCTTCTTGGGCCGCACGACACACTATCGTGTGTCTTGATCTATGGTGAGGGGCAGCTGTTGTCAGTAGGTGATGACCTTTTCTTTTTTTTTTGGTCTTCAACTTACAGCTAGGCTGAAGGTGCAATTCCAAAAATGGAACCCCCTTTTTAATAGTCTGGATCCGCCCCTACCATGGTCTTTATCTCGATTCCTTTCAAACTACAAAAAGGCACTCCTACGATGGTTAGTCCATCTGCATAGCAATCTTCAACTCATTTCCCCAAGGGGTTTACCCTGTGAGCGCGTGACAAAAATTCGACCTTATTAATATACGCGAATAATCAGTCATAACCTCAGTCATAACCCCGTTAATGTTCATTTAAAAAAAAAAATTTATTTCATAAAAGACAAAAATCAGAACAAAGCAGCTAAACCTACAGACCCTACACAGACCTACAAAAACACCGCATGGACCGCCAGCATACACCCGGACAGGGGCCTTAAGAAGAAAGCCCTGCAGACTACTGACCAAACTGCAGGGAGTGGGAGCATGAAACAGAGTTCAACTCCCACAAAAGACTGCCAGGCAACAGGCTAAATAGATGTAAAAATGTCTGGGCATTGTGGCGCCACAGACAAACAGAGAGTTGCTCTAGCAGATGGCGGTACGCTAGGCCACGAGAAATGCCACTCCTAGTTGTTGGCATCAAAGCAATATCCTGCAAGACAGGATGACTAGCAGCAGACTACAAACCCAAGGGGGACAAAGACACCTCCAACAGCCTGCACAAGCTCATCATGGTGAGCATCCTTGTCTTCTTCTCCCTTAGCAGCAGCCACACCTGCTGAAACTGCAGACCAACCCAACAAAGATTCCAGTAATGGACAACGTACAGTAAAATCGAAGTACGCAGGCTTCCCATGCATAAAGTCAGGGTGAAAAACATCACCCGGGTGATCCAATCGGGAGCCAGCACACCGTTGCTCTTTACGGCAACCAGTGTTGTCCTGAAGTAAAGCATGATATATCACATCACATAAAGCACCGTGCTTATTATGATTATGATTATATACTGGGTCGAGACAGCATAGCTGATAATTGACCCAGGTAATTACAAACAAAAAAACATTTAACACATACATGCATACATAAAATTGTTTATTGTGTGATGACAAGGTGGTTGGTAAAAATTTCTGTGGATTGCCTATGTATACGCATGGGTCCATGTCCACAACCCAGTAGATGATCAACAAATTGATCATCAACACTACCACATGGGCAGCGAACTGGAGAAGTAGCAGAAAAGAGAGGGACACCAAGCCAGTATCGAAGAGAACATACAAACTCCTGTGAGGACATGGATAGGCCTAAAGAATCACAAGGAATGGCCCGAAGCCATGAACTGGTACAGGGGTCAGCAGAAATTGAACAAATTCTGGCTTGGTCCTGAATGGTAAGTGAATTAAGCAAAAGGGTCTGACTAACAATATCAAGTTCATGTTGGAAAACACGCTGCCCACAAGCTGGATGGATGAGATAAGGAAGGGAATCACTGTTAATAGGCATTCCAGCCCAATTTTTAAATTTTGGGAAAATGGACTTTTTATATGCTCAATAGATAGAGCATTGATTGCTGATCTCAGAAATATATAGTTATTGAGTTGGAATTAACTACTTTGGTATGCACAGTGCTTTAAAACTGAAAAAAAGGTATAATATTATTTTTCTCTAGGGCTCCCCATACATTTTGAAGGGAAAAATGGCACAATTGAATCAGGAAGCCATCTAACAATCTGGACTGTCTTGAAACTTCAGTTGCTTCTAGCTGCACGTTTGTACATGTAATGAGAGTAACTTCAGATGTTATCGGACCTCAGCGATCTTTGTATGCTTTGTGGTGAGCAAATATGTTTCACCTACTCCACAGTTCTCAATACAATGGTGTCATACCCATAGGTAAGTGGCTATCTCAAGTAAGCCGTAAAAACATCAAGTTAGCAACTTATAAAGGTAAACAACTAAAGTGGAGATGCCACAATACCTAAGGTGGAGTTGTGGTTTCAATTACGGCATTGTTATGCTGAGTTTGAAGTGGTTTGTATTTTTAAGCTGATGACACAGCCATCAGAAAATTGTTCTGGAGCTGAAAATCGCTAACCCCAGCGAAGTAACTACGCACTTTAAAGTAAGCAATGACTACCTTCCACCCGATACTACGTTTTTAAAAGTTTTAAAGTATTCTACATACATTACAAGGCTTAAAAAGATTACAAGACGACACAAAACTTACTTATATGTAACGTGCAAGACAAATTAAGATTTTCATGATGATCATACTGTGGACAAACCCCATAGCGATTTTCATCCTCACTGGAACTCAGACTACGGAGCAATCCCAAGTTAAACGTGAGTTGTTGTTTTGTGCCAGGGTTCTATTGGGGAATATACGGAAAAATTTTTTATTAAAAAATCTCGGATACTAGAATGCCTACTGTTAATCAAGGACAGCAGAATTGAGGTACCAACATCCTGATCTGGGATGGAAGGAAACACGTCAGGACCCCCACTAAAAGACCGGAGCAGACGAGAACACAATTCTTGGGAGCTGAAACAAGAGCCTAAAAAGGCTGCTGAAGAGGTACAGGTTAATGTTCATCGGATTCCTACCAAACTTGGTACTGAGATCTACTTCAGTAAGCTCTTTACGTGTGCCAAATTTCATACCGATTAGCAGGGCCGCCTACAGGGGTGGCAACTGGGGCATTTTTCCCCGGGCCCCAGCCTGAAAAGGGCCCCAGGAGGCCCCACGAAGGACCGCTTGAATACCTGTTTAAAAGTTCGATATACTCTAATAAGCAGTCAGACCTAAATACTCTAATAGAGCAGTCACAGTATTCTTCAAAGGAACAGTGTAGCAAGCTTATAGACAAGGAGATATGGTTGGTGAGGGGTAGTTATTGTCATTGTCAGCAGGTTGTGACCTTTTTTTTTAAGTCTTAAACTTACAGCTTGGGTGAAGTTGTGACTAAGAATGGAAACCTCCCAGTTGCCTCTGGGGCCCCTCTTTA
Source organism: Dysidea avara (assembly GCF_963678975.1). Classification (NCBI taxonomy): domain Eukaryota; kingdom Metazoa; phylum Porifera; class Demospongiae; order Dictyoceratida; family Dysideidae; genus Dysidea; species Dysidea avara. Next base: position 40,742,419 of record NC_089273.1, read on the forward strand.
ACTTTTTTCCCTGGGCCCCTTAATTTCTCTGGCGGCCCTGCCGATTAGAGCTCTCATTGATGTTTTATGGCGGATTTGGCCTGCACTTCTGTAGCAAATTTGGTTCCAATCGGATAAGGGATTATATGTAGCTAAACATGTGTGAAAATCACGTTTTCTTTCTTCAATATACTCATGGTGTGGTGCGCCGGCTTATTAATATTAGGCTGTATGATAGCAGCAAACATGTTATTAATAGCTAGCTAGTCATTGACCTACAGTTGCTATGTAAACTGAATTCGGGTACCATTATCATCATCGACATGTTGACCACGCTTAACTGTCTGGATTAATAGCAAAACCTGTTCGAAATCTCACAGTACCCCTATCATAGTAATTTCTCCCATAAAACTCTTTGCTGGGGAGATGTCAATGTTCACTTATTATTATTAATTATTATTATTATTATTAATGCTTTACAATGCAACATACAATTACAATTGTACATGTGTAGGTGGGTATAGATGAAGAAAAAGTTGCATTGATGGTCTGCCAGCAACCTGTGCTGGCAGCCGGGAGTTAATTAAACTTATGTAGTAAAGTTAATTGTCAGTCCAGAATCATAGCACTTGCTGCATCTACGTACAGAGTGCAGATCCCAAATGCTGTGGCTCCTTTGGTTTCTAGGGATTAGGTCTTCACTGCATGGATCTGAAATCGTTCCTGCATTCACATAGTTTTAGTCATGCATGCATGGTCCCTACTTCATTTTATACAAGACTGCTCCCATACATAATATAGTTACAGTTGCTAGCAAGGAATCATTGGACGCCAAAGATTGACGATATCGGCAATGACGTTTTCTGACGTCACAAAACAAAATAGCTGCGCTAGTGTGGGGACTTTGTACAGGAAGGTAGAGTAACTCACCTAAAATCAGATGGGGTCCAAAATCGGACGCAATTACTCGAGCTACAACAGGAAGTTTTGAGCAATTTATATGTCTTTAGATAGTTCAAGGCTGTGGGACTTTGCACACTAAATATCAGCTTTCTCGGTTCCTTTCTCTGATGGCAGCAGCCCTGAAAGTCATTTCTAATTAGTATAGTAATCACACACATTTGAGTGAAATTTTGGCTGTTACGAGTAGAATTACTCCACAATTGCACGAAAATGCGTGTCAGTGGCGGATCTAGGAATTTATAAAGGGGGTTTCCAGTTTAGAAGGTGGAGATATATATTGACATGAGATACGCAAACGTTTGCACTACATCGTCTGGTTTGGTAAGGTGAGACCAAAAAAAAAAAAAAAAAAAAAAAAAAAAAAGGTCACAGCCTAGTAATAGTACATAAAATATATTAAAAACTTCCTACACACTACTTTAGTAGCTACTGTGACTGCTCTAATTACAGTATCTCGATCGAGACGCACGCCGCGATAATTAAAACATTTAATTGTTACGCAATCATTTTTCAAAGGGGGTTTCCGTGGAAACCAATGAAACCCCCCTGGATCCGCCACTGCGTGTGATTGCCTACTAATCACATAGTGACCACCCTTCGTGGTTTGTAGCACACATCTATCCAGTTCTATGTGGCCATTAACTTCTACCAGGTGACTGCATCATCCTTCTTTGTATTACATCATTTGTTGTTGCACTTAAAAGGCTTCACATGTCAGCATTTCTGATTGGCTACTCAAAATGTCTACATATGTTGCACTTAAAAGGCTTCTATTGTCAGCTTCTTTGATTGGCTATTCATTATATCACTTTCTTGTTGCACTTAAAAGGCTTCTGTTATTCTGCTATTTCATTGGCTACTTTACAGTGCAAATCACTATGTGATTAAGACGTATAATCGGAAAAAAGTCGATTTACGGACACTCACCGTCTACAAATCAGACTTACTTCCAATCAACACTTTTATGTGTTTGCTATGTAGCAACCAGAGTTGACTCCTACAAATTCTATTTTTTTTCCATCAACTATAGGCATGAGGCTATTATGCTCCAAAAATTGAGCATTATGCTTTTGAGCAGTGCTCAAAAAACCACCTATTATGCTTTTGAGAATTACCCATTATTCCCAAAATTATGCCACCATAATTGGTTGATAATGCCAGTTTATTGCTGTATCATACTATTTTCGTTGATATTTAAGCTTTGAATTCTTTAGCTGGTTGCTGTATTAGAGTATTTCATCAATGTGACTGCTTTATTAGAGTAAATAATAGTCGGTGACTGTTCTATTAGAGTTTCTGACTGCTCTATTAGAGTATCTCGATCTTTTTTAACGGAATTGTGCAATCTGTAGATTTTCCTACTGTTAAAGCTTTATAATCATCTCAAAATGCTAGCATAATTCCTGATTTCCACACATACCTATTATGCCCGAAATTATGCCGGCATAATCGCCGCATCCCTAATCAACTATTGCTATGTGGAACAGTTTACCATCATCGGTGGTTAAAGCAGAATCTTTTAATCAATTTAAGAACAACATTGTAAATTTGTACATATAATACTCAATCTGAGTTCTGTACTTAACACAATATAATAATAATATAATAATAATAATAGATCAGCTCATCTACTTTCTATATATCCCCAGTTTATTTAATCAAATCCTTTTAATCACGAATTACAAATCAAATAACATGAAACATCACTTGAGTAATAATTGCACTATGAAATTAACTATACGGAAGTAAATGGTGTTTGTAACAGTATACGGTACACATTTCCAGTAAACATATCTCAAACAACGTATACTTAATCAAGTTTCCGTATACTTTAGTAATAGTTCGATTATTACTCCAGTGACGGTGTCACAGTGATATGTGTTTCCCCGCGTTTTGTGTTCCCCGCACACATATCACTAGGGATCTGTGTTTCCCCGCACACATATCACTAACTGGCTAGTAATCTACAAGTCACAGTGATATATGTTTCCCCGGGTATTATGTTCCCCGCACACATATCTCTAGGGATGCGTGTTTCCCTGACGCTCAGTTTCGAAGTGCATGTACATATACTGTTTTTACTTTGCTGCTTCTACTACTGCTACTATAGCCACTGCTGCCCCTTTTCCTGCTGCTATACTACTTTTCTACTAGCTGCGCCAGCTACTGTATGTAGGATCTGAGCTCCTTTTGCTGCTTTACTTAGACTACTGCTTGTTGCTGCTACTGCTATAGCTATACTGCTCCTATACTTGCTGCTACCACTATAGCTATACTACTTGCCACTATACTACCAGCTACTATTCGCTGCTATACTTTGCTTGGTGCTACTATAGCTAACACTTGCTAGTACAACTATACTATACTTGCTACTACTTGTTGCTACTAGTACTGAAGTAAAGACAAATATGTATGAGAATGGATTAGATAACACACATACAATAATAAAAATTAAGTTAGCTACTATACTGTGTAATGTTTTCTGCAAATAGTTTGATGGAATTCTATAAACAGTATATAGAATTTGGCTTCAGCCACTTCCAAATAGCACGTGTGTCCATTTGTCATATTTCACCTGTGAAGAGAAAACAAGAACAACATAACTAAATCCAACACTCACATTATGCTGGCATACCCAATCACAATAGTATATGGATGGCTTAAACTTTCATCTCCTGCATGCTCTGCACATAATATTTTCTTGTCCATGCAGATATCTTGCAATAGATTAATACCTGTACAGTAAAGTGACTTTGGAAGTACATAACTGACTGGAAAATCTGTAAAGCAAAAATCTGAAATCTCTCAAATATAAAATCTCTCAAGTAGTCTAAAGTTCTCAGATGAAAGTCTCTTGGGTAGTCACATAACTTTTAAGTAAAAATTCTCAAGTACTGAAATATCTTTATAAAGTAGATTTTCTCAAGTATAGTCAAAAGTCTCTCAAGTGAAAAGCTCTCAAGCATATAGTCTAAAATCTCTCAAATACCTAAATTAATCAAGTCGCTAAAGTAAAATCTCTTAAGTAGTGAAAAATCTCTAAGCTCTCACAAGCAGTTTGAGTAACTAAAGTCTCTTAAGAAGTTGAAAGTCTCACTATCAGTTGAAAGTAAAATATCTCGAGTTGTCCAAAACCTCTCAAGAAAACTCAACTTAAGCACTCTATATAGTAGTGCAAACCCTGCGTGTCCAGTGAAAATCTCTCAAGTACATAGCTAAAAACTACTTGAATATATGAACTTAGCATGCATGCGTGCACATAAGTATTAGCTCAATTGTATATACACAATTGATGCATACAAGAGATATAATATGCAGTGCAGCTCTTAGAATTGTACTGAATTAAGACCAACTGCTTGTCTTTATTGGTAGCACAATGCATTCTATTGTAACTTATAGATTCGCAGACATGCAGCATATAACATGTACCATGCAGGCAGTGTTGGGCAAGTTGCTTTGTAAAAGTAACTAGTTACATATTACATATTACTTGCAACTGAACTATTTAGTTACAGTTACATATTACCCATATAAAGTAACTGTAATAATATTACATATTATATTACTTTGTGTCCACAGCTTTAAGCTGTCACGTATGAAACTACCACCTTATCACGTGACATGATTGCGTTGTTGGACAATATGCAAATTTTAGTTATAAGTAAGAAGCTGGTGAATAAGCTTCATTCAGTAGGCCTCGTTACTTCGTTGTGGCTAGCCGTTACTCAGAGGATAACTAACGAGATTAGTAACTTCGTTACTTGTAGTAATAATATTACGTAATATTAGACCCGTTACAGTAACTATATTACTTAGGTAACGCGTTACATTTGTAAGTAAAGTAGCTTGCGTTATATTACCTGTTTTTATAGCGTATTTCGTTATATTACTTTGTTACCACAAAAGTAATAATATTACGTAACGCGTTACATAAGTAACGCGTTACTCCCAACACTGCATGCAGGGTAGATGAATCCTATTTTGTGTGCCAAGAAACAGAGAATTAACCAAATATGGAGGAGACTGAGTTTGGTGCTTGACTAGACATTGGGTAGCCTGCAGTTTGAATCCTGGGTAGGAGGGATTTTCCCATAACCAACTATAAAGCGTCACGCGCCTGTATAAAAAAAATTTGGCGCTACTACAACGGGTCAATGACAACTACCTCTAAAATCCCCAATCTTGCATTTGCGCTTCTTTAATCTAACTCAATATACCATAGTGGTGTCATCCTTCAAGTAGCAATGGAATCGGCGTTCATTCTGAGATGCCAGCACACCATCTTTGTTTACATACACTGGCTATTACACGTTGGAGTTAGATCTACTGCACATTATTGTACAAAGCCATTACTCACTCACCGCATCTCCCTATGCAAAATGTCCAGTTTCACAATCTTGTCCTTTGCTGTTTTATAGCCTTAAACAATCGTTTGGAGCGGCCAGAGCTCAGCAAACAACCAATGCTTCGCTCATCTCCACTACAATAATGTTCCATCGACCACAAAAAAAAACAAATTGCTACACTTTCGATGTATTTTTTTTGGCACACCTCTTTTCTTATTATTGTGTACGCTAAGAGGTGCGCTTATATAAGAGGTCCTATGATATAGAACATCTCGGCGAACAGGGTGTCTGTTCTCCATGGTTTGACGAAAAGCTGTACTTGTAACGATGTTTATTTTCCAGAGGTGAGTTATATGGGTATATTAAGTTACCATTAACTAGTCTATACACTCACTGGTTTTCTCTTTGCAACTAGCCGCTTTTCAATTAATTGACTCAGCAAGTAGCCCCGTACCATCAAAGTACAGTGTATCATATATCAGTATAGTATAGTCTTGTCTATAATCTGCTATCAGGCAGGCCAGAAATGTATTGCCACTATTAAAGTTTCAGAACAAACAATGGGCGCTTGCACTAAGCCATGTGCCAGGCTGTTTGCAAGGATATAGGATATATGTATGTATATATAGTTTGGAGAGATACAACTAATGCTTACTGGGATTGGAAATCGCTACATCAATTGTGTGCAACTGAAATTTCCAATGCTACGTATGTCCCAGCCTTTGATGTTGTTCACCTTACTGCAATTGGTGTAGATAACTCACTTTCTGTACCAATTTCATTTCAAACTACCCCGTTATGACATTGTATTACACACTAATTGGGTCGTTAGACTGCTAATAAGATACTGCTGGTTGGTTACCATGTCAGCCAAAAGTGCAGGTCGCACTTAATGAAATATGAGCTTGCATCTTTTCTCCTATGAGTGTTTGAACTAATTTGTATGGTAAATGCATTTCTCATGGCCACAATTCATTTATTTGGTACAATTTCCCTGCTTTGTAAGACATATCCCACATACACCCACTTTCATTTTCAATACTGGTACTTCAGGTTTCACAAATTAAATACCTCAGATACTGTACTGTTAGCCTCAATATTTGAAAATGGTGTGGCTAGGTGGTCACTGTTCAAGCCTGTCAGCTGGTGTTTAAGGCATACTCATCTATTGTGCTTTGTCTTGCTGTAGTGTAGTGAATGTTCAGTTTAATTTATCAATAAAAACTGTTGTAAACTTATAGGAAAGCCCAATAAGAAACTGCTATAGTCTATTTAATATTTCCACAGACATCTACTCTATCCTGATGTAGGACTCCACAAAATCCAAAACATTTGTGAAAGAATCCTAATGTTTAAGTATTTTTAAAGTGGTATATTAAGGAGATATCTTCACTTGTACTTGTGCATGACATGGGACAATAAATAGCAGGGAACTATTGGAGCTTTAATAGGAGCACAATTGTGCAGGGTCGGTTACTTCAAATGGTCTTCATAGCTACCCAATTGTTGCCAAAGTGATCTCTGTTGTGATAATTGAAGTGATTATTACCAATAATAACTCCATTGCTGTATACCCACTTGCATCTGTTGTGAGCGTACAGAATCTATAGATTTATTTGGATTCCAAAGTTTAGGATCTCTTAATGATTGGATTTTAATCATATTTCTCAGATAGTATATTTGAGTATGTAATAATATTACTAGTTACAGCCCTCAAAGTGATATGTAACTGTAACGTGTCACATTGTATAGAAGTAACTAGCAATATGTAGCAAGTTAAATTTTTTGGGTAACAACACCAACTCTGTTGGTAGGTACACTGATAAGACAACGAACCATGAATAACCTGATACGTGCACTAATATCTGTAGTCATTCATTAATATGATGGGCAATTTAAAGTTTTATGATTAGTTGTATGTAAGGGATTTGTGTGTATAAATGTACAAATCGAGTTTTCTGTTTTTGCCACTTTGTACTGAGCACTGTAACTTAAGTAATAATATGGAATTTGAAAAATGCACTAACATATGAGGTTCTTGCAGATGGTGTTAATTATGTACAAACATACAAATATAAGCACAAGTGAACTGCAAAGCTTCCAGTTTTCCGTGTATGTTTGCCAATCTGTATCCCTTTTGTAACATACTATAAATATGTCTGGTGAATCTACACATGTTATATCAGGAGCACATCGAATCCTATAGATATGGGAGCATGAAACTCTATACACTACCAATACTACAGGTGAAATTCAAACATGGCGGCCAGTGTTACTATGTATATCATTGGTTACATCATCCTCAGAGATGTACAGAATGGACCACCAACTCATCACACTGTGTGATGACAGCAAAGCTAGCTTCAAAGAGAAGGCTGTTGAATTAAACAGTAAACTTGTAATAGTTGACAGGAGTAATTTCATATCGTTATGCCTGTGGTACTGTTCTTCTGTCATGCCATTTGACTTCGTTTTCATAGCTTTGTTTCAGTGGTGCCATTAACATGACATATTTGAGCATGTGTCTTTGTACAATATCTTCATAAGGAATTAAGGAATTTTATGATGTGACTCTTTATATTACTTGGTGGCCATGTTTTACTGCTTATGGAGTTACATGCTCCATTTTCCATAGGATTTGATGTGCTCCTGACTGTATTAATGACAGAATGGTACTAAACAGACTAATTTCAGTGGAACCTCTCTAATTATTAGGAGGACACATTGGGGAATTTACTACTGTCCTTTGTAAAGAGATGTCTTTAGACAAGGGTGTATAAACTACAGTACCAGTACTGTTGAGTTCGGACCTAGACAAATATCTTTATAAAAATGTTGTCCACAATTCAATTGAGAAGAGGTTACTTCCACTGTAGTAATTTTGTATCTAAGCACAAGTCACAACCATCAATTACTGAGAAGTAAAGTAGCCATTACACTTTGTTAAACCAGGCATGTACACATGCCTGAATTACTGAAATTGTTTTCTGAAAAGTGTGTGTATATTTATATATATATTTGTTAGAACTGCCAGTGTTGTTAGTAATCTGCGACATTTAGGTCATACCAGTTTATACCCGTCTGTTTTTTTAATACGCTCTAGCCATTATGACCTCCCTGTGGGCATGTTTCATCCCATATTTATAGAGGGTAACCAGACATGTGACAATACTTATAGGCAGATGGTGATGGTAAATTATAATTATAAAACCCTGAATAGGAAATGAAATGAAATGTGAAGAGAGGGCTAGAGTCAGTGTAGGGTGGAGTGTGACTCTTTTGGTGTTTGGGTCATGCAAGACAGGTGGTAGGTAAGCACTCAAAGTAACAATGATAGTCAAAAGACTGTAGAACGTAGGACTGACCTAGTTAGTTTGTGCTAGTGTACTACTTTATTCATAGATTTATATGTTCCTTTTTTTTCTTTTCAGGGTGATTTGAAATGCTCTGATAGAGGGTTATTCTCCATCATGTAAGAATTTTTATTCAAGATTACAAATACTGGTGTTACTTAAGTGTACTTATATATATATTTTTTCATTTCTTCTAATCAGTCAAGAATTTGATTTGCTTCTTGCTTTTAAGTAGGGTATACTGTATAATAAGTATGTACATATTACTATATAACAATATATCAATATATCACGTATCATGATATATCAACATATCATGGCTTGTTGACATGGCTGACAATCAAATTATTGTACATCGTGGTTAAACTGAATGGTATGTAATGCTTCTCAAAGAAAAAATGGCTTACTCATTTCCCTTAAAAAATGACATAGACCATTGTTTAGACTTCACTTTGTATCGTGCAGTATATCGCTGTATCGTGATACATCAGAGGAATATATTGATACGTCTACACACTATATTGTTGTAACTCTAGTACTTATAAGGGTGTACTGTTCAATATAATGTTTCTTACATGACCTGTCAAAATGACAGACCAACATGCAGCATGATCGGCCTTTGGTACATAATACAGCATAACTTGCCTAAGCCATTAACCTTTTTTTTACAATAATATCTAAAGAGCATACAACATATCCCAAATTGAGAAGCTGGAATATATGGGATATATCTGTGAATAAACAACCCGTTCAAACACCATTGCTAAAAAGGTATTAAAAACAGCAATTGGATGGTAAAAACATGGTCAGTAACTATGCCCTTCTGCATGTAAACACGAGTAAAATTGTTGGCCTTGATAGGCAGGTGTATTAATGTAGTGCATAAATGTCTTTGGGGTATTATATAGTTGGTCATTATAGAGAGGTAGCCAGGTGGCCACTAAGACAGATTCCACTGTCTGTAGTAAACAGTTTACATACACAATGTCTTTTAAAAGTTTATTTTGATTAGTCATGTCAGACCAAGTGATCGGTAATTGTGACTTTTGTGTTATTTTGACTTCTACTGTATGTAGGAACTGGAAACACAAGTGCTGCTTATAGAATACTATCAGCCTATTTCTTGTATGTCACAAAGTTATGTAAATGCTATATATATACTATGGTAATGCAATTCTACTCAATTAATTGAAATAGTTGCTTAAATAACCTATGATGAGTCAGACATCGTCTCAGTCATTTGCTCGGGAGTGGTCTCAGTCATATTATGGCCAGATGAATGATGACTAATTCTCCGCCTTTTAGCCATTTTTTGTTGCTGCCCACCATTCCACCACGTAGGGTCCTTTTTACTGTCAATGCAGGGTATATAAAATTTCAAATCAGTGATGTAGCATTTGGTTACCTATAGTCTTGCACCTTTCTTTTCCTATTTCTTAACAAGTGTCTCTGGTATAAATTTCTAATTATGTCACTTGCACCATCCCACCTGTTGCTATTTTTAAAGAACGTTTTCTTAGCTGCATCATTGTTTTTTTCTACCCCTAAGGAAGACACACGTTATATGTATAGTTATACACCACATAGTGCAGTTATATACGTACAGTACATACATTACATGAAGAGTAAATAATGGAGGGTTATATGCATATATTCTATTCGGAGTTGTACCACTACATCCCCATGCAATTTTATCCGTAGTCAAAGGTGGTCCATTATATTTTGTTACCCTAATTTTACTCAATTGGAGATTGTTACACAACAAGAGTGGCTTATGTGTTGCACTATGCTATTTAATAGAAATTTATATAGTCAAATAATTCAATGAATTTTATCTGTGATTGTTCTATTAGAGTAGGTATTCCAACTCAAGTGCTTCAAAATGTTGGATACATATACTTATCCCTAACCCTATTAATTTGCCTCATAATCTTCAAAATTATCACAATAAGCTCTAATTTTATTGTTTTCACTGATACCTTGGCAACTGAACTGCTTCACGTTGTCGTATTTCTCAATGAAATACCAAAAGTGATGCACAACCATATGAAGGTATGGCGTTATTTTGTTGGGTTGGTATCCATCTGAATAAGGTTCCTTCTCCAGGGATCTAAATTTCTTCACCCACTCTTTACCCTATGGTCATTAAAATTTATATCACAATAATTTAGTTTGTACACTGAATAACCTTCTCTTTCAAGTTTCCTTCTGAATTGTTAACATTGCTAGAAGAAATCATTTTGTAAAGTTTGTTAAATTCCTACAGAAATGCAATACATAGCACCCATACATACGCATTTATTGCATATGTGCATGGTCTTCTGTGTGTGGCAATTATTTACTTTCCATAAATCTGCCACGTGTGAAGCCATATCATCTGGTTGGCAATCTTGAAGTTTATCAGGTAGTAATTTTAACAATTTTAGTTTGTCCGGTCCCATTAAAGATGTCCAGTTCAGTTTTTTGTCTTTGTCACTGTCATCTTTGTCATGCCACATTTTAAAAACTACTCCACAATCATTAATTGATGCTAGTAGTTTTTGTATCATTGCACCTTCCAGTATTTTGTAGGCACGTCGACTAGTGCGATGCGTATGGTGGTACTGTTTGTCATACGCAATTGCAGTGGAAATTAGGCACTCAATGAGTGTATCAGTTATTCTGAGCATCATGTGTAGCTCGTCTGGCACAATATGATCTGGTTCAATATTTATCAATGGTAGATGCTTGCTACAAAATTCACCACTGCCATCGAAATCCTCTAAAGATCGGAATTGTACATCTTCAGTGGGGAGCTCCAGCTCCATATTACACCTGTGTGTGTGACATTATGGGTTGTTATTATACTGCTAGCAAAATTGTATTATTAATTAATTTAAAATGCATACCTGTCATCTTTGTGGATTGTACACCAAAGGCAAGCATAATTCGAAGATGCACCTTTCAAACCCATGATTGTGAGTAAAGCCTATATATATGCAAGTTTGGTTTTATCATTCACATTAATAGATACCTAGTACCTTATAATCAGCACAGAGAAAAAATTCAAGGCTGTATTTGTTACCTTCTTCTGTGGTAAAGAGTGGATTTTCTAAATACTGGTTAATATCATCGAACACATTTTTAAAACCCACAGACAGTTGCTCATAGGTCTCATCACCCTTGATAGCAGCAATTGTACATAAATCTATATGCATGAAAATTATTACAAGGAAGTGTAAGATAGCTATGTATCCATACCAGCTGGACTAAGGCTAAAATCATTCTTTCTCAAGAAAGCAAAAGATAAAAGGCAGTAGCTTGATGCCCTACTAAATCTTGCACCGTCCAAGCTAATCCTGATACGGACGTGTTGTGATTCATTTTTGTAATAATCTGGATACCTCATCACCTGTGCATTAAAAGTCATCATAAACATAACCTAAATATTAATTTTGCATTGCATGTACTGTACCTCTTCTTCTAGCCTAATCTCTAACAAGTCTTTGAAATCAAACTGAGCACCTTCAAATTCTCCAGGTGTCTTCTTTATTTGTGGTATGGGAAGATCTGCACGATATTGCTTAATCTGCAAATGTTAGAAATGTTGTACGTAGCTATACACTTAATAGCAATGTACATATTTAGTTACCTTGTACACAGGTGGAAGCCCTTTCTCTAGCTGCCGAAGTTCGTGATAGCACTCATACGAAACTCCATATGTGATCATTAAGCGTGCTATCATAGCAATTCGATCAGTGTCTGATGTGGTGGTTTCATGGGAATCCCCCAACAGGTGTCGGTGTCTAGTAAGCATTCTGCAAAAGTACATAACAGTTATAAATACATACATCCTTCATGTACATATTGTACAATAAAGCATACTATTGTGCATACCGGCATCTCTGTATATTAATGGTTAGTGTTTTGTGACTTAGAACCCTATTGAATTGTAGTGACACCAACTCTAAACCAGTCAGAGGAAGATGCTGACTAAATTTCTGAAATTCATCACATATCACTCCTGTTCTCCTTTCCTTCTGCCTTTCACCAAGCTCATCAAAGCTGAGACGGCCTGCATGGATGAAACAATTATAGATTCATATCATAGGTTATGGCAGTCTAGCTTAGTGTTACATAGTGTATCATCACCTTGCAGTTGTAAAGGAGCATTATTAGCACTGGAACCTGGCATTAACATGTGCTGGCTTTGCTGTGTTTGGATGGCAGTTGTAATTTCTCCTTCATACAGAATCATTGTAGTTGTACATAATAGATAGTTTTTTCTAAATCTTCCTCCCTTGCTGTTTCGGAGGTTGCTTAGAAATCTACACAGATATATATCCATAGCTATATCATAATAATAGTTCATGCATGTGTTGTAGAAGGGCTAACATGCACTGCAGCTGTTGTGCTCCCCATAAATAAAATGTACAGCAACTCACCTGCAGCTTTCTTTCCTCAACCTTTCTTCGACTGCAGCGACTTTATTTGTACCACCAATCCTCTCATTTAGCATCTCCGTAAGACTGGGGATGTCAATACCCAATGCCTTACACAATTTTACTTTCTCTTTCCAAAGCTGGTATAAATTATTTGGTATTATCAGACAACCAACTGGTCTCTTCTTCTTCACACTCTTCTTGTTGCAAACATTGCTGGAACTAGCATGAGCGAAGGTTACAATTATTCCTTGAAGTTGCTTTTCTAGTCTGTCGAGCTTTTTCTGCTTCGCACTCATCACTCAGCCTGCCGAGTATAGCACCGTCACGTCAGTCACCTGAACACTGACAAGCAAGCTCAGGAGCGGAATTTTATACGCTTGATTCCCGCTCAGTGACATAATATTACTGCTCGAAGTTCCGCGCTTTATTATTTTGAAAAACCCGCCTTTTATATAGCTAAACGTTTCTTCTCCAGCTACACCCCAAGCTGGTGAATAATAAAAAAACGGGGTTCCATTAAAAATTGGACTGACTGTCGACTATCACGTGTATAGTATCTCAAAGAAATGACGTATCTTGCAGCATTGCAGGGCTGCTATATATAAAGCAACAAGGCGAACAATGATACAGTTTCCATAGATAAATTATTGAGAGTCGCAATGACATCTGGCAGGAGCACTAGAAGAACATTACGCCAACAGTGCAGCTTGAGACGGCTGAAAGATTTCGATCGGACAGTTGCTTTAGCTGAGGTAAGTGAGAGCACAGGCTTAATATACTTATATCTGACATGTATTAGCTATTATGCTTTTTGTGCTACGTAGCTAGCAGGTAGTGTTGAGGAATATTAATTACTACAGCCATAGATAAATGTTTTAGCATGCACACGGATTAGCTATAGCTTTAGCCGTCATGTAGCTAATATTATTTGTCTTATAGATGGACTCGGAAGCTTCGAAATTCTTTCCTGTGGAGAGGGCACTAAGTAAGAGAAAGGGAAAGCATGTAAGTACAATGCATGCAAGTAATAGTGTTTTCAGTGTATGTACCAACTGCTTGAACCTCTAGAGAATATAGCTATATAGCTACCTGCACAGCTTGCAATTGCTAACCCTGTGTATAGCAGAAGTTCTAAGCTTTTATACTAACATAGATATAGTTTACAAAATATTTAATGCAGGCTACAACTATAGTGTTTTCAACTGGGCTATATATGGCTAAGGCCTCTCACTTCAGAGTACATTCATATTGTAAAAAGGATGCGTATACTGAATCCTCCAGCATGGCTATAATATATTGTTGTATAACTGAACTAACTGTATACAATATCATGGCATAGGATGTGAATGAATTTCTGTGCTTGTGGGAAGGTTATAGTCCTGAGGACGCTTCATGGACTCCATATGTAACAGAGGATGTTGCACAGTGAGTATATACCTGTACACTATATGAGTGAATACTTCATATGCATGTGTTTTACTGCAGATCTTTTGAAGAACCACCACCACCCACCAGTAGGATTATTATGGATCATGTAGCTAAGTTTTGTAGGGTAATAAATAAATTACTAAGAATGGGCTCTAGTAAGGGGTTTATAGGTAGATTAGAGTTTAGACATGACATTTACAAGCACCTATTTAGAAACAATTTTAGTTTGCACAAGACAGATTTTAATGATAGATATTTTAAGGAAGGGTGGGACCAGTCATATAGAATGTTTTCATGCACAGCAGCAGGTATTTTGATAGTTTTTCCAATAGAAATACAACTGTATATTGCATGGTTGGGTGGTGGACGGTTTTATTTTCATAATGGAGAATTTTATAAGAAGAAGAAGTGTCCAGTGGAGATGATGAAAATAACAATCACCAAACGAAACAACACCATAGACATACCATTAAAACAGAGAAAACAGAAGAGAAAACTGAAACGTAAAGTACGCAAGCACATGTATCGTAAACAGAAAGCACACACCACACACAGAAGTTTTATATAGTCTGTATTATCAAGAGTTCCTCTGTTATGAACTCTTGGTATTATACACTAACTTATTATTTCTTGAGTAAAGTTTTATACATGTAGTCATAATATTGTTAAGTATACATTTGTGGACACTTATAATTAGTAATTATTATTCAGGTATACTACTTTTACTCAGTTTGCTATTGTATTGCTCAAAGTGTTGAGACAATCATTTTAAATTAAAATCAATATTCTTTATTTACATTTAAACTGTTGTCTTAATTGGTTGTGGGACTTGTGGCAAGTTACAGTTTAGTCATACCAATTATCGCCTGTATCAGCCAACCTATATATTACTATAAGTAAAATGTTATTGATCACAGCATTTAACTATGTTCATAACCTGATATCACCATGCAATAATGCATGTAACATTTTGTGCTGCAGCTTTCATGTCTAAAGCAGTACCTGCATTGTATGTAGCTTGTCATTCAGTAAAAACTAGTGTATTAATGAGACTCTTTGGAAAATCCTCATTTTATATTCCACCTATGTGGTTTGTATCTCAAAACTTTCTGAATAGAACAAAGGGATTCACAAGAATACCATAGTTTGTTAGCCTATATTTTTCATTTTCAATGCTACTTATCCATTGAACACCTTCACCACCTATTGGTTCTATGTGAGGCTATTGACCAAAAGACGAAATTGATAATTCAATTAAATTAATGGTTGAAGGATATTGGATTAATATGTTTCATCAGCCAGTGAGACTGGGCCTGACTGGCGTGGTGCTAATAATAAGTCTGTGGTGTTAATAATAAGTCTGCCGCCACATAACTTTGATTCAGCAATTGCATGAAGACCTGTAGATCTTGGTCAATGATGAAACACTGTGCATTGGAGTGATTAGTGGTCATGGTTGCTGTACTAATATAAATGGGGATGGTGTAAAACATTGACTGTGGACTGGACCATGGACTGGACTGTGGACTAAAAACTAACTAGTTAGTATACAAATAAGTACTGCATTGACTGGCAAATTGATCCATCCATGTATGGATCAATATTCCTTGCATTCTCAATAAGCAACCAAGGTATGCAAATAAATCAGATACAGCTTCTGTGGGATGCCTTCTTTCAACTGCAAAACTATGTTTCCTAAAGTGTATTTTTTAGCCTTTGCCTTCTTTCCAGCAGGTGTAGTTTACAATCCTGATATGTAGAGTAACTTAAGAACAGTCATGTTTGGCTAAGACCTAACAATGAATTCTTGGTAAGGAGTAACAAATCAACTGAACAACTCGGTAGCTGAAGTTAGTGGCCATGTCACATCAATGACAGCCTTGGTCAATGCTTGCATTATTGTCTGCTAACACAGTCAAGTAAAATGAAAGGCTTTTTTTAGACACAAGACAAAGGGTAGCCAAATACATATATTATGTGTGGGTTCCTATAGGCAAATTAATTTGTTTAATGGTACCTGTTGTTTGAGCTGGATAACTACATTGATCATCAGGAAGTGGCTACTACTACTGTCACCCAGTATGCTGTGTACAAGTTGCACTTTTGACAACAAAAAACATATATACTGTATGAAACAGGCTAGGTATTGAAAGCTATGTGGCATACTAATAACACCACCTTCCCTAGCATCATATTTGAGAGGTAATTCAGGTTACCACAGACAGCTGGGTATTGCCCATTAGGCCATTTGGTGATTAATTTTCTGATTCTTATCAGAAAATTCCAAGTGACAGGCAGATCATCATTATAACTATATCACTACATGCCACAATAGCTACATTATGTCTAATTTCACATGATACTGGTGTGCAGTCAGCTCCACTGGCATCACAGTGGTACTCAAGACATCTGTTTAACATGCCTAGGTGCTTACAATTTTTTTTGTAAACATTAAAATTAATGTTGGTGGGCTTACTGCACAAACCTGACAACCCAAAAAGCATTGTTTGGCACTCCACAGTGCATCAGGTATATATATATTCACAAGTGTAGCAATCTAGCAAGTGTAGCAACCTAGCTTGAAAATCGTGCTGTGGACAGTTAACGTTTTGTTATTCAGACAAATAATGGTAAATCTGTGCACAGTGGAGAACACATACTTATTATACCTGATATAATCACCTCTATAGCATCTAAAATTGTGTCCTTCAAGTTTCAACTACTGCTACATATACAGGTATAGTAATAAAAAGGTTGGCTAAGTGTGGCAGCTAATAAGCCACACATTTGCAATGCAATCCAGGTGTGGCACTGCTATTAGACCACAAAACGTTTGTGGTATATTAAAGGCACCACATATGGTCAGTATAATAGTCATAATCACTTTGCACTTTCAACTTGGTAATGTGTAATAAATGTGAACCTTGGTAGCACATGAGTAATGATAATATTATGTACTCTTGGTATATACAACACTAGCTAGTGGACTGATATGTCTAGTACAAATATAAGTAACAGCTTGCCTAATGCACAATGATACCAAGGCATAAAGTAATAAGTGTGTGTTGGATTATTACCTGTGTGTATATACTTGATGTGTGCACACTAAGACAAGTTCCTCAAATTGACCCCTCTTGCAGCTATATCAGTAAAAAAAAAGATAGCAGGTGGTGGCTAATTGGATGATGAAACATGTCTCAATATCACTACACTATTCAATTCAATTATCTTGTTATGATCATGTGGATAAATTCTATTTCCACTGAGTAGTTGGCAAGATACTGCTAAGAGATATTGTAGCCATTTGTGCACTGCATGTGCTGTGGCACTGAGCTTTTAGCATGTCTTTATAGCACAGCTTTTCTATAGTGGAGTAAAGGTGTCAATTTCTGTCAACCTCCTAGTATAGAGAGGGTGACTTCTGTTAAATTTTCACGGTACAGCTAGAATACAGTGATTTCATAGCTAGCTATAGAGTAAATGAGATTCACATGTTCATAGTTCTACAGCAGACGGAGCTTTAGGTAGATGTAGCCTCATATGGGTTGCTGTTTACTGAGGAGAACAGATATCAAACACAACCAAATTGATGGTCACCAGGCTCTTTATATAGGACATTAGAATCTGATCAAGATCTGTCTTCCTCTTTCATGAGTAAACAACCACAGCATGGACAAGGTTTAACTCCCATACATAGTGTATCAGCTTCCTATGACACAATAGGCAGATAGTTCAACCTGGAAATCAGCAACTAATTATTACCTCAGGCGTACATTGTTGGCCAGGGTGCCAAAGTTGCTTACAGTTGTAGCAGAAAGTCTATGACTTGCCACAGTTAGGAAGTTGCAGATAAACTTCATTTCACATGCTGATCTTGGGTACTGCAATAGTTCAGCATATGGACAGTCCAGAGTTGGATAAAGTCGTGCCCCTTGTTCCATCACAAGCCACCATAGAAAAGACTGTTCTAAATACTTTGTAAATACCTTCTTGCCAATGAGTGACTGAATCTAAATAAAATCCAGATGGTGACACTGGTACAAAACAATTACATTTAGTTTCTCACCTCTGCCAGTGTAAGTTGGCTTGAACGGGTGCAAACACATGGCACACTATCATGAAACTCTTTAGTCTGACAACACCAATGCACGACCAACAAAACTGGTGATGGCATTCCTTAAACTGAAACAGTTCTCCATCTTGCGGTTCAACACACATACAGTACAGGGCACATGTTCTCAGTAGCCATGATAACAACTTAAAATGACATAGGTATTTGTGCAGCTATGTTCAGACCAGTCTACAAAATCAAATAATCAATGACTGGGATAGAACAAACAATATAGTGACACACAGGTACTCACTGTACATATAGGATATGTGATTGTAGTTAAACTCAAAATCAACATTAAATAAATAGCCAATAACAAAAATAAAAAATATAAAAAATGCAGAAAAGTTTGTAATTGTTGCTAAGCCATGAGTCACACATTGGAATGGTCACAGATGACAGAAATTAATTAATCAATAACTTTGACTATGTTTCATACCTACAGCATATGCCTACATGGCACATGTACACCTTGACAAACAGCATTGAACAATCCACTCATTTATAATACTACTATATAACCTATGTATTGTTCTTGAACACCATTCCATCTTATGCATCACCCCACCCCATTATAACTTTACCATTCTACACCACCCACTTTGAGTTAATGCAAGTGCATACATTGTCTCAAAACCACTCCAATAAGTTCTCTAACTCTCATTCTCCACTTGGACATATTTGCATGTGAATGGGTGTACATACTACATTATGAACATGCACACACATAGTACACACTACAATCATACATACGACACACATGTGTGACCAGATTTCGGATATCAACTACTTTGTCACACCTGAAATCATCATGTCACTTAACTCTTTCACAGAGTATGTATTAATGTAAGATAACTGATTTAATCATGAAGTTGACTGGTACCTCAGTGATGTCTAATTTTAACCAATATTATGAACATGGTTCCAAAATCCCCCAAGTCACATAATATACTACATAATAATTATATTTGTGTGCACGCACGCACGCACACACACACACACACACACACACACACACACACACACACACACACACATTCTTTTCCCAGTCCCAACTCCCCATTAGACACATCCACCCACCTAGCCAGGGGACGCAAAGTAACCGCCTTTTTTTAAGGCTAGGTGGATCTTGTGGAGGCGGATGGGTCAAACATAGGGAACTGAGCCTCTCTTTGATCAATGCATGCTCAAACATTTGAACTGTATGCATGGTGTTGTTGGTTTGTAAGACCAACTTAAGAACACACTGTAAGGGCACACTGACCCTGCCTGGTCTCTACCACATGGTCAAGGACAGGGCTACTGCCATTAGCTACCCCATAAAGGAACTATCCTCTGTGATGTACAATAAAGAGGTAGACAGCACGGACTCAACACACACACATACACACCTCCTCCTTGTCTGGTACCAACGCCATAAAATGGTCATGCGGCCCTTCTATTGAAAAGAACAAATCCAAAATCAAGATGTTGGGTAGGGTCTACATTTACACACACACACACACGCACACACCCTTGGAAGAATGGCTTCAGCCGATTACAAATACAAGGAGCTAAAACAATAAACCAAAATTGTAATCTACCTCGTTCAAAAATCACCACCACACTTACATGTATGGGGCTATACAGGGTATAGAGGATATGCACAACTTTACAACCAAAAACCACTTAATAAAAACGTGACGTCATGAAGGTGAATTAATGTATTATAGGCTTGGATAAAAAGTGTGAATCGCAAAAAGTAGACCAGTTACGAGAGTTTCTCCAAAGCGATAGATTTCTTTATGTGTATAACAGAATAACTAGAACAAGGAGCCCCATCCATAGTTCATGTGGTGAGTTATAATCCAAGTTGCATTTTGCCACCTGTAGTTTTTATAGGATTCACAATAATCATGTACTGTCAAAAATCCTTGGGTAAGCCACTAGCCTATATATTGATCATCTTTAATAAATGCATATATCCTCTATTGAAACGACTGATTCCTCAGTACTGGAGCAAAGAATCTCCCACTATGCCTACACCACCTGAGAGCAGTTCTGTTAGGAATTGGCAAACCTATATGTATAGATTTTGAACTGCTGGTCAAGTTGGGTGTCCCTAGTTATCATGTGGCAAACAATGAGGCCATATTAAGAAGTTTGCGGACATTTGCTATACTTTTGTCAATGGCAAAAATGCCAGCTGGAACAGACATGTCCAATACATTTCGATTGAAAAACCATTAAAATTTTATATTAATTATTGTGTACTGCTTACCTCGAGTCTGTTTAGTAACTTTCTGAATTTGATACGTGTAGTGCAACTCTCTGCGTGTACAATGATACCAAAAGAAGTCCAATCCACGGAAATTTAGGCACGTAAAAATGGCCTAAACCGACCGGGTGTAGCAAATTTCCCCATACATTTTGTATTGGGCATTTCGGGGGCATGCAACAAAAGGCATAATAACCTGAGACATGTGATAGATACCTCAGATTCCAAGCCAGATTTGGAAAGAGCAGAGAATAGCGATTAAGATGAGCTATAGCAGAAGGAAATCAGAGAAAATTTAAGCGTAAGGTTGAAAATCACTTACTTTTTCTATGGCAAATTGAATTGAGGATATTTGGAAGGGAACGCTACGAGGCATTTCGATGTATTGACACCCATTAACTTTCACTACATTAGTGTTACAATGAAACAAAAGCATTGTGAATTAGTTTTGCAGGTAAGTTTGCAAAAATTACAGTGTTTTGTGATCAAAGCCAAATTATGTCCGTTTCATGTAAAAACTTATTCATATGCAAAAACTGATAGTTTACAGAAGGCAGAGCCTGTAAAATTAGCCCAGGGACTCTAAGCGAAAATTGTAAAGTTAATTATTTAACAATACAGTAGGAAAAGGGCTGAACTTCTGCAGATTACCAGCCTTCGCTTGGCCAACTTTCAGGCATTACTTAGATCGAGACTTTAACTAGTCACAAAGTGTGTCTTCCAGTCCGGTTTGCTGCTACCACGAACAAATAGGATACGTACAACAACAAAAACTTACCAACCACGACGACAACTGATCTGCCTTTCTCCTCTGCTCCACAACACCGAGCACAAAAGTCCTGTTTAACGCGCACTCGTGTAGCGCACTTGATGTCCACAACCCCAGTTACGCTACAGCTTCTTTAAAGATTCTCTATTCATTCAACTGATGTGTGAAGTCTTTACTTGTTTTATTCACTAAAGTGACCGTTCCTGCTGTAAATAGCATTGACCAAATAAGCGCACATAACCCTTATAAGTGCCATCCTAATTGTAAAAGCTCCCTTCCAAGTACCACATATTGAAAGCTATACTTCTCGCTCGTGATAATTTGAAAAGCAACGAAACTCGCTGCATGCACTACCACACATAGATCTATTTGTCAAGGAGGGTTCAAATGCATAGCTGATGAGGATCCAGCTACGTACTTGAATAAAGTTCTGCTTTCATCAACCTATGATGCTAATTAACTACACAACGAATTCATCAACAGCTATAATTTTTTGTAGGATATATTACCTTCAGTTCCTAAAATGTTTGACCAAAATTTAGAGCTTTTCACCAAGTACATCATGATATATGAAATCCGCCAATACAACAGTGCGTCAATAAAATGCACACCACACTGATCATAGGACATATCCATTTTTGATCCTTCTCCCTTCAAACATCCTGTCATACTGTAGACAACATATGACCTCGGTGTGGACATGATTGCATTGTTTATTGTGGAGAATTTAGCAATATCGATATTTTGAAACAAGCATTATATCTCTGGAAGACAAGCTTGGATTGGCACTAAAACAGGCGCATGATATGGAGAGATCAGAAGATTGATACTGACCAAATTTCATATGATTTGATGCACTGCTTCTTACACAAATGACCATTTTTAAGTTTGATAACAAGCCACGCCCCTCTAGTCAATTGTAGCTATGGATACAATGACCATAATCTACACATCCATTTCAGCAAAAAATTACAGCAAAAAGTTTAGTATATGGGTATGTTTGCAGTGGGACGGCAAAAGTACTTGTAATTTACACAAGACTACACCCCCAATCAAAATTTTTAGAGGTCGATGATAAATGGATGGCATATCAGTATATTGGCACAGACAGGCTGCTAACAGGTATTTCCTGATCAATGCAAACAGCACTGAAAGTTGTATTTATGTCAATAAATACCTATAGTATCTGTGCAAAAAGGTTGAGAAATAATGTGTGTATACTAGTACATAGTAGTCTTTGGCCTATATCTGCTTGATTTTTTTATGTACAGATACTAGACTATGGTCAAAAAGCACAACTTTTAGCATTGATTGTAGTTACCAGGAAATTCCCATCAGTGGTCTGTCTGTGTCATTATACTGATATGCCATACATTTATCATTGACCTCTAAAATTTTGATTGGGGG